>NW_028324156.1:0-308704 GCF_054372755.1 Phalangium opilio
TAATAAAAAAACCTTCGATGGTTACGTCACGACGTCGAATGCGACTTAAAAATGTTTACAAGACGTAGGCTAACTTTCAACATCACACATTTTGTTTTTTTTTTTACGGGAATTTGATCTAGCGATAAATATGAAATTCTTAAACTTTACTCTCAAAGTTCATGAATAATTTAAAACGGGGGTTTGATTTTTAAAAGCTGATTAAAATACTTGTGTGGGAAGGGGGGATATGTGTTTGTTTTTTCTTATACCGCGGCGTAATTTGGTTAGACAAGCTAGTCAAATGATTTAGGGTCTGCTTTAGTGAATCTCCGAAGCATCTACTGACCATGCTTCAGTCTCATTAAGTCTGGCTTCTCTTTTGGCATTGAAACGATCCGGAGAAAGTTGAAATACGTTGAGAGCAATGCATGCACGAGCTCGCTTGAAATTGGACGTGGACTTGAACGGGGGCAGCCAAGGGGAAGGAGAGTTAATCGGCTCGCGCTTACAGATGCAATGATGGTATCGGAATGGAAATTAAGCTTCATTTCCTTGTATCATCTCTTTTGTTTGGGTTTAGTTACGGAGCGCCGTGAGTTAGATGTCGGAAACTTTACCGGGGCTGCTTGTTTCGTTATCGTCTAATTTTGATTTTGAATTTATGGGAAAAGAAGAATTAATTAATTAAATCTGTATACGTCTTTTATGAAGAGTTATCTTATTTCGGGAAGTGTTTGACCCCCCCGGAAATTGAGACTCAGTACTGGCTGCTGCTGTGGTGGTGAGGACTGACGCCACACGCTGTTTGTAACGAGTTTGTGTAAACGACAGATTAAGGTTTTTATTGCTCTCTCTCTCTTTCTCTCGGAACTAGAGATAAAGGGGTTAGGAGGGAGGAATGATGACATAGAAGAGACCAAGAGAATATTACCGTCCTTTATGCTGGTATGGCTTGAACGTTAAGCTAATTAGGGTTTAAAAAAATATATTATTACTAACTGGGAATACTTGAGTTTTGAGTCGGTGTTGCCTAGGTGGGGTGGCGTAGCGGTTAACGCTTTCGCCTCGCAGCAAGAGATCCCGGGTTCTATCCCGGACTGTGGCATGCACCGAGTGAAAATCTGCGTATAGTTTGCCAGTTCTCTCCCCGCTTATTAAAAGGAGTTTTTCTCCGTGGTCTAACCCGGTTTCTCCTTTCCATCAAAAACTTGCAGAGGTTAACGGTAATAGTTAGTATAGGGCGCTGTAGGTTAGCTGCGGCTAGCCACTACCCCTCTATGCATTGAAAAGGGACCCACCTGTAAACAAGCCACAGACTTAGTGTGGAAATCCCTTCATAGACAAAGCTCAGATATTATTATTATTAATTGCTCGTTAATGAATATTTAAAATTTCTTTTGAATATGCAAGATAAAATAAAAAAAATCTTCCCAATAAAATTTTATTTTGGCTTCTTGGATTTCTCTAAATACCAAATGTCTAGTATGCTATTTTTAGATTATCAGAGATGGAAATATTTTTAAGTTTTGGAAGGGTGCTGTTGGGATCAAAATAGTTGAAGGAACTGGGGCGGTTGGTTGTCAAAGAGATGCCGCCACTTTTCTATTCACGCATTCTTGCTCGCACCCCGAACGCGGGTCCCAAACGTATATATATGTCACCTGGATGGTGCCTCGGCGTTGCCATGACGATGACACGGGGGCCTCCCCCCTTAACCATTGTTCACTCCAGGACCATCACCGCTCTCGGGCTTCCCACTGGACGGGTACATTAGTAATAGCGCAATTATTAGATGAGCCCCGGTGGATGGGTGAGAAACGAGGGAGGAATGGAATCTCCTTTCGTATAACTCCACTCTCCTTTTATAACACACCGCGTGCAGGCATCTCTCAATCTAAGCTTACGCTAAAAGTAAAGGCGCTTGATTAGGCTTAAAGGATAGGTTTATAAGTGATGTACTTTGAGGATGTTGTTTCGTTGTTGGATTTGAATTCCCTTTAGGTTATTATGACATCGTACTTCGCGGCTATACCGTTTTAGTAACGTCAGAAGTAAGATGAGACTAGAAGTGAGGGGCTCTAGCATTGGTAGTAGATCCTGGCACTAGTGAACAAATTTGAGGATTTTATGCCGCTTCCATCGCGCCTACACTAGAGAGAAAAAAATTGCAGGTCGAGTTCCAAAAACATTTCCTACCCCCTTCCCTCAACCTAAAGCCGCGGAACACGGACGCCTGTGTTGAATCTAGTTCGCCCGTCTACCGCCACGAGCGTCTCACGTTTTGGAGAGGGAAATTTCAGAAACCGCTACTACCAGAGGGCCAACCGTTGGTGTCTTATCAAGAATATTCACTTTCGCCGAGTGAAGAATTTGGTTAGCTCAATACTTCTAGTCTCATCTTACTTCTGGTAACGTTAATGTCGCTTTTAAAGGGACGATGAAACGCGAATGTTAACTTTATTTGATTGGCTAACGCTTAACGCTTCGGGTGCAGCTGAAAGAGAGAGAGAGAGAAGAAAGCTTTTGAGTTTAAAGAAGAAGAGGAATTTTTCTTACGGGATAAAGAAGTTTGCTCTCAGAAATTTTTATATCAAAGTTTTTCTTTATTTATTTATTTATTTTATTTTTTATCTTGGGATGGCTATAGAAAATCCTTTTGTGTGTTGTTGTTTTTTTTTTATTTATTCTTGACGCTCTGAAAGGAATCTATTTCAAGATAAAAATGGTTATTCAGAAATAAGCTTGTTTCACGCACGTTTTTTAGAATATTATATATTCTAGCGCTTGACGCGATGTAATCTTATCTTGATAAACTCTCTACCACCAAGGTTTTTATAAGAAACTCGTTAAAAACGGATATAAAAGAAAGGGCGCGAAAACCTAGCGGCGCCTTAACCCTTTCCCATCCCACCAACACCCAGATTGAAGTTAATTTAGAGAGCCTTAAAGGAGAAGTAAACCTGCACGCCTGGGTGTTAATACGCTCGAATGGATCAGCCAACGTGTTTACAAAACTAAGCCTTGGTTGGAACTATATAATAAACCTTCTTGAAAAATATACGCGTACACTCGAGCTTAAAATACCGTAAGAATTTAAAGGAACCATGAAATAGCCTGGATTTTTTTTAATGACAAAACTTATCACGGTTTATACTCAAAGGCTGCGAGAGTAGCTAGCTATAGGCTTATCTCCGGTGAGGCGCTCCGCAGTCCTAGCTAGCTAGGCGAGGAAACACTCTCTCTTTTCTTTATCTCAAGTTCATTCATTATGGCCAAGAAGTGATATCTAGTTTATTAGGGAGAAGGTATAAATTCGCCCACATTTATAATCTAGCTTTATCTCCAGTCCAAACGTTACGTAGGTCCGGAGTTAATACCCGCCGCCTCTAAATTACAACCAGCATCTCATTGGTTCTTGAAAACTAACGTCAGCGCGACGACGCGAATGACGAAAATTACAATCATATTTTCCGACTGAGGAGAGGCTGGCAAAATAGCCCAGACTCCTTTTACGCCCCCCCTTGTATTTTGAAAGGGGGACTGGGACTATGGCTCACGCGAATACTTAGACATCTTATACCTTCTCACTAATAAACTATAGATATCACTTCTTGTATTGCGTAGGAGTAAGTCGAGACCATCGCCCCCTTCCCCCCTCTCAGTTTCTTTTCCGATGCCTCTTTTTAGGTCTAAAAAATTACCCCCCTGAAAACAAAGGCTTCGCCAACAACTGGTATAGTGCCAGCGAAAGATATAGTGTGGTAGAACTAGAATATCCACATTCTTAACCCTAAAAATAGTTTATCGGTCATTTACTCTTTTGGACCTTTAACGGGAGAAACCACGCGCTCGAGTAAACTGACCTACAAATCCATTGATTCTTTCGTCTATTATTTCCTGGAACTCAAAAGGCCAGATTTTTCATTCATTCCTTTCCACGCGCGCGCGCGCGCCAATCTTATTTCCCGCCCTCGTATTTTTCGACGTGTTAAGCCTAATCTATTATCTACGCGGTTCATGCAGCTTTGAGAAAATTAACCTAACCGCCCCTCCCCATTTGATTAATGAACTCTCCTGACTTTAATTGTTTAATTTTGAATTAAAGTGGCGCGAAATATAGCTCGCGCACGTGCGCTTCGTGTTTTACGAATAGGGTTTGAGATTTGGCGGGAATCAAGCGCGAAGCGATGTTTTCGCGCGAAATAATAAATCAAAACGAAACACTTTTTTTGTTCTTTCGGTTTTCACTGGTGGAGAAGAGCTCAACCTCCAAAGCTCTTCAGCTTCTTTTTCCTAGAGAGCCTAGAGCGAAAATCTCCCGCCATTTCCTTTCGCTTGTATTCGACATATTTTGTACCGAATAGGCGAATACTCTTTGAACCTTGGGTCCCTGGTCGTACCATGAACCCACAATCTAGCAGGACCAGAAACTGGAAGGGGTTTTTTTTTCTGCTTACAACGTCTGTGCGCAGTTGCCCTCCAATTTCGCTAGGTACGCGCACCGCGGTACAACGTAAACAAACGTGATGGTTTTATTTGGAAGGGTACAAACATTTCTTCAAAGAATTTCCTCTTTTATTTCCTTGACTCACTTTCACAATTGCCAAACGTGCAAGTCTTCAATTTTCCAATTTCTAATTACTTCATTAAACATTACTTATAAATAGATGCAAAAAATTAACGTTAGTTCCATTAGCTTATCGAAATAAGACCAAGCGGCCATTTTACTTGTTTACATTGTACCAAGAAGCGATATCTAATTTTTCGCGTCGTCGCGATGACGTGAGTTTTCAAGAACCAATGAGATGCTGGTTGTAATTTAGAGGCGGGGATTAACTCCGGACAGGCTAGGTTTGGACTGGAGATAAAGCTGGAAATCTGGCGAATTTATACCTTCTCTCTGAGATACAACTTCTTGATTGTACCGTCTTTCTCCAAGACCTTGTCGTCTGCTTGCTTTTTTTTTTCTTTATTATTTTGGGACACTTTAGCTAGAAAACTTTAACACGGGATCCGCCATTAAGATTCTGGTCGTACTTAGTAGATGTATAACCGTCACATTTTAAATGGTTTTCCTTCCCACATTTCAAATTGAAAATTGGTCGTAATTTAAAAATATAATTCTAGGTTCTCTTTTAGGAACTGTCTTAAAATAAATAACGGTATTCATTTTGGAACATCTTTTTTTTTCTATATAGATTTTTATTCACTCCCCCCCCCTTTAAAAAATGAAAGCCTAGGCCTAGTATTTGAAAAAGTAAGATTTATAAGCGAGAGAGAGAGAGAGAGAGAGAGAGAGAGAGAGAGAGAGAGAGAGAGAGAGAGAGAGAGAGAGAGAGAGAGAGAGAGAGAGAGAGAGAGAGAGAGAGAGAGAGAGAGAGAGAGAGAGAAAACTGGTGAATTGAATTCGAGACTTTTTGTCTTGACGATTTTTACAATCCGAGGGGTGAGAAACTTCTCTCAAAATCTTTCAAACCAAGGAAAATCTACGGGGCTTTACAGTTAAACGCGGAAAGTATTAAATCCCTCGAATTTGAGCATTTTCTCCCTTCCTTCGTTCCCTCATTGAATCAAGTATTGTGGAAAGGAGGGGGAAATCTTTTGGCGTACGCGTTTGTACCTAAAGAGAAAAGATGAGGGTTTCCGATTCCGTTGCCTAGCAACCTACGCGTGATGTAGTGTTTGACTTTTCTTCTCTTTAATGGGCAAAGGCCTAACTAACCTCCCCCCCCCCCAAATGTATACGAAAGAGGCGGATACGGACCTATAGACGCCGATTGATTTGGATGTATCCAAGCGATTAAGGGTCCAGTCACCAGTGTATGAAATATCCAGGCCTAGAAATTAAATTCAATATATTTCAAAGTCTGGCTGCTGGATTCTACGATTCTAGAAAAAGCATCTCATCTCTAGACATATTTCCACGTTCTCGAAAAAGTCTTTTCAAATAATTCTAAAACTGAGTTCGTAAATCTAGGCCTTGTAAACAAACATTCGGGGAATTTTCTGGTCCATCATCAATTAGTATGTTTGTTTGCTACTTTTCAATATTGCTCTATAACCAGAAAGAAGTAAAGTTGCTTACCACTACAGAAACAGGGATGGATTAAATTTTAGAAGTAGGAATGGAGAACGGTGGTTAGTATTTACTACAGTCCAACTCATAGACCACCCAGTATAGAGCTCCTCCCTCCAACACGTAACGAAAAGTTTAACTTATCTTATTGGCTGGCTCACTTAAACTACGTTTTGATGACGTTGCTGACGAGGACGACGAAAAATAGTGACGTAATTCCTTTTTACCTCTGTCGCTATGACCCCCCCCCGTCTCTTCTTTCATACCCCCCCCCGTCCCTGAGAAGGGGGTCCGGGACTTTGACGCGCGCCCAGATATTACTCTGTTCTCCATTCCTACTTCTAAAATTAAATCTATCCCTGCCAAAAACTAAATTCCTTTTTTTCTAGAGGAGAAAGTTAAGTTAAAGGAAATGTGAAACGTAATTTTAATAATATACTCCCTTATCTCGTGTTGATCTTAATATTTCGCCACTACTTAAATCTTAAGTTGATAATGTTATCGCGTTAGTTTCGCGTGACTGCTAAAGCTTTAGGTTGTGCAAACTAGGGATGCAACGATGCATCGGCCAAGAATCGGCTTCGGCCAGAATCGGCCACTTGGCCGAATAATCGAATCGGCCGATTTTTCTAAGGTAATCGGCCGATTTTTTTCGGCCGACTCTTTTTGGTTAGATCTAATCTTTTGAGCTAGTATAAAGGAACTAACAAGTTTGCCATTTAACGAATAACGTAATTTAGCCAAATTCTCCGTCAGCCCCCCTTTCAAAAACTTTACCAGTACCAGTCGCTCTCTAAGAGCGTGGCGCACTCTCTAGTCTAGTGTGGGCCTCTAGCCGTATTTTCGGGTTTACCCTTTTTGAATTTCCTTCTCAACGGATCACGTGAAGTCTTACTCCTCGGCTGTGCGCCGAGGTACGTGCGCGGGAGAGCCATGGTGCCCGGCCGTTATAGTTTGCCTTATATCTTTGACTCTCCTTTCGATTTATGCTCACTGCTACTTCCCACCAAAGAGAATATACCAAGAGGAGTGGTAACTTTGTAAATAGGGACCGGGACTGATTTTGAGAAACAAGTTCCGGTTGTTCACGTGACCGTGTCGTCTACTTAAAAATTACCTTTTGTACGTCAACGGTCAAACCAGAGATCAACCCTTTGCTACCATCAAAAATAAGCAGCTGACATAATTTAACCAATAAAAGGCTAAGCCACTAAACAAAAACCGGATCTAGTTACTCCAAAACCGTGGCCGGGCTAGACGTTTTGCTCCTCTTGGTATATTCTCTTTGTTCCCACCCGTTTCACAAACAATGTCGCTCTATCACAGTCTGGATTTTATTATTGTCAGCTATCCCTCTAATGTGTTTGGTGTCATTGTCTCTAGCGTGTATTCCTGCAGTCCCTTGTTTACTTAAAGTAATAATACTTGAAGTCTTGAATGCTACTTCTTGTTTTTAAAAGGATGAGAAAGGAAAGGGCTTTTTTTAGGAAATGAAAATTAAAACTCACTTTTAAAATTATTTTTTCCTATCCGGAATGCAAAGAAAGAACTAATCAAAAACAAGTTGTAGCAGAAAGAATGGACAAAATGTGTGTTGAACTAAATGAACTGGTATCTCGGAAACCAAACCAGATAAATTATTGTCCTTAGACATTTTTGACAAGTAGTACTCCTATACTAATGCCTAAAATGTATATTCTTGAGGCTTCGGCCGATTAATCGGCCGAAGCCGATTTTTTAGAGACCGATGCATCGAATCGGCCGATTCCGAAAAATTACGAATCGTTGCATCCCTAGTGCAAACATTTAACATGGGGCGGGGATGGAAAAAGTGAATGCGAACTTTTCTCGCTGCTGGAATAGACAGTTCCATTCATTACTTGCAGAGAAGTTTTCCAACACACAGGCGCGAAACCACTCTCTTACGTCATGTCCCTGGCCCCAACCAAGAGGCAACGCCAGACGTAGTCATAGTTTAATAGGTGCGTTGCCTCTAGCGGTGTTTCTCGGTTGACACGATGGAAATAACCCAAGATTATTGCTTCTCTTTTAGAATTAATGGAATAGTCTATAACTCAACATTCTTTCGTATCTACTCCCACATTTTTTCACGGAATGCAAAATCTCGCGTAACAACGCGTTCTTCTCACGCTAAAACCATGCGCCATTTAATCAATATTTTCGTAGCTTTTATCCAAATACTTAAGATTTATAAACATCTAGGCCTATATACTTCGATCAAAAATATTTAATTTTTCTTTCATTCCTGCCTGCGAACCTTTTATAAGGTAATTAAGATTGATAAGTAGGTTCAAAGTTCAACGTAACATTTTTATTCCTTCCAGTCGCTAAGCCTAAATCCCTCAACCCTAATTTGAAACTGGAGATGCGGAGGAGAAATGACCCCTTTTATATATATATATATATATATATATATATATATATATATATATATATATATATATATATATATATATATATATATATATATATATATATATATATATATATATATATATATATATATATATATATATATATATATATATATATATATATATATATATATATATATATATATATATATATATATATATATATATATATATATATAAAAGCGTGACGTCAATGAAGCTTTTAGTGTAATAAATATATATTTCGGACGCGGTTGTCACGATGTATGGGTGTGGTGGACTTTATACCCCCGTTTTTATTAATTTATAACATAATTGAAGTAATAATAATAATTTGCATAAGGTAAATTCTAAGCCTAACATTTAACGTGGTAGTATTTGTTATGCCTATTTTGGTTTCGACTGGGAGAAAAAATTCATCAATTTCATTTCAATGTTTTTCCTTTTTTTATAATGCATGTCTTATTATGGGTTTGCAAACACATTATTATTATTATTATACCATCATCATTAACGCGTTAACTTTGAAATTAAAATTATTATACTATTTATTTTTTCGTAGCTAGGTGGCATTAGTGAAGTTAATATCGGAATTTGGCGCGTCTAGGAAAGATGAGATGTCGCTAGCAGTTCCAAGGAAAATTCCGATCGACTCTCTTGCTCGGGGGTGAAAACAAATAGTAGGCGTTGGAGAATTTCGGGGTGACCTTTGATGGAACGTAACTCTTTTATTTTAAAAGCGGTCATCGTCAAACTCGGAGCAATTACTCTAATGAATCTCTACTTACTTCCGGTTTTATCGGTTTCAATTTTCTCGCGTTTATGCAAAAGTTATAGCTATTTAAAGTGGAGATCGAATTCATCTGGGTTTTCTTTTCTACTTACTTAACCTAATTTTGGTCTAATTACCTCGTAACTCGGGAGTAATTAAGCTATGCAATGTTTAATTACTGTCGTAGCTTCGTCTTAATCCTGTTTCCAAAGAAGTACGCGTAATTATCACGTCGGTTGAGACCCAAAGAAACATTTTCTCCCAATCCCAACTCGGATTAGATCAGTATTTACCAAGAAGCGATATATAGTTTTCAAGGGAGAAGATATAAGATGCTTAAGTATTCGCGCGCCATAGTCCCAGTCCCCCTTTCAAAATACAAGGGGGGACGTAAAAGGAGGCCGGGCTATTTCGCCTCTCCTCAGTCGGAAAATATGACTGTAATTTTCCCGTCATTCGCGTCAGTTTTCAAGAACCAATGAGATGCTGCATGGTTGTAATTTAGAGGCGGGGATTAACTCCGGACCTACTTAACGTTTGGACTGAGGATAGCGCTAGAAATGTAGCAAATTTATACCTTCTTCCTAATAAACTAGATATCGCTTCTTGTATTTACCTAGTTTTCTAATCCATGGCTCGATGCGTACGTCGAAGCTAACCTTTTTGAAATAGATAGCCGAAGCGTAAAGATGGGGGGGGGGGAATACCCGCGGAAAAGCAAGCCTCTTCATCATTTGAAGTTTTGCATACGGAAATAATTAGAAAGCTCTTAACAATGTAGCTAGAACTTTTAATTGGTGTTTGCCCCATCCCTCTCTTCTCTCCTGTAGCCCCGCGGGGAAACTGAGTATAGCTAGCCTACTCCCCTCTTTCTCGTTTTCAATTTCGTTGGCGAAGGTAACCTCAAAGTGAGGGGCTAACCACTTTGATATTCCATGTCCCCTCGCGTTAAGGGTTTAATTAAAAGTATTATTTTGCGAAGTGACTAACCCCTTGACTGAAAGGAACGACGCGCGCGTGCCTTTTGGAAATATGTATAGAATTTTATTAATAAGTATCCGACTCCTTGGATGAATATTTTGAGGTTAACCTTTAAAGGGAGGGTGAAGTAGAAATTCGAGTGATTTTTTTTTCTTTCGATTCTTCTACTAATTATAAGACCAGTCTGCATAGTGAAACATTCAGGAAATACAGTCTCCGAATGATTTTAAAATTCAAATTGATTTTAATTAAAATAATTTTAAATAAGTACCTCCGACCAATCACGTAACGCATTGCCTTTTTATTAATAAAATTCTCGCGGCACGCTCCATGTCTCGCGTCACGATTATCACGTCGCGCTCAAATTTTATCAAATCTCGTGATAAATTTCATTCGACACGCAACGTGCCACGATAAATTGGTTAATAAAAAGGCAGGGCGTTACGCGATTGGTCGGATGTCCTTATTTAAAATTATCCTAATTAAAATCTGAACCTAATTTGAATTTTAAAATAATTCGGAGACTGTATTTCCTGAATGTTTCACTATGCAGACTGGTAGTATCAGAAGTGAGATGAGACCAGAAGTACAGAGCTAACCAAATCCTTCCTTGGCGAAAGTGAATATTCTTGATAAGACACCAACGGTAGCGGTTTCTGAATTTTCCCTCCAAAACGTGAGAGGCTCATGGCGGTAGACAGCCGAACTAGATTCAAGCACCCGCGTCCGTGTTCCGTGGCTTTAGGTTGAGGGGAAGGGGGTAGGAAATGTTTTTGGAACTCGACCTGCAATTTTTTTCTCAGTAGTGTAGGCGCGTGGGAAGCGGCATAAAATCCTCAAATTTGTTCACTAGTGCCAGGATCTACTATCAATGCTAGAGCCCTTCACTTCTAGTCTCATCTCACTTCTGGTATTATATTTAGTAGAAGAATCGATAAAAAAAATCACTTGATTTTCTACTTTACCCTCCCTTTAACTACCTAATTTCTCACTTTCGTACCTATAGGAGGAGTAACTTGAATAATTTAGTTTTTTTTTCTTCCCTATAACCCGTTGTGTCAGTTAACCCATTTTCGCAATGTGCTAAACATTATACAACTCCCCGTGTTTCTCTTACATGTATATAGGGTGGAGTTTTTTTTTCATAAATATTAATTATCTAACTTAGAAGGCACGCATGCACCGAGATATGATCATAGAAGTTTAGCTTATTTTCATCTCAAAGTTCTATACATATTTTTCATTTATTTTTTTTACCTATACCCTTTTCAAAAATTTCAAAAGAGAATTATTCGGATTCGGAGCGAGAAAAAAATTCTCAAATTATTTTTCAGCACACTGTAAATATAACCATAAGTTTATAAGTTATATGTTCCTAACATAAGTATGACACTACCTATACAAGTTCGTAATGCTACTGAGAGACTTACAGCTCGAGCTAGTTCTAGCAGAACGACGGAAGCGAGAATTGAAGTACTACACTTGGTGGTTAATTAGTTTTGCGGGACTTCCATCTAGGTCCTATTTAGCCTGCATTACTAAGCCTTTGACAGCGCCAAAACCAGGCGTCTTCGCTTCACCCCGAATCTATGACCTACCTCACTCACATCGTGACAAGCTCCAGTTTCTAAGTTACCAGTGACAGACTTATGGAACGTATCTTATAATGAACTTATGATATAACCGAGCTCCAATAAATTTATTCCGTATCGATAGGACAAGTATATGGAATATGTTATATTTTAAGATTAATAAATTATAACGAGGTGGTTCTCTGAGCCCGTATACTAGGGCCTCCCTGTATGTAGTTATGGAACGCGAAGCCCCACTTGTAAAGAAACTGGATATTTTCTCTCGTTTGACGCTTGCGAAATCGATTAGTGGCGTGGGAATTAGCGCGATACTCAGCCGAACCAATAACACTGCCCCCCCTGACGCCAACTGGCGCACTTTGTTGTAAGAAAACTCGCACGCGCTGTAAAGGTATACTGATCCGAAGCCTTGTTTTAACCAAAAAAAACCGCAGAAATTGTTTGATTTCTTTTTTTTTTTAATTGCCAATTATCTCCGGTTCTATAATTGAGATATTGACGAGTTTAAGATCTCGGTTTGTTGAGCCAAATGATTTCTCAACTTACTTAAAATGAAACCTAATTTAAACTCTGGACGTGCATCAGACCTCAAAGGCTTTACGTCTCTCTTCACTTTTTTTTTTGACTTAAGTAAAAGGATTCCAGTAAACCGATATTCCATTAAGCCGAGGGTCCGCTCACTTAGTGTAAACGGTGTACAAGGCCTTACATTCACGCGTACTCTTTAAAAACCCTGCCCTTGACAGTGCTAAAGTGATTAGCCCCTCGCATTAATCCTCTCACGCTATTATTTTCTTAATTTTAATAAGTCATTTTTACCGAGGGACTGGACAATTATAAGCATTTCCATTTAACAACTGTCCCGATTCTCGGAACCCCATATTTTTAAAATATCCAAAAAAATTTGACAGGTAGCATTATGGAATATGACATTGCTTATTTTAACGCTACATTAGAGAGGTTAAGAAATTGGCTGGTAAATGTTTCGTCTCGCCTTATTTAAAAGTTCTAAGGCGATTTACGGTAAATTACTTAAACTTTCTAATGACAGTATCTATTTGGCCCCACACGATTCTAACAACGTACTGCGGTTAAATTTTTGTAGGCGTTACACGTAACAACGTAAAACTGTAGGCCTATAGCCTGCTGTATGCTACGCGGCGTGTGTGACTGTAAAGGTTGTTTATTACATTACCTACTAACAGATGTTCCCGGGTACACAAGGGTACTTGTATAAGACACATCATTCACCAGTAACTTCGCGCGAGTAAATTCGTAATAATAATAAATACGGCTTACTCATTCCTCGATATAGTCGTAGATAATATTTATTTTTTCTAAACAATAGGTTATAATAACCGGGATATCCGTGTTGTTATTTATTAGCGGTAATTGTTATATTATTTATTGGTAAAAAGAATTATTGGAAACTTCAAATTTATTATAAGAGTGTGATTTTTTCAAAATATTTTGAATTCGTTATGTAGTGTTGTTAATATACGCAGGGATAGATTTAATTTTAGAAGTAGGAATGGAGAACGGTTAGTATTTACTTCAGTCAGACTCATCGCCCCTCCCTCCAACACGTAACGAAGGGTTTAAATTATCTTATTGGCTCACTTAAGCTACGTTTTGATGACGTTGCTGACTGGGAAGGCGAAAAATAGTGACGTAATTCCTTTTTACCTCAGTCGCTATGACCCGCCTCTTCTTTCATACCCCCCCCCCCCGTCCCGTGGAAGGGGGTCCGGGACTTTAACGCGCGCCCAGATATTACTCTGTTCTCCATTCCTACTTCTAAAATTAAATCTATCCCTGATATACGGTAATGTTTGCCCGATGCTAATCTCACTTGAAAATTTTTGGAAATTGCTTTAAATTAAGTGTGTATGACTTCAATTCTCGCTTGTCGTTCTGCTAGAACTAGCTCGACCTATAATTCTCTCAGTAGCATTACGAACTAGTATAGGTAGTGTCATACTTATCATGTAACATATCTTATAAACTTATGCTATAACTTATATTACATTATCAATAACGAAACTAAAATTTCAAATGGAGAATAAAATAGCGAGACGACGCTTTTTAATGGCTTTAGAAACTACGAAAACGACAGCGTTAAAATGATATTTATTAGTCTATTTATTAGCCATTTCATTGTCACTTTAATCGTAGACTATTTTTACCTTAATTTACATAAGACTTTGAATCACCTTAGAAGTTTATCAACTTAAAAGTAGGCGCTTGAATGTCTCAGCGCAAAATTTGGTCTTTAAACGCTTTTAGAACTAAGGTGGCGATTAAAACGAAATCGAACTGATCAGGACCCCCCTCGGGGGTTGGAATTAGTTTTAATTTTTACTTCCCCCTCGAGCCCCGCTAATCAAACTGTTCTGTAAAAACAGACAGATTGATTGGCGTTATATCGTTAGTAACAAAACGGCGGCAGAGAAGCGATTGAATGTATTGTGTCGGAAAACTAGTCGCCTGACATACTTAATTTCCTAGAAAAAATTTTTCCTCCAACCACCATCCATATCTTGATCGACCACCTCACCAGAAAAATTATCTCCCTAAATTTTTCTGCCTCTCTTTTTTTCCCTCTCTCTCTCTATCTCATATGCACGGTAGAGCTCGCGATATTTAAACGCGATGCCTAAAGTTTACCTTATTTAATCCACTTTTAATTTAATTTAATTGAATTTAAAGTTTAATTTTGATTTTTAATTTAAGCAACATCTGGGATTTTTATTTTTGCTGTGTCAAATATTTATTTTGCGAATTATGCCTTTGTTTAAACGGAGATCGAAAAATTACGAACTCGAAGTTCCCTCTTCCAGTGATTTTCCCAATAAAAATAAAATGTCGCAACAGGTTGCCAAGTCCGAACCAACTTTCAAGAATGTCAACTCGCCTCTAAATATAGAAAGCGCGCCAAGAACACCCTCAGTTTTGACCATTGAAGATGAAAATTCTGGTATGATTTCGTATTTTAATTTTATTTATTTCATTTGTGAAGGGATTGCGATTAGATCACTTGAAATTATTTATTTATTTTTAATCGTTTGAGGCATCTTCAAAATTTCGAAACCAATTATAGTTTAAAACAAATATTTTAATCGCAGAAAGAGACTCGATCGACGCTATTTTATTAATCCTAAGGCCTTTTCAGACGATACAACTTTTGACTCAACTAGTTGAGCGTCAAGTAATTGCGATTTAATCAATTGAAATATTTATTTTTAATCGTTTGAGGCATCTTCAAAATTTCGAAACCAATTATAGTTTAAAACAAAAATTTTAATCGCAGAAAGAGACTCGATCGACGCTATTTTATTAATCCTAAGGCCTTTTCAGACGATACAACTTTTGACTCAACTAGTTGAGCGTCAAGTAATTGCGATTTAATCAATTGAAATATTTATTTTTAATTGTTTGAGGCATCTTCAAAATTTCGAAACCAATTATAGTTTAAAACAAAAATTTTAATCGCAAAAAGAGACTCGATCAAATCTATTTTATTAATCCTAAGGCCTTTTTCAGACGATACAACTTTTGACTCAACTAGTTGAACTGAGTTAGCAAAAATTGGTCAGTGATCAGTTTATAATTTGGTAAATCAACTTGTGGTTCAACTTCTGTAAACACGACCCAACTAGTTAACTCAAGTTGACTCGTCAAAAATATAAATTGTCTGAAAAAGCCTTAAGTTTTAACGATATTTTAACCCCCCCCCCCCCAAAAAAAATAATACACTTTCAGTAATATCAACCCCCCCCCCTTTCCCATTTCACCCCGTTTATCAAAATGTAAAATATCTTACATTTAAAAAGAAAAACACCAAATTTTTATTATTTATTATTTAATATTGGTCAAGATTTGGGAGTGGTTTAGTTACGTCATACCCGCAACTCTTAAACGTGAATGTATTTCACAAACGAAATGATAAGTGGGTGGGAGGAGAATTAAATAAATTTTAAAAGAAAATCATTTTAAAAATCGCGTAAAATTGTATGAGCTAGTGGAAATAATCGAGATTTTTTCTTTTCTCTTTTTATAAAAAAAGAATAATAACGGTTTAAATCAAAATAAATTGAACGCGCCAAGTTTGTCCGTCACTTTAAAAAGGGCGTTTTCGAAAAGAAAAACCACTGGATATTTATTTCTTCAGTCATTGGGCAGATTTTCTTGACATTTTTGTCAAAATCTTAGTAGCGTAATGCCGGCCGGTTTTCTCCGCTACTTCTAAAGAAAGGAGTCTATTTTCAATAGTGAATTACTTAAAAATTAACTTTAGTTTTAACCCTACGCTATTTCGACACACCGTCGTGATTTTTTGACAGTCGCGCGCGGTTTTAGTAAAAACGTGCCCCTAATTAAAGTTTTCGGTTATTAGTAATTTTTCAACGGGAAACGAGGCCAGCACACAGTAATGTTGTTGCATTACAGTGATTGATGACTTAAACATGACAAATTACGGTAAAGCAAAAAATATAACCAACCCATTCTAATAATGACTTTTATTGAGTTTTAATTTATGTATTTTGTACTTGCTTCTCGTTCCGTGGGAGTTGTTACCAGAGTTACTAAAAGTATTTAAAAACGCGTCGCGTAATAATTCCGAAAAGGTTTCTACATTTTAAGTAATTAATATTACAATAAAAGCGACGCGCTTTTCAAATTTGAATCATTATAAAGACTTTGAAGGTATAGAACTTATTCCTTTGAATAAACTTTTCTCAAAGTTCATGCCGAAATATAGCGAAACCTTACTAATTATTTAAGTGAAATTTATTATAAATTAAACAAATTAGGCTTAGCTTAACCCCTTTTCTTCGCCTTCCTACGAAGTTTACTATTATAAATTAAACATTAAACAAATTAGGCTTAGCTTAACCCCTTTTCTTCGCCTTCCTACGAAGTTTACTATTATAAATTCAACATTAAACAAATTAGGCTTAGCTTAACCCCTTTTCTTCGCCTTCCTACGAAGTTTACTATTATAAATTAAAAATTAAATAAATTAGGCTTAGCTTAACCCCTTTTCTTCGCCTTCCTACGAAGTTTACTATTATAAATTAAAAATTAAACAAATTAGGCTTAGCTTAACCCCTTTTCTTCGCCTTCCTACGAAGTTTACTATTATAAATTAAACATTAAACAAATTAGGCTTAGCTTAACCCCTTTTCTTCTCCTTCCTAAGAATTTTACTTACGGTGTTTCGTAAGACGTTTGACAGTTTTTAAGGTTGGGCCTTATGGGATATAAAGGATTAAATGGGATTTTATAAAAGATTTCGCGGATTATGTATTGATGAGTGACGTTTGAATGATTTATGTTGGATGCGTGTAGAATTCCTGGATCGAGATATTTTAAAGTTAATTATTATTTTTTTTTTCAAATCAATTTAAAATTTAATGGAAAGATAAATTTCTCTATCTATCAATTTTCGTTTTTTAAATAGTGTATAATTAACCAAATTTTCTAATTACGCAAGTTACCTTGCACCATCGAATAGACAATGCAGTCGCTGTCTGTCAAGTGATAGTTATATTTCTGAAGTTGGTTAGTTAAGGCGCTTCTCTGTTTTTGATAGATAAATATTTACGCTAGATTATATTAGAAGATATTTGAGAGAGCTAACGTAATAAAGAGCCTATTTAATCTCTTCCCTTATTCAGACTTAAGCTTATATTTATTATATGAAAACAATCTTAACCCAATTTAGTACTTAAGAACTTATTTCACTCTCGCCTAGGCCTGTATACATTATTATATTATTTTATGTAACTTTTTAAATTCAATGCAATCTGCTAACAGCTTAGTATCGTAGACTTATATGACAAACAAACCATTATAAAATATTTATTCAATCATTTTTCAAAAGAGAAAGAGAGGTAACGTGAACGTCGAGTGTTACGTTACTTTTGTACCTTCGCTATAGTAAAATTTGGGCCAGGGTAATAACCCCTATAGACAAAATTCCCAATTCCCTCTCTACCCAAAAGCGGTTTGTAGTAGCGTCGTTACCAAAAGCTTTTCAAATTCCAAATTAGTTTTTTTTTTATTTTAACGACTTAACAAAAAATCCTCTTTTGAAAAAATTCGAAAAACCATTTTATTTTATTTTTCGTTTGAGAAATATATACTCGTGATAAAAAGTTAACAGTTTTTAAAATTCGGGTCACGTACATTAACTTCATTAAGCAAATTATTTAAACCATTTAAATTCTTTGCGATAAAAATAATTTTTCAATTTTCAATTTATAAATGGTTCTTCTAATTTTTTTGTCTTTTATAACCGCGTATCAATTCGGCAAAGTTCTAAAGAGATTTTGTAATCCCGGATATTCTCGAATTAAGAACAATTTAATGAAGAGTTTTTTATATACATAAGTTCATAAGATATGTTTCATATAAGTTTGTCACTGGTTACAAACTGGAGTTTGTCGTGAAGTGAGTGAGGTAGGTCATAGATTCGAGGTAAAGCGAAGACCCCTAGTTTTGGCGCTGTCAAAGGCATAGTAATGCAGACTAAATAGGACCTAGATGGAAGTCCTGCAAAACTAATTAACCACCGAGTGTTGGACTTCAATTCTCGCTTGTCGTTCTGCTAGAACTAGTTCGAGCTGTAAGTCTCTCAGTAGCATTACGAACTGTATAGGTAGTATCATACTTATGCTAGGAACATATCACTTATAAACTTATTATAATAGACAAGTCACGTGGTATTACAACTAATTCGAAATTGAAACCGGCCGAGGCTTAAGGACATATATTTTTGCGTTTTCCAATTTATTAATCGAAGTTACATTAAGCGGCGTTCAGTGTCTTTTTAATTTGTCTTTTAGGCAGCGTGAGTTAAATGAAATTGGAGAGGCACTTTAAATGATGTTGCTTTTGAACTTTGAAACATTCCCTTATAGGGAGGGAGCTAAGTTGACGCTCAATTACTTTTAAAAGCCTTGTACTTTGAATAAAAGCAAAATCGAGTAATTTAAAACTCGAAAGAATAATATAATACAACACGCTCGTTTCAAATGGTTTCCGTAGTTAGTTGTTGGGTTGCGAAAGATTCTCGACTTTACGTCATCAGATAGAGAAGTATTTTGCATATTTAATCGTGTTGAAATCCCGCCATATAGCGTTAAGTTAATCGATGAATACGTAACTAAGTAAGTAGGTGAACGCAAAGTACCAATAATAATCAAATTAAGAATATTCTGTACGCGTTATAGCAACGTTACATTCCCACGAACGAGATGGTTTTTCCCCCCAAACTTGACATCTGTTAAATTTATTTAATGAAACGTTAACCCGTTGATAACTAAAATTCCAATCAATCAATTAAACCGATAGATAGCGTGTACTCGTTTAAATAATGTAAAGTTATATGAAACCGTAGTGCGCAGTATTGAATATTTTTTTGAAGTATCATTTATATTGAAATCTCTTAGGGATTTCGAAATGCATGCTTCATTTTTTGTTTGGTCCGGATAAGATAATGCCTAATCAGCCACCGTTTCTAATCCAGCGCTTTTGCCCGTGTATTATTACCATTAGAGATAGGCGTTAAAATCAATCACGTGACCCCCCTCCCCAATCGAATAAAATTGACCTTTCGACATCGGCGTGCAAAATCGTACTGTTCAATAGGCATAAGTTCATAAGATATGTTTACCATAAGTTTGTCACTGTTTACAAACTGGAGCTTGTCATGAAGTGGCGTATATAGGTCATAGATTCGAGGTAAACTAGCTCCCAGTAAGTCTCTCAGTAGCATTACGAAGTATAGGTATTGTCATACTTATGGTAGGAACGTATCTTATAAACGTATGCTATAGGTAATACTTTTTATTGTTAAATTTCCAAACTCTATATTCCGTTTTAATTTAATCAGGAATAGATTTAATTTTAGAAGTAGGAAAAGAGAACGCTTAGTATTTACTTCAGTCCGACTCATAGACCACCCAGTATAGAGCCCCTCCCTCCAACACGTAACGGTATGTTTAAATTATCTTATTGGCTGACTTAAACTACGTTTTGATGACGTTTCTGACGGGGACGGCGAAAAATACGCAATTCCTTCTTACCTCTGTCGCTATGACCCCCGCCTCTTCTTTCAACCCCCCCCCCCGTCCCGGGGAAGGGGGTCTGGGACCAGCTTTGACGCGCGCCCAGATTACTTACTCTGTTCTCCATTCCTGCTTCTAAAGTTAAATCTATCCCTGGCTATAGGTAAGTTTGTATAACATAGTTATGGATAGCCACTTCCGGTCTGTGTCCTGTAGAGCGCCGGCTAAATGTTTATTCTTTAAATATAAAAACATCGTGATAAATAATTGAGCTGGTTTTTTTTTATCGTCGAAAGCTTAACTTTCAACCTATGACCGTATAGGGTTAAAAAGAAGTCGGCGACCTGTATTTGCTCAACTTCTATAGCTCTGAGGAAGTTCTATCAGGTCTTCCTCCCATTTCCTCACATTCCCCCGGTTTTCTTTTCTCCGGTAATAATCTCTCCAATCTCCATGGTCGTATCTGATGGCGGAGTTTTCTCCTCCCATTTCGGTATACGTCGATGTCGATCCACGTGAAGATCCAAAGTAATTTCGATTCAGGAAGCTATTATAGGAAACGAAAGAGATAGGGGACGGGGGGGAGATGATGACTTATTCCATCCTTTGGCTATTTGCGCGAGAACGAATTTAACCGTCCACCGACCAGCTGCATTGACAGTGCTAGGATAGCCCTTGGTCGACACGAAACTATGGCCGGAAAAATAGCCCCGTAGCCCGAGAGATCTGACTGGCTCTATAGAGGAAACGGAAAACGAGATTTTATATATGGTTGTCGGAAAAATAGACAAAGGAAGGGGTCGAGCTAGTACGCTTGGTCAATTCTCATTTCAAGTATATACCGAAGGTGTCCTGGCCAGTATGGGGCATCATAAGTCAAATATTTGCCCCTATAAGTTGGCATAGGGATAGATTTAATTTTAGAAGTAGAAATGAAGAACGGTTAGTATTAATTTACTTCAGACCGACTCATAGACCACCCAGTATAGAGCCCCTCCCTCCAACCAACACGTAACGAAGGGTTTAAATTATCTTATTGGCTCACTTAACTGCGTTTTGATGACGTTGCTGACCCGTAATTCCTTTTTACCTCTGTCGCTATCACCCGCCTCTTCTTTGATACCCCCCTTCCCCGGGACTTTGACGCGCATCCACGTTACTCTGTTCTCCATTCCTACTCCTGAAATTAAATCTATCCCTGGTATTTACATATAGAGGCTAGAACTGACAGTGGCAAACCTCGACACAAAAATGACAAAATAAACCCTTATACGAAAATCTCGTTAAGATGTACCCTTACCCGACTATAGGCTGACTTCCTCTGTCCTTATTGGCCTTTTTCTGCCCTCGTGACATCGGTCAGGTCACGCGTCTTTTCCCGCGTTTACGGCTTTACGCTAAAGGAGTTGAACTGATAGTATGATCCTAAGCCTAAAGCTTTAACGTCGTCGTTAATGGCATAGCGACGCGCTGCTCGTAATATTAAGAAAAATCCTCCATCCGGATCTCCGGAGAGAATGTATCCCGCTATCCTCGTGCTGCTTTCAGAGTCAGTTTAGGAAGTGTTATTAACCCTCTTTTCTTTTTTGTACGCCAAGGCTTAAACGTAACCTTCTTATGACAAAAAAAAGCCATAGTGCTCCCTATCCATGGTTTAATAAATTGAGAAGTATAGCGAAATTGCGCTAAGAGTATACTCCTAGCTCTTACAGTCTCGCGTTTACTGGGAGAATGCTTTGTTTGTTTTAGCTTTTTAGGCCCAAATTAGGCTTAGCACCGTTCTTCCGCAACCGAGCTAGAATGGTAACGACTAATCATTTACCCTCTCCCTTCTTTTCTAACCGAGAAAGCTAGTTAAACCAAAGAACAAACATTCTAAAAAGGTCTTAAAACCAGTGCGTTAGTTCAAAAAAACTTCTTAAAGAAGCTCTCGCAATTTTAAGATAAAAGTAATTTGAAATAAAAGCTCAGGCTCGTGTAGTTCGGAATTTGAATATTCCGAGGCAAGGCTTTTAAATTTGGTATACAGAGACCAGGGATAGATTTAATTTTAGAAGTAGGAATGGAGAACAGAGTAAGTAATCTGGGCGCGCGTCAAAGTCCCGGACCCCCTTCCAAGGGACGGAGGGGTATGAAAGAAGAGGCGGGTCATAGCGACAGAGCTGGTAGAAAGGAATTACGTATTTTTCACCGTCCCCATCAGCAACGTCATCAAAACGTATAGTTTAAGTGAGCCAATAAGATAGTTTAAACTTTTCGTTACGTGTTGGAGGGAGAGTACGCTCTATACTGGGTGGTCTATGAGTCGGACTGAAGTAAATGCTAACCGTTCCGTTCTCCATTCCTACTTCTTAAAATTAAATCTATTCCTACAGAAACAAAAACTAAAAACAGAGGTCTTGCAGTGCAGTCTTTCTTATTCTCGTTATTTCGCGGATTATTTTCTATACTTGATGGAGACGATACCGATAGAAAATAGGAAAAAGTACCTACCGCGTTGCTGGGATACCGAGCCCAAAAAAAAGGAGATGAGTATTAGGTCCTAGTCTGATGATAAAAACCCCCAAAAAATATTCATTAATAATGGATTAAGGTAGGAGGCAAAATTTCCTCTCTAAAGCCATGCAAACCAGCCAAACGTCATTCCAAACGTTTTTCCTTTTTATTCCATGATTTTCATCCCTTTTCTTCCGCATCCTTTTTTTTGGGGGGGAACGACCATGGGAGGGGGGATAAGAAGGCGTTTCGCACTCAGACGAAAATAAACCTAAAAGAGAGAATTATTCCGGAGGAAACTGATCGAGCCAGCGTTTGGGAATGAACAGACAAAATATATATCTCTACTTTTCAATATCATTTGCATAATGCAAATCACGATTCCACGCGGCAAACCCACTATGGTTTGGTTTTTAGTCGATTGCTTTCACGTACCTGTATGTATTTCTCTTCTGATTTTTTTTCCCCACTGCATGGCAATTGCCAAAGACAAACCGCGATGCCTTTAAGATAAATGGAATTTGTAATATCCTTGTTAAAATTATCATATCCTCAAACAAGCATGCAGGTTGGGTGGTGAAGTGGTTAGCACTTTCGCCTCGCGGCTAAAGGGTCCCGGGTTCGATCCTGGACTGTGGCACTCGGTAAAAAACCTGGGAACGAACCCTTCTGCGTAGAGTTTGCAAGTTCTCTCCACACTTGTTAAAGGAGTTTTCCTCCGCGGTCTTACCCGGTTTCTCCTTTCCATCAAAACTTGCCGAGGTTAATGGTAATAGCAGAAGTATATAATACTTCTCTTCGAGAGAAGTGTACCACAAAGCGGGGTAAGTGTAACGTCATTCTTCCCAACATCGGAACATTTGGAGCAAGGTTACTAAACCGAATCACATACGCGATAAATAGTTCTCTCGTCATTAGTCTATTTGCGTTAAACTATTTGCCAAGACGCGCTTGTGGATCTATTCTTTGTCTCACCCCAAGACGAGGTTAGCGAGTTGATTGCTGAGGATTTAGTACCAAACAGTTATAGAATTCACCTTACGATGCGATGCCCATCTGTAGTTTGATGAGCGGGAGAGCAAACAAATAGGGTGAGCCTGGGAAGAATGACGTTACATAACTAATGTATTAAGATGATACAGAGTGGCATCCTTCCATTATCCCCTTCTGGTAATAGTTAGTATAGGTTAGCTGTGGCATAGGGGCTACCTCTTTATGCATTGAAATCGTGACCCATTGAAATATAGCCCTCTGGGTGTTATGAACTTGAAATAAAGTTAGATTATTATTATTATAATGGGGAAGCGATCCGTGTATGTTGCTCTGATTTCGTTTACGCATTTTCAAGTACTTACACGAGTTGATGGTCTTAGTCATGTGATTATGGTGGGCGCCAGAGTAAGATAGTTTATAGAATTAATATCGTTTGCACTTTCTACATCTTTTAGACCTACAATGCGCCGCCGCTTTATTTACTATCCAATATCTTCGAGTTAAGTTTAGAGTTGGTAAAGCGCGAGTTGCCTCTTTCACTTCAGGGTTTCCTCCATACCATTACCCCCGAGTAACCTTTATTCCTCATCGACCCTAATTGAAATTTAGGATGGGGCCGAAGCACGCAACGTGCGTGTCAATTTTCATCCCATCTTAGAAAGCCTCGGGCGCGCCGCTTAGGTTAGAGTGCAGCGGAGTGTGGTGGTAATCACACCGACTATATTTTCCAATCGATTATTGTTTAGAATGAAGCTTCTGTTTCTAGGTGCAACTATATAGTTTAAGACGCTGTTTATTACGGACTTCTGTCGCGTTCTTTCGTTTAAGAATTGAACTTGAGTAATCTAGCTAGCTCCCATACCCTTCAAAACATCCGCGCGCGTCAAAAAGGCGCGAAAACTTGACTGGCGCCAAAAGATATATATCAAGAGAATGTCACGTGCAATTGGCGCGGATGTAGACAAAATTTTATAATATAAATACGCGTTTGACCCAAGAACCCCCTTATAAACTCTAAGAACGTGTATTCAGTCATGGTATTTTACTTTTGTCAATATGTCGTCAATAGAGAGCTTTCACATGGGATAGTGGTACGTCACACCCTCCCAAGTCTTATGGCACTGTTCTGGCTGCCATATTGGGTGGGTGGTCTCAGCTTCATTCCTGCTTTAAACCCACCAATATGGCAGTGTAAATTATGTCTCGAGACTCAGCTCCTCCTCCAACTGAAGCTCTCTATCAGGGTTCATACAAACCTGGAAAACCTGGAAATCTCAGGGAAATTTGTTTTCCAAAAGTTGTATGAACCCTGTCTATAGCGGACGACACTACAGCCAAATTCCATCGTTCTCGGGACTTTAATTGGTTCTTGATTTGACCCTAAAATACCGCAAAAACTGTCGAAATCTTTAGACACTCGCGTCGCTTCCTCGAAACACGGTAAAGTCGTAGTACATGCCAACTGAAAGCTCCCTATAGCGGACGACACTACAGCCAAATTCCATTCCATCGTTCTCAGGACTTTAATGGGTTCTTGATTTGACCCTAAAATACCGCAAAAACTGTCGAAATCTTTAGACACTCGCGTCGCTTCCTCGAAACACAGTATAGTCGTAGTAAATGCCAGTTTTGATTAAGGTTTCTTCCAAGAATCTTAGCATCTTTACCCCGATGCGTCAATTGAATTTGACCCTCCTCCTCTACTTTCTTCCTTCCATCCTTTCTCTCTCTCTCTCCTAA
Organism: Phalangium opilio; assembly: GCF_054372755.1. NCBI lineage: Eukaryota > Metazoa > Arthropoda > Arachnida > Opiliones > Phalangiidae > Phalangium > Phalangium opilio. The sequence goes on from NW_028324156.1 coordinate 25,122, forward strand.
GACTCCAATCCTATCTACGTCATCGTTTTACGTAAGACGTATAAGATGGTAAAAAAGGCTTAGGGAAAAGCGAACAAGGCCGTGATTATCGACTTTTAGAATTCTGTAGTAATACCTTCCAGAGCCGCATCTTACCCCTTTTTACACATACTCACTCTCGCCAGAGATGAGAAGACGCTCTTTGTTGTTTTCCGAAAAAAAATCAATATCCAGTAAAACTAACGTAGTAAGCGTTCAAAGGGAAATACTATTTGGAGGCCAAGGCTTACCTTTGCGTATACCTTTTGGACTCGAGTCTCATAGGTAGATCGTCGCGTGTAGAAGCGAATCACTCGAAACAAATACTTTCTGAAATCTTCTTCTTAAATTAATTGGGTTAAAAATTATTTTCCCAATTATCTCAATGTATATAAATTGTCACCTAGGTCTCCCCGTAGTGTCGAACTTTCAGTATAGCCAAGAAGCGATATCTAGTTTACTAGGGAGAAGGTATAAATTCGCCACATTCGTAGCTTTGTCTCCATTTCAAACGTAGGTCCGGAGTTAATCCCCGCCCCCTCTAAAATACAACCAGCATCTCATTGGTTCTTGAAAAGTCACGTCAGCGCGGCGACGCGAATGACGGAAATTACAGTCATATTTTCCGACTGAGCCCGGCCTCCTTTTACGCCCCCCCCCTTGTATTTTGAAAGGGAGACTGGGACTATGGCGCGCGAACACTTAGGCATCTTATACCTTCTCCCTACTAAACTAGATATCCCTTCTTGGTATCATCTTGCTGGATTATTTTTGTGGTCGAAATAATTTAGAAAGAAAAGACGCTAGGCGTATATTCTTATGATATTTCTATCCTTAGAATATACAGTGGCGTCGGAACCGGGGGGGCAGGGAGGGCTCAAGCCCCTGCTATAACAAAATGTGAGGGGGCCCAGCCCCTCACATTTGGTTTTTAATTTTCTTAGTTTGTATTCATTTAGGTATTAAATTTTAGATTAAAAAAAAAAATTTCTATATTTTAAGACTTACTGCATTACAAAAAATGGTAATTTTAGCTATACTTTCTGAATATCTTTAATAGTAGTCTCATTCCAGGTTAATATCCCCTTACAGTCTCATGCCTCATCCCCGGCGAATATCCCATTCCTCTTGAGCATTTGTTTCATGTCTCATCCCCGGTGTATATCCCCTGAAAACTGGAACTAGCCTGTAGCCTTCTAAGTCAAATTGTCAAAATCCGTTAGACCGTTATACATGTTGGTTTAGTTACACATTGACATCGTTATCGCGTAATTCGTGCCGTTAATGTTAGATGTGTGAACACACTGATTCACAGAACCAGTGGCGTAGGAACGGGGGGTACAAGGGTAAATTGTACCCCCTAAAATTCTACTAGGGCTCCTAAATAGGTCAGAAAGGGCGCCAAATTTATATTCAAAGGGCGCCAAAATGATACTGAAGTGAGAATATTTTAGAAAGTATCCCATTTTATCCTATAATTTCACTAATTTTCCTATCTTTTGGGGATTTTGGAATAATTATTTATAATCCCAGCTGTATGAAGTTTGAAATGCAGAATTAGCGACATCTCATTTGGTCAGATAAAAAATCGCGCAGCTCGCTTCGCTCGCTCAGGAAATTTTTGCCTTCCATTTTGGCATAATTAAATTTAAAGAACTTTTGGAGATTTTATTTGAAATGATAGCAATTACTTTGAATTCTGAGCTGCACTTCAATTTAATTTCGCCTGAGATTTTTCATCTGAAATGTCAAAGCTCGCAGATTAGGTTCACAGACCTTTAAAATATCTTTAATTATAAAAATCGGTTTTCAGTGAAAAGCCTCTCTTCCTACCTGACCCTTTTAAATAGCTTGATTTGGTAACTTTCAGTCAACTTTAAGTCTTTTTTGTTTATGGTTTTTTAATTATTATCCTTTTTGCCTTCTGCGTGAGCCCTTCAGTATTTAATTAGATCAAGGTGCGATGTAATGCACTTTCAGGAATCTTACATTCACACTGAAATAGAATCATCCACACTTCAGGTCTTGTCGCTTATGAGTCCTAATCAGGGGTGTTATTATGAACTCTTGGTCCTATAAATCCCATAATTTTACAATGGGAATCATATTTTTCATATTAAAAATTCTCTTAAAGTGTTTGTGCCCTGACTACGGGCAACAATGACTTGAAAAAAACTAAATCACTTAGCAATTATCTAAACATATCCAGAGAGGATTGATAAGATTGAATAAAATTTCATGTTCAGAAAACTTTCCACAACCAACACCTATCTGACACCGATTTTTGGAAAATCATAATAATTCACCATTTCACTGTGATTAAAGTACAATGTTTCAACCGTGTTCAATGTATTTTTCAAAATTTTTCATGTTTAGACTGTACCCCCCTAAATTCAAAACGTTCCTACGCGCCTGCACAGAACAATGTCTAAGAAACAGCTCCGGAGCAGGTTTGGGGCGTCATCCCATACATCCTCCTTGGTCTTCATCGGAGTCCGAGCCCCCCCAACTTCAAAACACTTCCGACGCCCCTGAGAATATACTAGGCTTAAAGGCGGGCGGTCAGGGGGGAAGGGGAAGGGTTGTCGCCGTGTAATCTGAGTTATCCTTTTTTCTATTCATGTCAAATTCAGATATATTCGGAGTTATTTATTTTCGACTTGAGGTTATGACTTTTAAGAGTACAAGTTTTGTTTGCACTAGCTTGTTTGCTTTGGACTTAACGCGAGTTCAATCGCGTATACTTCAAACATAGTGTTATGAAAAACATTGATAAACCTTCGCAGGGTTCGTACACGATCTGGAAAAGTCAGGGAAATTGAAAATGGACCTAAAAGGTCAGGAAAAAGTCAGGGAAATTTAAAATGGACCTAAAAGGTCATAGAAAAGTCAGGGAAATTGAAAATGAACCTAAAAGTCAGGGAAATTGAAAATGAACCTAAAAGTCAGGGAAATTGAAAATGGATCTATAAGGTCAGGGAAATGTCAGTGAAAAATATATTGGAGTGAAATTTAAAGTCTGGATAACAGTATAGGGGTGACCATTGTCTGAGATTTGACCAGAGCCCCAAATATGCGGAGCTTGCTTCGCTCACCGCTCCGGTTATTTATGATTTACTTAAAGCAGAGCTGTGCTAATTAGCTGACAACTAATTGAATTAGAATTAGCAATTAGGGAAATATTTATGAACTAATTAATTAGTAAATTAGCAATTAGAGAAATATTTATGAACTAATTAATTAGCAAATTAGCAATTAGACATAGAAACTAATTCAATTCAATTAGAAATTAGACATTTATTTATCAAACTAATTAATTAGAATTACTATTTTCTAATTAAGGTAAAAAAGAAACCATAAGTAAACATAAAAGTTTAGAAGTGCTCATGGGTTTAGTACTTTGGTGATGTTTTAATGCCATTGAAAAACGGGTACGGAAGCCATGAATTATTCTTGAAAAATGAGACAAGCCTCAAGCCTTCCGTCATTTTAAAATTTTTCTCATTTCTTCATTTTCTTGCCACAGTACCTATAATGGACTCCTGAGTAGTAAATACATGCGCACTGCTATAAATTCGAGTAGGTAAAACAGTCGAAATTTCGAAATGGGGCAGTTGCGAACTACGAAATTTTCTACTAGTACTAGTATTCTCTCATATTTGAGGAGCTGAAAAATTTAGAGTAGCACTAAGGTTTCCTCATCGATATAATAAGGCTTTTTCATATTCAAATAGATGAATCAAGAGTTAATTCCTCGATTTTTTACAACAAATTGGCGTAAAAGATTAATTGAAAATCCAATTGGCTAATTAGTTAATCCTAAATCTAATTAAATTTTAATTAGATAATTACCTTTCCGATTCATACTAATTAATTAGAATTACTTCTCAATTAGCACAAGGTAATTAAAATTCAATTACCATTTTCAATTAGTAAATGTTGCTAATTAATTAGAAATTCAATTAGCTAACTAATTAATTAGCACAGCTCTGACTTAAAGTTAAATTTAAACTAAATAGTTGGCTTATTTTTATAACAATAACAACTCGTGCATAAATGATTCGAGTGAATTTAGATTGGTTTTCATATTTGTTCGCCATTTAAGTTATTGCAAATGGTCAGGGAAATTTGTGGAATTTAGTCAGGGAAAACCTGGAAAAGTCAGGGAATTTCATTCCAATAAAATTGTACGAACCCTGCTTCGGTGTATGCAACCTTACATTGAAAAATACATCCCAACTTGTAGCTTTTTTTCTATACTTGTATGTTTGTAAATCAATATGAATTTGTTTTTCTTTCGCTATATAACCCCATCACCCCATTCCCCCTTCGGTTTTCTCACCCCCCCCCACTCTTTAGAGATATATTGAGAATTTTATGGCGACAAGGGTTTGCTTTCCGTTCACTTTTAGACAGATCAAAGCAAACTAAACCCTGCCTTTCTTTGTGGCGCCCTAGTTTTTATTTTATTAGAAGATCGTCTACAGTACCAATTTACCTCATTCAGCCGAAATAGAACCTTATTTTTTTTACCAACTGGGTAAGGCCTACTTTTATTACGTAATGACTTAAGCCTTGGTTAGGTTATATTAGGAATATTAATTATTAAGAATTTATATAAATTTATTTATTTAAAACGTCGGTTCTAGAGGATTTCTAATTTTGTCGCAATTAGTCTTAGACTTTTAGGGGGGATTTCTGAAAAATTTAAATTTAGGACGAAACTTATACTATTTTTAGTTGTTTAGAAATCGATTTTCAAACTAAAAAGATCGAATTCCTGGAATTTTATCTCCGGTGAATGCCAGGGACGAATTTTCCAACCCTTTTCCTCCAAACTTCCCGCCAAATTATATAGAAATCCTTTTTTTTTCTTCCTAAAGAGTCATCATTTTAATCCTTCTTAAAGGCCGACTTCCATCGAAAAGAGTTCTATAGCGAACTGAAAACCGAGCATCGAGACTAACAATGTCCCAGCGACCGTGCCGATTTTCGAATCCCCGTTGGGTCAAAAGTTGGAAGGGTTCTCTCTAACTGAAAGCCGTGCAATGTGGTTCTAGCGAACTGAAGATGAACATTAGAAATCTTTTTAAATTTATTTCCTCTCGAATTTTTGCTTTCCCCTGAAGGAAATTCTCTATTGCGTATCTTCAGTTCGCTATAGAACCACATTGCACGGCTTTCAGTTAGCTAGAACCCTTCCATCTTCTACCCCAGCGGGGATTCGAAAATCGACACGGTCTCTCAATTGTTAGTCTCGATGCTCGGTTTTCAGTTCGCTAGAACTCTTTTCGCTGCTGGAAGTCGGCCTTTAAAGAAATGGGAGTAAGTTCTCTCTCTCGTAATTTGCATGTCCTTTCCGCGGTAATTTCGCTTAGACTGCGATAAATATGCCGGAATAACGGCTGCAAGGCCTATAGTATCTGTTCTTATCACTAATCCTAAGAGAGGCGAATCCAACATGACTGTACATTTTATTGACGCTCCTGTTTAGTAGTAGATTACCGTTACAAAATATCCTTCCCGTTTTCCGAAACCTCGCTGCTGGCGTTTAAAACTAAAATCACTTCTTCAAACAGATTAAGTGAACTCTAAGGTGCACTTTAGTCTCGTTTAGTGGGTATATCTGTCGAAGGTTAGACCAAGGTTTAGCTAACGGTTAAGAGATTTAATATCGACTACTCCAAAGGAAAAAAAAAGTGTATATAATAATCCCGCGTTTTATTTTTATCTCCGATGACTGATATTGACGTCACAATTCGAAATCTATAAGTTCAATTTTCCTTCCCCCCCCCATGTACTACTGTATCAATCGAAAGTCCATTATTTTAGGTTTAGGCAGAAATATGTAGAACAAATATCTCTAAGCCTATAATCAAACTGAAGACTAATTAGGTTTGTATCTAGGTGTAATTAATTAAGTCTTGTTAATTAATTAAATTAAAGGTTTGAGGAATTTATAGGCTTGGTAAATAATTTTTTATCTCTCTCTTCTAATTTCCCGCCGGTTTTATTCGAGCCAATCATACTCGGGCTCGGAACCCAGGGTTCATACAAACCTGGAAAACCGGGATAACCTGGAAAAATCAGGGAAATAAATAGTTGACCAATACCTCAGGGAAAATTCATCGAAATTTCGAATTTTTAGTAAAATTCAGGGAAATCAGGGAAAGGGTCAAACAAGGGCCGAGTAATTAAGCAAAATGTTCATAAACATACCTTCATAGGATTAACATTACACTAAACTTTGGAGGCTCATAACTCTGGTGGTTATATTAGAGATACGGGGATGTCCTTTGATTATGTAATAGTCATATTTGCCCCCCCCCCCTCCTTCGTTAACATTTGCTCCATAGGATACTCCATATACGGGAAAATTCAGGGAAGTATATGGGGAAAAAACCTGGAAATCTCAGGGAAATTTGTTTTCCAAAAGTTGTATGAACCCTGGGAAACATTACGACTGCGAGGGCGTTTATTCGGAAAGATGAGCAAATTGCCTTCAAAAGTGTCTCGTAATTATAATAAAACATCTTGGCGTGGGTTGACAATCGAGATCCGGCGAGGTAACAATGTTCGAAAATGATCATCGCATCTCCGGGTTAAGAATAGATTGAGGACGGTTTTATCTCTGGGACTGCATGGCCACCCTCTTGACGTCATTGTGGCCAGCGTAATTTAGCCCTCCATCGTACTCCCGACTCTATATTCATTTGATAAGCCTAACGAGCCTGACATTTTACGCCCAAAACTCCCTTAATTACATCCAGCTGTGTGTCGTAGTAGCGTTTCAACGTTAAGACCACCGACGGACGGACGGATATACCGTTAGATTAGGCTTAAGCTTAGCGCGCGCTCTTATTGAATCTCCCTATAAAGAGAATCCCTTCAATTCCGCAATGAATATTATATCCTGAATTATGTATTTAGTACTGGCATAAGTTTATAAGTGATATGTTCCTACCATAAGTATGAATGCTACAGAGAGACTTACAGCTCGAGCTATAGTTCTAGCAGAACGACAAGCGAGAATTGAAGTGGTTAATTAATTTTGCAGGACTTCCATCTAGGCCCTATTTAGTTTGCATTACTAAGCCTTTGACAGCGCCAAAATCAGGCGTCGCTTTACCCTAAATCTATGACCTACCTCACTCACTTCATGACAAGCTCCAGTTTCTAAGTTACCAATGACAAACTTATGGATGGAACATATCTTATCAACTTATGATGCTTGGAAATGTTTCCCCATTAAGACCGTTTCTGTATCGGACGTTTTTCTATATTCTCGGTGGTATTGAATACATTCTTTCTTGTACAATATAAAGTTATTACGGTATTGGCCTTTCCGAGCAATATAATTCAATTTCGTCCCAGTTGGAGAAGTTAATAAAAAGAAAGAAGCTTCTCCTTACTCCCCTCCCGGTATCGCTACGTGATCTTTGTTGACGACGACCTACTCTCAAAGTGGGATGGCCTTCAAGTCCAAGGAGAAGCCAGCGATAGAATTTATAATTTCATAGTAGTCGTGTAAGCTTTTGTCCAGTTTGAAAATTCAACGGAATTGATCCTGTAAAATGCTGAGGAGAAAACCTTCTCTTTATTGATTTCTCTCATTGGTATAAACCCAGCTCAGTTTTGCCTTTGCTTAGAAGTTAGAGCGAGCGAATTTTGGGGGGCCGAAAGAGCTATAGGTAGTCGTCTCTTTACTAAGGGGGCTTTTGGGTCTGTTCTGTTGTGTTTTATTGATCAAGTGACTGTGGAAGAGAACGGTCGCCTAATTCCTTCCGCGTTTAGAACTTTAGATTCCAAGTCAGCCTGGCGAGCGGACTTCATTTTGCTCCGATATTTATTTAAATAAAAGTATTAAAGGTGTTTATTTTTTTGGTGTTAAAAGTTCTCGCGCCTGTAGAAGTGTTCCACACGCCGCACTTCGGTGTTCAAGGAGAAGCCATCCACCAGGCGATATACCGTTATTTTCTGGCGCGTACTGAACTGATATCTTAAACTAACCTTAAAATATCTTTTACTCGTTTTATCTGTCCTTCTTCTATATACATCTGGATAGTGCTTAAGGTCGTTTATCTATTGAATATCGTCTGCTTTTTCCCCTTCAGTTCAACTTCAAGGGGGGAAGCGGGCGAGGAGTAAAGATATTCTACTGATGATGCGCGAGCTAAATCGATTTTTTTCCAAATAGGAATAGTCTCAGAGATATTTCTTTCAATTCTTGGCGCGCCAAAATTTCGCGCCTTTTTCCGGATAACGTCTCGCGCGCGTTTTATCCTATCCTTTCTACGAACGCGTGAGTTTGTAAAATTAAAATTAAAATTTAAATTTAAATCAAAGAAAAACCTCAATGTTTTGAATGGCTTTTTCGCGAAGGATTTTGCGCGGCGAACATGCCAGTTTCGTGGCCCGACGATAAGGAGGGTCCTAATTCGGCCGGCGACGGTCAGACTTTTACCGGCGATTTAGGAAGGATGGAAGCGTCGACATCGCGATCGTCTTACGAATCCTATAGTATTTATCCGCCGAGTCCTTCTCCTTCCGTCGAAGTCGCTCCCGGAGAAGGAGCTTTCTCTACAGCCGCTAGTAACTATTTACGCGTACGAAGAAATTCCGCGGCTAATTTACAAGCTCAACTAGACGGTGTGCTGGCTTTTGAACTTTCTCCTACTTTTGAAGGTGTGTTTGGTGTAGATTAGGGGGCCCTCCTCTTTGTTTCCTCCTGGGGAATTATTAAAACCCCGTAGAGTTCTTACAAAAGTGGCGGGAAATTGAATTGGAACTCTACTCGGAAATAAGGAAAATTTATTATAGGACATGTGTCCAGTGATGCCCCCCCCCCTTTTTACTGGAAAAATTATAGGACATTGTCCTTTGGAGTGTGCAAAAATAGTGTCGCATCTTCATAGTCAAACATCGGAAAATTTATTGGTCAAAATGTCCAGTGACCCCCTTAATTTTTAGAAAAAATTATCATGGGACATTTTAAAGTTTTATTGGACAGTGTCCAGTGATTGTCCTGTGCTTATTTCCGGAATAAATGTTTTTCTTTGAGCAGCTCCCTCCCTCCCTCCCTCCCTCCCGGAAGCCCAAAAGAAAACTATATACTCTCGAAATTAGTCAACTAAAATTTAAAGATATCTGCGTGGTTAAGATAGTGTGTACTTGCGTTACTAGGTTTATTATCAAAACGAATTATTAGTGTTTCTGTTTATTGAATGCGTGTTTCGCTTGGCGTATATTTGCAGAACCACCAAACAGATATGCAAGAAGAAAATCAGTGTTTGCCGAACAATACGATCCGGAGGAAGATGATGACGACGAAGTGGAAAAAATTGTTTATCCCAAATCGGACGAACAGCGGCAGAGATTAGGAGAAGCTGTCAAATCTATTTTACTTTTCCGATCTTTAGACAAAGTAAGCAGCTCCTTATTTCAATCGCTTCTTAATTGAATACTGTATAGACCTATTCAAATTAGTTTCATCGCTTAATATCCGACCGATATCCCAGGGCTCCCAGCAGGTCCCTAAAAGTCCCTATTTTCCTGCAAGGTCCTTCCTTAATCTACCCTAAAATTGGTATTCGGTTCTTAAATCACCCTATTTTCATAAAACGCAGAAAAAGTATTTATTTAGTTTCCAGGCAAGGAGAGATAACAAAAATAACGGTTGACGCGGTACTTAGATTCCTATTTATTCTTTGGATTTTTGTTACTTTACAGTCTTATCCCTGGTTATAGTCCAAGCAATTAACTGGTTTTGGACCAGAAGAAGTGTGCTATTTTCACATAATAAAAGTATAATTTAGTTTTACAAGTGGTTTCTTTTTGGTTCCTAATTTTAAAATTTATGTCCCTATTTTTATCGTGAAAAGTCCCTTTTTCCCCTATTTATTTTTGAGATTTTTGGTGGGAGCCCTATATTATGTTTCGAAAGATATAATATATGTATGCTATACTCGTTGAGCGGCTTGGTTTACCCCGATAATTCCCTAGAAATCTGGTGCCCTTTTGCGTGTTATATACGCCAAACCGGAAGGGTATAATAGAAGAAGGATGCCACTCTGTATCCTCTTAATACTTTAGTTGTGTAACATGATTCTACCCATGCTCACCATTTTTGTTTGCTCTCTCGCTTATCAAACTTCAGATGGGTTGATTATCACACCGTGGGGTGAATTCTATAACGGTTTGGTGGTACTAAATCCCAAGTAGCAATCAACCCACAAACCCGTCTCGTCTTGACGTGGGACAAAAATTAATCTACAAGCGCATGCGCCTTGGCAAATAGTTAAGCGATAATAGAATAATGATGGGCAAACTATTTATCATGGCGCATGTGATTCGGTTTAGTAACATGTTCTGATCTTCTGATGTTGGGATGAAGAATTATGTTACTATAGGGTCTTGGCAGTACTACGTCATGCAACGTCAGGCTACCTTCCAATAGTGCTTAAAAACATACCAGGAGCTTATAGCTTTCATTCTGTTAAATAACATACGATAATGGCGCAGGGGGCAGAGTTAAGCCCGAATTGCCAAGTCCCTATTACCCCGTTTTGTGGTACACTTCTCTCGAAGAGAAGTATTATATACTTCTGGCTATACAATTCGTAATTCGTCAAATGTAAAATTTATCGTAGACCCGTCGCGGTTTCGCTTATTGAACTAGAATTTAATTCGTCAAAGTCTCTAGTTAAACGTTTTAATTAAATTTAATTACAGGAGCAAATGCAAGAAGTTCTAGACGCCATGTTTGAACGAAAAGTTGAACCCGGTGAAACTGTTATAAGGCAAGGAGACGATGGAGATAATTTTTACGTCATTGAACAGTAAGTTAAGTTTAATCGGAAACTTTTTGTCATTACCTTTTGGCCGTGCGCGTGTGAATATTGACTTTATCGAGTTGTTCCGACAAAATCCGCTTTATATTCAAATATATTTTTCCCCTGGGGGGAGGGGGGAAAGGGGGCGTGTAACCTTCCTTTTAGCCAAATAACAAACATTGGGGAGCTACCTTTGTTTACGTTATTCAACGTCAATATAAAGCTTACCTATATAGAAAATTCCAAAATGCGGAAAGATTTTTTTCTTCTTTTAACAACGAAAGTTTTTATCCCAGGGTTGCCACGGGTCAGGAAAAATCTGGGAAAGTCAGGGAATTTAAAAATGGGCCGAAAAGGTCAGGGAAAAGTCAGGGAATTTTAAAAATTTCACCAAAGTCAGGGAATTTGATTTTAGTGGGTAAAATTTCTGGGGATAAGTCTTTATTGAAAGAGTAATGAAAGTTTCTCCTCATCCTCTCTTAACACAGAAAACTCTAGAGCAATCCTTAAAAATGCTGTCTGGAATTGTTTTTATAAAGTAAATGCTCTCTAAAAAATCTCTCAGAGTGTTATTTATAGTTAAAATGTTTCTTAATCATTTTGGTGCAACAAATACATTGGAAAACTTAAAATGTAGATCGAGTTTATTTAATTATAGGCACATAAAAACGTGCTGTAAACATTTACACTTTCGGCCTAAAAAGGTCAGGGAAAACCTGGAATAGTCAGGGAATTTGGTTCTGAAAATTCCGTGGCAACCCTGTATCCGCTTGTCTCTGCATTTTTTTCTACTAAATCAATTTTTGGCCGCTCTTTGTAGTGGAGTTTTTAATATTCACGTCAATACGGACCAAGAAAAAGACAAATTAGTTGGCAAATACGACAACACGGGAAGTTTCGGAGAATTAGCTCTGATGTACAATATGCCCCGTGCGGCCACTATTATATCTGCCACCGAAGGTTCCCTATGGGCCATGGTTAGTTACCTTAAATTAAAAACTGTCTGTCCATATTCAGGGAGATATGCATGTGTGTGAAACGCCGCTTCGAAAACAGTTACTTTTTAGTGGAGTTTCTAATAATTCGGTTTAACCGTAAACTTGAAAGCCACAGTCATCGGGGTTGCTATGATCATAAGTTTATAAGTGATATGTTCCTTCCATAAGTATGACACTACCTATACCTCGTAACGCTACTGAGAGACTTACAGCTCGAGTTAGTTCAAGGGAGAACGACAAGCGAGAATTGAAGTATACACTCGGTTGGTTAGTTTTGCAGGACTTCCATCTAGGCCCTATTTAGTCTGCATTACTAAGCCTTTGACAGCAGCGCCTCACCAGGCCTCCCTCGCTTTACCTCGAATCTATGACCTACCTCACTCACTTCGTGACAAGCTCCAGTTTCTAAGTTACCAGTGACAAACTTATGGATGGAACATATCTTATTAAGTTATGGTATGGGTTCGAACCAACAGAAGCCGTTTCACTCTCCCTTTGAAGCGCGATGCTTCTTTCGAGTAGTACTTTAGATGTAATTTCATTTTTGATTCGGCGTTATAGAATAGGCAAACATTTCGACGCATCGTCTTGAAGAGCGCCTTCAAAAAGAGGAAAGAGTACGAACAGCTTTTAGAGTCCGTACCAATGTTACAAACGCTAGAAGTAAGAGCACTTTCACAGAAATAACACGAGCCATTTTTTGATCTACCCCATAAGAGCCCCATTCATTTCTAACCCTTTTCCTATTAAATTCGATATATATTATAGGCATACGAAAGAATGAATTTAGCGGATGCATTGATGCCAAAACAGTACGATCACGGAGAGTTAATTATAAGACAGGTAAATCCAGAGTTCTTTCTTTCTCTCTCTATCTCTCTTTTGACGCGGTAACTTATTCAAACCAGGGATAGATGTAATTTTGCAAGTAGGAATGGAGAACGGAACGGTTAGTATTTACTTCAGTCCGACTCATAGACCACCCAGTATAGAGAGTACTCTCCCTCCCTCCAACACGTAACGAAAAGTTTAAATTATCTTATTGGCTCAATTAAACTACGTTTTGATGACGTTGCTGACGGGGACGGCGAAAAATAGTGACGTAATTCCTTTTTACCTCTGTCGCTATAACCCCCTGCCTCTTCTTTCATACCCCCCCCCCTTTCGGGAAAGGGGGTCCGGGACTTTGACACGCGCCCAGATATTACTCTGTTCTCCATTCCTACTTCTAAAATTAAATCTATCCCCGTTCAAACTAAAATACGAGTCTTAACTATTTTTTCTAAATTAATTAACCATCTTTAACCATCACGTCGTTCAGGGTGACGAAGCGGATGGTATGTATTTCATTGAATCCGGAACTGTCAGGATTACGGTTGTAAGTAAACTTTTAATTATTTCCCCGAATTTAATTATAAACTATAACCCCCCGGCCCCCTGAACCCCTTTAAATGTAGTAAATTTTTTAGCAATTAGATAAATGTCAAATTTTATTTTAATTTAGTTTTATTTTACGATTATTTATTATTTTGCCTAGTTGCTAGAATATTAATTGTTGGAAGAAAATGTATTTTCAAATACGATGTTGTAACTAAAACTAGTAGTATGTTTTTCTATATTTAAAAGAAAACCCGTAGTAATTAAGAGAATTTAAACCGTAATTGTAAAGAAATTTTGATATTAATTACTTTCCCTGACGTGATATCCACATCCATCCAATTATCTAATTAAAGTTTTTACAGTTGCAATCGACTATGCAATGAGCACGTGACCTCGTAATTTTAAAGAGAATCTTTAAATATTTATTTTTTTTATTCTATATTTCTCACCTCAATGAATCTGAAATTGAAATATTGTCCATTTTATGAAAAACCAAACAAACAAACACACACATACAAATATCTATCTCTATCTCTCTCTCAAAAATCTCCATGCTTTGTTTTCACTTGTTTCTGCATGTGTGTCGTGTGTCACTTGATGTTCCTCTTTGGGTCCACAAACAAGATTAATAAGAGCGCCAATAGTCAAAAGGTTAGAATAAAAAAAAATAGATAGTTTTCACACATGGAGGATTCATACCATTTACACCAGGAAGCCGGGCTATCTGGCGGACAAAAGCAGACGGGTTTTTGTCCGCCAGATAGCCCGGCCTCCTGGCGTAAATGGTATAAAGCCTCCATGTGTGAAAACTATCTATAAGCCATGATATAAAGCTTGTTTTTTAGTTTTTTATTTTTTTATTTATTTAATTTTTCTTTATTAATTAATTAATTTTATCGACGATTTAAAATAATTAATTGAGATATTCGTTAGTTCTTGGAAAAGACGCGTTTTAATCTAATTTTAATTAACGTAAAAACGCGTTTAGATTGAAGAATCCTCTGATAAGGGTGAAGAAGTTGAAGTTAACCGGTTAACGAAAGGTCAATATATTGGAGGTAAATTTCGATCGTGACCTTTTTATTACAATTTTAACTAATTCGTCATAATAAAGGGTTCGACGTGTTCAACATTTTTTAACACTTTTTATTACGTCCTTGCCTACCCCCCCCCCCCCTTTTTTTTAGAATTGGCTCTTGTTACGCATAAACCGAGAGCAGCATCGGCGTACGCTGATGGAACGGTCAAATTAGCTTGTAAGTATTTTAACAAGAAGTGATATCTATAGTTTATTAGGGAGAAGGTATAAGATGCCTATAGTATTAGCGCTCGCCATAGTCCCAGTCCCCCCTTTCAAAATACAAGAGGGGACGTAAAAGGAGACCCCCGGGTTATTTCGCCTCTCATCAGTCTGAAAATATGACTGTAATTTTCGTCATTCGCGTCACGCTGACGTGATCGAGTTTTCAAGAACCAATGAGATGCTGGTTGTAATTTAGAGGCGGCGGGGATTAACTCCGGTCATACTATACGTTTGGGCTGGAGATAAAGAGCTGGAGAAGGTATAAATTCGGCCCACATTTATAATCTAGCTTTATCTCCAGTCCAAACGTTACCTAGGTCCGGAGTTAATCCCCGCCTCTAAATTACAACCAGCCAGCATCTCATTGGTTCTTGAAAACTCACGTCAGCGAGGCGACGCGAATGACGAAAATTAAATTACAGTCATAATTTCCGACTGAGGAGAGGCTGCGAAATAGCCCGGCCTCCTTTTACGTCCCCCCCCCCCTTGTATTTTCAAAGGGGGACTGGGACTATGGCGCGCGCGAATACTTAGGCATCTTATACCTTCTCCCTAATAAACTATAGACATCACTTCTTGGTAGTTATTGAATATAGACCCAAAAATTAACCCCCCCACGCCCCCCTTACAATTTAATTCGGTATTTCAACAGTTCTAGATGTTCAAGCGTTCGAAAGGTTACTGGGCCCTTGCATGACACTCATGCAACGTAACATTACCAATTACGACGAACAGCTAGTGCAAATATTCGGCTCCAAAGCAAACATGAGCGACCTGAGGCGATGAGAACTGACAAATAAATATAAAATAAACACGTAAATAAAAACGAGGAAAATAAATAAATAAATAAACGGAAACAACAACACAACCAAACAACAACAACAACAGCAGTCGGTAAATAAAACATTACCCTCCCATTATATTATTTTTTGCTTTTTAAATAAATAAATATAAATATATAAAAATTCTCAGAATTATAATAAAATAAAACAAAACCTTTTTACTGAAACGAAAACTATAGAAAACTTCCCCCGGAATTTTTTCCCCCTAAAATAAACATCGGTTAAAAGAATTTAAAACACGACAGGGGAAATACCACCACCGTACAATAGAAGCGCCAGCAAATTAAAAAAAATGGCGCTAATTTAATCGCAAAGAAAAAAAAAATAAATTAAATAAATCGTGTTTTTAAATTATTCCATGACACGAGAAATAATTTAACCTGATGATGGTTAAATTTGAAATTAACGAAATAAAAAAAAACAAATGTTTGTCTACCAAAATAGCACTGTTTGCGCGTGTATGTATTTGTATCGTTCCTTAAATCTCGTAAACAAACAAACAAACAAAAAAATCCCCGATGAAAATTAAACCCAACTGAAAGAAATTAAAATTAAAATGCCAAAATAGTTTTTAATTTTTTAATTTTTTTGGTCCCCGAAAAAATATAAGTACTTGGTCAACGACGAAAACATTTTAATTAAAAAGACGTTAAATTAATGAAGTTTAGTAGGAGAAAAAATGGCTTGGTAAATAGGACTAAGTTTTAATTACATGACGAAATAATCTACGGGCATTATATTAAATTTGGTAACAGGTAAGATTAGAATTAACAGCGAAAATATTAATTAACGAAAACCCCCCCCCCTTCAAAAATTAACAATAATAAATATAAGAGCTTAACAAAAGTAAGTAACATTTATATTAATTTTGGTTTTAGCACCCCTTTAAAAGCACGCACCAATATTAAAGTAAAAGGTAAGATTTCAAAGTTTCAAACCACGAACGAGAACGAGAGAAAATCAATTTAGTTTTTTTTTTAATTTCTACTAACTAACCGCTTAGTATTCTTAATTATCCTAACCCATATTTTTAACAATCTGTGATATCAAGTTTAAAGAAATATAATATACGAGTAAACAAAAAAAGAAAATAAATATAAATCGTAGTAGCTCATGGGTTAGTTCGTTACTTTCGTGCTCAAAGAAAAATACAAGGAATATTACGGCTGAAACTTTGTAATTAAATTAAATTAAATTAATTAAAATATAGGGTACAACATTAATTAATTAATTAAATAAAACCAACTTACTAGTCCTGATGATAATAATTAATATTTGAAAAATGGTTTTGCGTTTCGTATATAAAACCAAGAAGTGATATCTACTTTATTAGAGAGAAGGTATAAATTCGCCCCACATTTATAATCTAGCTTTATCTCCAGTCTAAACGTTACGTAGGTCCGGAGTTAATTTAATCCCCCCCCCCGCTTCTAAATTACAACCAGCAAGATATCTCATTGGTTCTTGAAAACTTTTCACGTCAGCGCGGCGACGCGAATGACGGGAAAATTACAGTCATCTTTTCTGACTCAGGAGAGGCTGGCGATATAACCCGGCCTCCTTTTACGTCCCCCCCCCCTTGTATTTTGAAAGGGGGAACTGCGGGACTATGGCGGGGCGCGAATACTAAGGCAACTTATACCTTCTCCCTAATAAACTATAGATATCACTTCTTGATAAAACAACACATGATAAAATAAAATTATTAGCCACAATGGTGGTGAGAATCCAATCCAAACAAAATAAAAACACACGGTGAAAATGTGCCACACCGACTAGAAGAAGAAAAACATAATGCATAATGTTAACTGTTTGAATTAAACGTAATCCTAAAATAAATTAGGTGAAATTACCGTATTTTCCCCCCCGGTATTGTTAAAAACAAACAAAAAATCAGTCCTACCTGACCATAAAATAAGTATAAATATATATATAAATATTTAATATTTCGTTACTTTCTTCGCAAAAAAAAAAAGATTAATTGTAAAGTGACTTAATTAACTAAGCTTTTAAACAATTTAAAAGCGTCACTTTTACTAAATGAACTTTTATTTTTATTATTGTTATTACTACTATTATTTGACTAAGAGAAAATTAATTAAATTATTATTTTAAATAATAAATAATAATTTCTTCCATAAATTAATAATAATCTAGAGAATGGATCCATTTGGCGCCTCGGTGTTAAGCCTCGGTGTTGCGATTTTCCCATAAACAATCATCGATATATTTAAATTACGCCTAATTAACCAAATTTATTCTAATTGTTTAGACGTCAGAATTTCCATCCCTTAGTTTAAAAATTAAAATTAACCCCGAGAAAATTAAATAAATAAATAAACAAACAAACAGGAATGGTAATTTAAACGTAAATAAAAAGAAAAATAGTGGAGAGAGAAAAAAAAAAGAAATTTAATTGTTGGAGTAAAATTAATTGTTTCACGTAGTTTTTAAACTGATGTTTCATTTTTCTATAAATGTTTTTCCCCTCCGCCTATTCATAATGATATTAAGGAAGTTACGGTCATTTTAATTATATTATTATTATTATTAAACCCTAATTTAAGCCTAATTTTATAATTATTTAAATCCTAAAACATATCGGAAATTATTAAAAAAAAAAAAACAAATTCTAACGTTCTAAAGACCGTACCGTAAACTTTCGAAAATATAGAGATATAAGAAAATAAAAAACAACCCCATTGTACAAATTAGAATGAATTCCAAGCGTAGCCTATTTTTGCGGATTGTTGTTAGTTGAATAATAACTTAGCTTCATGAAATAATATAAGAATTTATTGATGAAAAAAAAAATAAAATTGAAATAAAAAAAGAAAAAAAAATCGGAAAAACAACCCCTTATAAAGAGAAATAAAAAAATTATGTATGGCATGTCTGACAAATAAAAATGTATAATTGTTTTTTTCTTTAAATAAAAGCTGAGTTTTAAAGAATTTTCAATACAAATTTTCAAATTACCGGTGTACACAGCTTTCAGATGGGTTAGTCTTACCATGAACGCTGGATCTCTCAAGGGACCGGAAAACGCCCGCCTTCCACTGTACAAACCGAGTCCTCTCTAGCATAGCGTCGGGGGAAGTTATGGGGGTTGTGAATTTGGGTACACTCAAGGCCATTCGGTCTTTTGTGATTCTGAATAAACCTATTGAAAAGAAATTTAAACGACCTTGGCCGTACCCGTTTTTTTTAGTTTTTTTTTTACAAAGCAAACATGCTATAGAGAAAAATCTATTCCGTTTACCAGTCCCTTTAGAGATCCAGCGTTCATGGTCTTACCGCTGTTCTGGTAGCCAGCCATATTGGGTGGTCGCAGCTTCATTCCTACTTCAAAACCCACCAATATGGCAGCGACTCAGCTCCTCTTCCAACTGAAAGCTCTCTAAGTCAAGGTACAAAGATGTACCCAATGTTTTGCTTTCCCCCAGTTATATTTTCCAATCAGAACACGCCGGGGACTAGGGTCTTTATTCAAGGGTAAATGAAACGGGTTAGGACTTCGGAAGAAATGAAATTAAATTGGTAAAATCGGACTGATATAAGCCAGCCATATTGGGTGGTCGCAGCTTCATTCCTACTTCAAAACCCACCAATATGGCAGCGACTCAGCTCCTCTTCCAACTGAAAGCTCTCTAAGTCAAGGTACAAAAGATGTACCCAATGTTTTGCTTTCCCCCAGTTATATTATCCAATCAGAACACGCCGGGGACTGGGTCTTTATTCAAGGGTAAATGAAACGGGTTAGGACTTCGGAAGAAATGAAATTAAATTGGTAAAATCGGACTGATATAAAGTAAGTATAACAAACGCGAAGGGCGGATTGCGATGTTAATTGATATTACGTAGGAATTAAGTAGTTCCTCCACCCCGTTTGATATCGTTGACCTAACCTGTGCTGAAACATTGTAAAATCAAAGCCCAATCGATCACGCGCAAAAACGAAGCAAAGCTGCCCGTTCAAAGAAAGCGATTTCTCAATATAACAGAACTGGTAACTTCAACCAAAGTTTTAATGAATGATTAAACATTTTTGAAAAGTATTATTAATTTTTATTAAATCCGAATGTATCTGATGGAATATATTTCGAAATAAAATATTGCATTAATATTTATAAGTCTGCCTGATAAATTTATTTTTACTTGTAAGCTTACTAATAATGTATCTGATGTAATATATTTCAAAATAAAATATTGCGTTAATATTTATAAGTCTGCCTGATAAATTTATTTTTACTTGTAAGCTTACTAATTATAGTTAGGTATAGAAACTCGCTTCTTACCCTCTGAATTAGAGTATGATTAAAGTGCTTGCTCAACATAGTAGAGCCGTCAGTCGAGTATGAATATTTTGAATACAGTTTCAAAGTTATAATGAATGATTTTATTCGAAGTGCATTGCACCAAGAAGTTATATCTAGTATCTCAGAGAGAAGGTATAAATTCGCCAGATTTCCAGCTTTATCTCCAGTCCAAACGTAGGACCGGAGTTAATCCCCGTCTCTAAATTACAACCAGCATCTCATTGGTTCTTGAAAACCCACGTCAGCGCGACGACGCGAGTGACGAAAATTACGTATTTTCCGACTGAGGAGAGGCGAAATAGCCCGGCGCCTCCTTTTACGTCCCCCCTTGTATTTTGAAAGGGGGACTGGGACTATGGCGCGCGAGTACAAAGGCATCTTATACCTTCTCTCTGAGATACTGATATAACTTCTTGATTGCACTGAAGCGTGTCGTAGCAGCCACGTAAAACAAACAAACTAATGCTTTAACTAGTGCTGGTTACATAACTGTGTGTTTGCTTATGTGTGTGGTAGTGAACGGATTAAAGGTTGCGTCTGGATTAAGAGTAATTATCGAGGGGCTACTCACTAAAAACTAGTTAGTGATTTTAAACGGGATAGGGATTTGGGGTTACTTAGGGGCTATGGGTTATTATTATTATCATTATGAACGGATAATTAAGCATTAACACATTTGCCGCTAGGGGCGCTGTTTACGTAGTTACGTATTTACTGACATCTAAAACATGATAAAATTCTGCTTGACATTCGTGTAAGCAATAGATAGTTCATAAATTGCCGCTAGGGGCGCTGTTTACGTAGTTACGTATTTACTGACATCTAAAACATGATAAAATTCTGCTAGACATTCGTGTAAGCAATAGATAGTTCATAAATTTCCGCTAGGGGCGCTGTATACGTAGTTACGTATTTACTGACATCTAAAACAAGATAAAATTCTGATAGACATTCGTGTAAGCAATAGATAGTTCATAAATTGCCGCTAAGGGCGCTGTTTACGTAGTTACGTATTTACTGACATCTAAAACATGATAAAATTCTGCTAGACATTCGTGTAAGCAATAGATAGTTCATAAATTGCCGCTAGGGGCGCTGTGTACGTAGTTACGTATTTACTGACATCTAAAGCATGGTAAATTTTTCCTATGACGTCATATCCGGTGACGTGGCCAACGACGTAATATTCGGTGACGTGACCAATGACGTCAAATCCGATGACGTGATCAATGACGTCAAATCCGATGACGTGATCAATGACGTCATATCCGTTGACGTGTCATGACGTCATATCCGTTGACGTGTCATGACGTCATGTCCGGTGACGTGTCATGACGTCATATCCGGTGACGTCACCTATAACGTCATATCCGGTGACGTCACCTATGACGTCATATCCGGTGACGTCACCTATAACGTCATATCCGGTGACGTCACCTATGACGTCATATCCGGTGACGTCAGCTATGACGTCAACGAGGTAATTGACTTGTGACGTCACGACAGATGTTAATGGTAGTAGGTAATGATTGTCCATTCAGTTTACCTAGCCTTCATTCATTTAGGCCTAGCGTTCATTCATTTAGTAGGCCTAGCGGTGTTCAGCTATTTGAATTTCATGCCTGGGATATGGCGCACCCGAGTCCGCGCATATGAGCTTTTAGCGCCACCGCAACGTTGGAAATTTACTTAGTTGATCGTTCCGAGTCAGCCGGCTCATTTGATGCCTGGAAGCCGTCGAGGAACGTCGCCTGGAAAAACTTCTCCCGCTCAGCTGATCGATACGGGTCATGCAGTTCATTCGTTCCCGCAAGCCGTCGAGGAAAGTCGCTTGGAAAAACCTCTCCCGTTTAGCTGATCGTGACCCCGGCTTTTGAAGTTGAATCTTGATCGTTCCGCCATTTCGCTGATCGTTCTTCCCGAGGATGCAAGCTGAATTCGAAGCTCTTCAACGTACTTGGCGGCCATTGCTTGGCCTCGTGGTGCTTTAACAGTCCGTAAGCCTAACTTTATAATAATCCAAACTCATCTAGCCCCCCTTAAATTATTTATTTTATTTCAAGTGCTTAAATTAATTAAGTAGTGTTAAATATTAGTGAATTTTATTTATTTATAAAAAAAATGTTAGTGAATTTTATTTATTTATTACAAATCAAGTACCACATATAAAATTTTACAACGAGATGCTGTACAGGAGAGAATCCCTTAATAATTAGTTTAGGGCCTAGCTATTAAAGGGGTACGTAATTAATTTAGATATAACGCGACAGATTTTTGGAGATCAGGTCCCGCCGAGAGAATTTTAGAACACGAGGCCAGCTGCCCTAAGCCTAAATTAAGCCTTGTCCCATTTAAAGCCTAGTTATTTACGGGGTCTGTCTGTGGGAATAGTTTTAAAATAAATAGCGGGTTTTCCTAAAATTAGATTGGGGCTATTGTTAATTAATTTAGAGACAAAGCGTCAGTTTCTAAAATAAAGTTCCGCAGAGAGAGTTTTAAGACACGTGGACAGTTGCCCTAAGCCTTTTCCAATTTAAACCCTAGTTATTTACGGGGTCTGTCCGTGGGAATAGTTTTAAAATAAATAGTTAGCAGGTTTTTCTAAAATTAGTTTAGAGGCTATTGTTAATTAATTTGGAGACAAAGCGACAGATTTTCGAAAATCAAGTTCTGCAGAGATAATTTTAAGACACGAGGACAGTTGCCCTAAGCCTAAGTTAAGCCTTGTCCCATTTCGACTCAAGTTATTATTTATGGGTTCTACCTGTGGCAATAGTTTTAAATAAATAAATGGCAGCTTTTAATAAACTTAATTTAGGGGATATTTTAAATTATGAAGCTATTATAAGGGACACGCAATTAAATTTAAATAAATGGCAGTTTTCATAAAATTAGTTTAGGGGATATTTTAAATTATTTTCATTATTAAATTACATAATTTAATTTAAAACTAAATGTAAGGTTTTCCTAAAATTATTTTCTATTCAATTATGGTAAATAATTAGTTAGCTAGAGTAATTATTTAAGGGTGGGAATCAACGGTAGTCAAGTCTTCTTTATTCAGGGTGGCAATTAGTCGGTGGTAATTGGTCTTTCTCTCTAAATTTAGTAGCCCGTTTTTTAATTGAGGACCACCCAAAAGTAGGCAATAGTTTAAGATGTGTTATTAATATGTTTTCATTTATAGATGCAGCTGATATTCTTGGATTTTCTGTGTCCGGTCATTATATGATGTATCTTTCCCGATAACTGGCGATTCCGAGACTTTTCATTCCTGATGACATCCTTTCTTGGATTAACGTTGCACGATGACTTCCGCTGTTCTGGACTTGCTATGTATCATTCCCGATGACAAGCTTTGTTGGATTCCGTTACACGATGTCTTCTTCCGGACTTGGCAATCTCTCTCAACATTCGAGTCGAAGTTACGGAGAAAATCATCGAAGCTAGAAGACACAAAATTCAACTTCTTTACTTGAAAATTTTACATGTAACCACATATTTTAATTTTTTTGCTTGCCATTTTATATGTAACTACTTATTATTTTTTTCGCGTTCAAACTTTAACTTATGTAACTCTTTAATATTTTTTTGTTCGAAATTTTTGTAAACACTTGGTTTTTTTGTTTCTTATTGAATAAATTTTGCCTTAAACCTCGTTCTTTATTTTCTTTAAATTTTTACGATACTAGACTTGGCTTCAATTTTTTAATGTCTGGACTTAGGGGGGGGGGGTTTGACCCCTTTTAGGCTTATTTTTTAATAAAATAGAGAACAAAATACACTAAACTTTTTTTATGAAAAAAAAATATATAATAATAAAAAAATTAATAAATAAAATGAATTTTTTTTATTTAAATTATTAAAAAAACAATAAAAAAAGCATAAAAAAGGTCAAAAAAACTACCCCAAGTGTTTTTCGACTATTTTTGTTCCTTCCCCAATATCGAAACTTTAGATTTAAACTTAAGCTACCACCCCCAAGGTAAGCCTTGCGAGCCCAATTTAAATTTAACAAGTCCCTGTTCAACTCGGGAATTATTAAATTTAAACTAAAGCCCGCTGTGGAGCCCCCAAAACCAGGAAACTTCGTCCTTAGCATGGGATTTCCAATGAAAGTCCACTCGCAGACGTCCAATTCTTCCTGCGCAAGAAAAATTCGAATTAGTATTTGGAAAAAGGCACACGAATAACTTGAAATTAATTACCTTAAAACGAAAATCCACTCGAGTATTCTCGCATGATGCGACGCTAAAGGTTCCGGCATA
The DNA here is from genome assembly GCF_054372755.1 of Phalangium opilio. Classification (NCBI taxonomy): domain Eukaryota; kingdom Metazoa; phylum Arthropoda; class Arachnida; order Opiliones; family Phalangiidae; genus Phalangium; species Phalangium opilio. The sequence goes on from NW_028324156.1 coordinate 49,082, forward strand.
AGACAAATGACTATTATTTGGCAAATAAATGGCACACTCGTAACATTAATAGGGAAAGAATACCATAAAAAGCTAAGCCTCGCCTCAAACCCGCTTAAAATCGTGTTTACTTTTAAAGGAGAAAGCGTATAAGCAACCTTCTACCTTAAACCTAAATCAGAAATTTATTTAGATCCTACAAAACTCCCTCAACGAGTTGCCAAACGCTTTTCCTTTAAAAATATAATTAAAACCATAAACTAGATACCTTAATACCGCAAAGGGAATCTCAACCTTGAAACCCTGATTACGCGTTCATTATTCTTAAAAGGGAGGGCTAGGACCAGTGTTCACCTATTCCATAAGTAAGATTTTATTTATGTCCTGGCGAAAAGAAAAATCCCTAAAAATTAAAGGACACAGCGCTTCCCTTCTAACAATAAATAGAATAATAAATAATAAACTAAATACCCTAATAATGGTCTAAAAGTCGCTTCACACGCTGTCTAAATAGTTTTGCTAGTGAGATTCCCTTTCAACGGATAAAATCAAAGTGTAGGCCCGAATTAAGAATGGAATTGTCCTGTTAATATTGCTATAATTACTATTAATAAGATTTAATTATTGCACTAAGGGCCTAAAATGTTTCACGCGCTGTCTAAATAGTTTTTGTAAAGAGATTCAGTTTCAGCGGATAAAATCAAAGTGTAGATCCGAATTAAGTATGGAATTGTACTGGGTTTATTGACCTGATTAATATTAGGTGCCATTTTTTGCCAAATAAATAGTTATTCATTCTAGAATCCAACATAAATTGTTCCTTTGGAAACGCATGATAGCTATAAAAAATAAAATTCAAACAATCAAATACAAATTAAAATTATTATCAACTTAAATGGCACAAGTATTTTTAGGGCCGGATTAAGCAATTTTGCACCCGGGGGCCGAGATAATGCGCGCGCCCCCTTAAGTCCACAAAAAAAGGAACAGCAAATGTTGCTAAAGAGGGAATAGTTTAACTCAATGTGCCCCCAACAAGCGTTGCGCCCGTGGGCCACTACCCCCTCCCCCCTCTCCCCCGGGCCTGACTAAAACATACTCAAAGGGCATCTTCCCATCTCTAGTAGAACCAGAGTTATGAACCTCCAAAGTTGGGTGTAATAGGGTTCGTACAAACTTTTTGGAATAAAATTCCCTGACTTTTCCCTGACTAAATTCCACAAATTTCCAATAACGTGCATGGCAAACATATATGAAAACCAATCTAAACTCACTCGAACCATTTTTGCACGAGCTGTTAGTGATGTAAAAATATGGCAACTATTTCGTTTAAATTGAACTTTATCCAATTAAATAATAAATAACCGGAGCGAGCGATTTTTGGGCTCTCGTCAAATCTCAGACAACACATTTTCTGATCACTCTTATCCAATAAATTTTTCCCTGACGTTTTAGGTCAATTTTCAATTTCCCAGACCATTTAGGCCCATTTTAAATTTCCCTGACTTTTCCAGGATTTCCAGGTCGTGTACGAACCCTGTGTAATGCTATTCCTATGGAGGGTCTGTTTATGAACATTTTTCTCAATCACTCGGTCCTTTTTACTCGATCCCCAAGATTTTAGTATGATTGATTGGGCGGGGGGGGGCAAATAGGACTATAGCATACTCAAAGGGCATGTCCCAATCTCTAGTAGAACCAGAGTTATGAACCTCCAAAGTTGGGTAATACTATTCCTATGGAGGGTCTTGTTTATGAACATTTTTCTCAATTACTCGATCCCCAAGACTTTGGTATGGTTGGATGAGGGGGGGGAATTGGACTATAAGATACTCAAGGGGCATCTTCCCATATCTAGTAGAACCAGAGTTATGAACCTCCAAAGTTGGGTAATACTATTCCTATGGAGGGTCTTGTTTATGAACATTTTTCTCAATTACTCGATCCCCAAGACTTTGGTATGGTTGGATGAGGGGGGGGGGAATTGGACTATAAGATACTCAAGGGGCATCTTCCCATATCTAGTAGAACCAGAGTTATGAACCTCCAAAGTTGGGTAATACTATTCCTATGGAGGGTCTTGTTTATGAACATTTTTCTCAATTATTCGATCCCCAAGACTTTAGTATGGTTGGATGAGGGGGGGGGGGGAATTGGACTATAAGATACTCAAGGGGCATCTTCCCATATCTAGTAGAACCAGAATTATGAACCTCCAAAGTTGGGTAATACTATTCCTATGGAGGGTCTTGTTTATGAACATTTTTCTCAATTATTCGATCCCCAAGACTTTAGTATGGTTGGATGGGGGGGGGGGCAAATAGGACTATAAGATACTCAAGGGGCATCATCCCATATCTAGTAGAACCAGAGTTATGAACCTCCAAAGTTGGGTGGAATACTATTCCTATGGAGGGTCTTGTTTATGAACATTTTTCTCAATTACTCGATCCCCAAGACTTTAGTATGGTTGGATGGGGGGAGGGGGAATTGGACTATAAGATACTCAAAGGGCATCATCCCATATCTAGTAGAACCAGAGTTATGAACCTCCAAAGTTGGGTAATACTATTCCTATGGAGGGTCTGTTTATGAACATTTTTCTCGATTACTCGGCCCCTTTTTACTCGATCCCCAAGATTTCAGTATGGGTGGATGGGGAACTGAATGCGCCCCAACAAGCCTTGCACCCAGGACAGTGCCCCCTCAGCCCCCCTTTAATCCGGCCCTGAGGGTATTATGAATAACATCAGTTTTACTTTCAAATAAATCATTTAACGTAACTATAAAAATAAATACTAATACTTTTTAGGGTCAATCTTGAAATATCAATTAAATAATCACTTTGAATTTCTTTTAAACCGACTAAAAAGATTGAATAGTAAAACCAGGAATAAATGCAATGCGCAATTAATAAGATTAATTTGAAATATTTTGAATAAGTACGACATAAATGTGAATCACGAATACTGTGTGCATTTTACCACAACTCCCCAAAAGAAACTAAGGCTATGTTTTCTACAAACAAAGGTCGTAATTAAGAAACCTATTTTGCACGCTTAACAATCAACTCTCCACTTTTTTTGGCTCCTGTGGGGGAATGTCCAGCTAGGGTCTATGAGAAAACCTTACAGCTCCGAAGAACATAGAGGCACATACGGGGCATTATAGTTTGAGGTACTGTTTCAGCGCTGACTTAAATTGGGCAATAGATTTTTATGATACAATCTCAGGGGGAAGTGAATTCCTAATGGGAACCAATCTACGAAAAAAGGAGTGCTTAAGCTAGTTTTTACGGGCATATCGGTGGAATAATATTTTACCATGACCCCTTTTGGGGGATATAGAAAGGGCATCAGAAAAATAAGTTTGATCAGGGGAGTTTAAGATTTTGAACAACCTTAAAAGGTCAAAATATTTGCAACGCGTTGTTAGGGAAGACCAACCAAGAATACAAAGTCTACTTCCTTTGGTAGGTGTCGGAGTCTAGTTGGGATTCGGGAGAGACAACCCTGGATCGATAGCGGAATGGGGGTAACGCTTAATTTACATTCGGTTGCGATGAAACTTTGGTATTTAATCTAAATTAACCCTTAATATAGAAACAAAATATTTACCTGGAAAGATTTCCGTAGCCACCACTGAAAGACTGCAACTCCCAAAAACACCAGGATACTAAGCCTTGGTCGTAGTGCGTCAATGTGCTGTGAATGCGGCCATGCGGGATGATCATGCCGGCCCCCAAAAGACCAAGGGTACTAAGCCTTGGTCGTAGTATGCCAACGTATTTGGCACGGTTAAGCATAAATTTTCCACTTGCGACGATTAATTTTCGATCGGTTGCGATAAAACATTGGTATTTAATCCAAATTAACCCTTAAAATATAAATAAAATCAAAATATTTACCAGCAAAGATCGGACAGAAATTCGCAGCAGCCAGTTGTCTCGGAAAACGCCCCCAAAAAGAACCCAGAATGAAAAGGGTTATTGCTTCCAAACATAGACCGCTAGATGGCGCTGCTGAAGTTAGGCAGACCTCAAAAATCAAAATATGGCGGGAGCGTGCGTTTCAATTTAATTGTTTCTCTTTTCTAATATAACTAATAATTTAGTTAATTATAATTTAATGTCTTCTAAACAGCCCAAAACACTTTTCTCCACTTTTAAAATGTGGTACCGGAGTGTATGGACTCCTACCGCTGGAAAAACTACCCTATAAACATGTTTGTCTAATAGGTTGAAACTTGAAATCGTAATAATCAGAAAGTAATTCCTATGAAACTTAGTTAATTTTACAGGGGATAATTAGTAAAATAAAAATAGTAACGAAGAAAGAAGATGTTATAGGTTTAGCCTCCCCGCAAATAGGGTGTCCTGTAAGAATAATTGGGTTGCAATACACGTCAGAAATTCTATCAGAAATTCCAACTGAAATGGTTCAATCGCGAGAGACGCGAGTCTTTAATTAATCCAGTAATGATAGTGATTAAGGTTAGTTTCCCCGAGATGCGCGCTAGCTTCAAAGGTTACAGCGAAAGCGTTTCTAACTAAATAGGTACAAAACTAAACCTCGAGAGTACATTAGACCCAAATTAATTTATATTTATTAACATAAGTTCATAAGCTATGTTCCATAAGTTTGCCACTGGTTACTGAGAGCTTGTCATGAAGTGACGTAGGTGAAACATCATAAAGGCTAAATAGGAAGATGGACAGCAAAACTAACCGAGTGTAGTCAATTCTCGCTTGTCGTTCTCAAACTTGCTCTCAGTAAGTTTTACCAGAAGGGGATAATGGAGGAAGGATGACACTCTGTATCCTCTTAATATTTCAGTTATGTAACGTCATTCTTCCCAGGCTCACCCTTTAAGTTTGCTTTCCCGCTCATCAAACTACAAATGGGCATCGCACCGTGTAAGGTGAATTCTATAATTGTTTGGCATTAAATCCCCAGGCACAAACCCGTCTTGACGAGGGACAAAAATGCACAAGCTCGTACGTCTTGTCAAATATTTAAACGCTAATAGAGTAATGATGAGGGAACTATTTATTGCGCATGCGATTCGTTTTAGTAACCTTGCTCTAAATGTTCCGATGTTGGGAAGAATGACGTTACACTTACCCCGCTTTGTGGTACACTTCTCTCGAAGAGAAGTATTATATACTTCTGGTCTTACCAAGTATAGGAAGTATCATACTTATGGAACATAATTTATAAACTTACGATGTTAAGGATATGATGAAAATGCGAAGCTTATTTACGAATTACGCAGCGTGAAACGGACCATTTAAACGGCTTACAATTATAACATAATATCATAATATAGCTCAAATTTCAGAGTACTTTTAGGTTAGGTACGCGTTACCGGTATAAGCACTGTTAAAGGCTGCGCATCGTGGGGCTACTAACTAAAGTTTTCTGTTTGTGTCGCGCTAAAAGCATGTTACACTTTCAAGCTCATCGAGGGGCTAATCATTGTGTTATTATAGAACTAAAGGATATAGGGGCGGTCCGAGCTCCAAGAGAGCGAAGAGAGAGAGAGAGAGAAAAGGCAAAGAGGAGAGAGAGAAAAGGTACGAGCGAGCGGGAGAGAACGCCGAAGATTCTACAGATGCGCGCTTTGCCAATTTTGCCCATAGATCTATTGGTTTCTTTTTAGCTACAAGGTATCAACGGGACTAATAGTTTTAGCCTAGTAGTAGTGGTAGCATAGTTGCCCGCCAATTTCTTTGGGCTGGGTTTATGATCTTGGAAAACGGTTGCAAGTACTGAATTTACAATTTCGACATTGGAAAAATCTATCGATTTTGAAAGCTTGAATCCTTTTTAATAGAATAGAATATATTGTAACACGACTCTCATTCAAATTTCAGGACATTTGGACGATTTAATTGAACGATATTGTGGATTAAATACTGAATTTAAAATTTTGACATTAGAAATTAGTTTTTATTAAAAAAAAAAACTATTCATTCTAAAAGCTAGAATCCTTTTTAGCATAATAGAATAGAGTGTAACACACCTCTTATTAAAATCTCAGGACATTTGGACCAGTAGATCCGAAGATATATTCAGTCTTAGGACAGAAGCCATGTCGTTTTGACTTTGAAAAATTATTTTTATAAAAAAATTACCACTCTAGAAGCTTGAATCCATTTTAGTATAATAAAACACGTCAAAACACATGTCTCATTAAACTTTCAGGTCATTTGGATGAATAGGACAAAGGATCAGGCCAAAAAACCTACCTCCTCCCATAGAACTTACTGTTAATTTTGGGTTCCTTGGATAGTCCAAAAGTCGCACTTTTTGGCCGATTGAATGGGCTTAGCGCGTTGTCGAGTGCGTGATCGAGTTGGCTATGGTAGAATCGAAGGAGCTTGCGCGCGTGCGTAGTCAAGGTTACGTTGGCGTGTGGTCACTCACTGGTACAGTTCGCCGCGTTCGCTGAATCGCTAGTGCCATTGATTGATTTTATTTTGCCTACGGAAAGTTTTAGTAGCGGTCGGAAAAAGTACACTTCTTATTTTGGAAGGATACAAAACCGTTGAAATATAGTTTCAATGCGATCAAACACGCCTAAGGTGAGTTGATTTTCATTTAATATTTAATAAGTGTCAAATATTCGCATCGTGGCCCTTGTTTTCTAAATTACGCCGAGGCTTAGCTCTTAGCTACCGGGCCTAGGCTTAACTTTGACAGAAAAAGTGACAGCTAACCCTAACGTTTTACAACGAAGCTGGATTGCGGGGGTTTGGTTGCGGATAAAAATTATTTCTTGGCTATTAAAATTTTGGGAAATTTTAAAAGTCTAGCTTTTGTAAAATTAACCAATGCTAATAATCATTTAAGTAATAAATTATTTAAAATTAAGCGCGCGCGTTTTTATTAATAAGGTTTTAAGGTTAAAACGTAAAATTGTAAGACATTTGTATCACCATTAAATTTTATCGGTACCACTAATAAAAAGCGCGGATTAAATTTCGATATCTAGTTAGGTTTTATTATAAATTGCCGTAATTTAGGACTGATTTTAGAGGGGCTTAAGCTGAATGTATTGAGACAAAGGCGAATGATAGTTCGGGGGTTATGAAGGTCAAAGGGTCATTCTCCTCCTCACCTCGTTTAAATGTCGTAAGCACTTTCGAGCTAAGAAGTGGCCTTAAATCGCCTTTGCTATAACGTTTGTTTTTCAGTTATCTGCTATGAAATAAAAATTTCATTCTCTCTGTCTTAAACGCCTTTCCTCGGAGCGCGTCTGGGTTCTCTCCAGTCGTAAAGCGTCTTTCTTTCTCCTCCTTCCGCGTCTTTTTCTATCTTTCTTCTCGTAATCTCGGGAAAGGGTTGCCTACGACCCTTCCAAGTCACTCGCCGCCAACATTTCGTTCTCAACCTTCAAGCAGAGTTTCACCTCTACGACCAACTACTTACGTAGAAGGTTTTCATCCGGCGATCTTTCCGGAGAGTTAGCTGATGAAAACAATTACGGAAGTAGGGATGGTAGTCCGGGGCCTTTACAACAACAGTTCTCGGGACAAAGAGGAGACTCTTCCGACTTATCCCTTAATTTAAGGCCAAGCAATACGACTAGCGCCCCTAGTTCCCCAGCCAAAAACATCTCGTCCTTCTTAACGAGGGGCGCTTCTCTCAGTAGCGCCGCCGCCTCTAAAGTAACGGGATATGGAAAAGAACGACAAAAAACCTTACTCATCATCGACGACCAGCATACTGACTGGTTAGAGATACCCCTTCCCCCACCCAACCATCACCATAAGTTTATCATGCCTCTAAGTACACAAATATGGGTTACCACTGGGCATCTTCCCCAGGCTACTGTGACGTCAGAACTCGTATAGCTCTATAAGATCCGAAGAGAGAAAATTTTGAAATTTCTGTCGCGGTGCAGCAACCAAACGGTCGAGACGATTACTAAATGGGTCACGTGAAAAAAATCACCCAATGGAATAAAGGAGATTTTTACATTTCGTATAGGCAGGCATTGGGGGGGGGATGAATTTTACTTAAGCAACCCCAAAATATCTCTCTCTCTCTCTCTCTCTCTCTCTCTCTCTCTCTCTCTCTCTCTCTCTCTCTCTCTCTCTCTCTCGTGAGATAGAGGCGGTTTCAGTCCTGAAACATTCTAAAAGGGATAAAAGAAACACTAGGCAGTACAATTTTGTATTGAAGTTGAGGTGATAAATGATACGGAGAGAGCGAGCATAGTGTTTCATTAAAGGGAGCCAGACAAACACTATTACCATAGGAGTAGCAGACAAATCTCTACTTAAAGGCATGATAAACTTATGCCACCACCAATAGAATAAGCCCACATTTTTACGTCTATTTTTCAATCACTCTTTAGGTCAAAATACTTCAGGGGAAAGAAAGTATTGGGAGATTGGGATATTAGGGTTGAGCAAGTAAGCTCCAAATATTAATTAAAAGACACATCAACCCCACCCCAGAGAGGGTCAAGGTCAAATGGAAGTTTATTCTCCCATTATTACGTTTCTAAACAATCAAACCAATTTTGAGTCTGTCCTTCCATCTTACCTTCTTTCTATCCTAAATATATCCTATCGAGTTTACTTTTTTCCAATCTAAACTATTAAAATCGTAGGCTGAAATGAAAGACGTTAGTCTCGCGGCTCAATCAGAGTACGGAGCCACAGTTAGTATGATGGTTTATCGAAATGGAACAAAGGTTGTTAGGTAATGACATGGCGGATATAGAGTAGTGGCACTACGGGTTAATTTCTCATTGAACATAACGTAGCCAAAGGCAGGGAGGTGCCATTACTCTATTCTTTATTCGAAATTTAAAAAAGAAAGAAAGTGCAAAACCAAGAAGCGATATCTAGTTTATTAGGGAGAAGGTGTAAGATGCCTAAGTATTCGCGTAGTCCCAGTCCCACTTTCAAAATACAAGGGGGGACGTAAAAGGAGGCGCCGGGCTATTTCGCAGCCTCTACTCAGTCGGAAAATACGTAATTTTTGTCATTCGCGTCGCCGCGCTGACGTGAGTTTTCAAGAACCAATGAGATATCTCGCTGGTTGTAATTTAGAAGCGGCGGGGATTAACTCCGGACAGGCTACGTTTGGACTGGAGATAAAGCTAGATTATAAGTTTATACCTTCTCCCTAATAAACTGGATATCACTTCTTGGTAAAACGATAGAAAGCAATCTCTCTCTCTGTCTCGTAGGTCATTTAAACCCGATTTTCTTTTAATTCGACAACATTTGAGAGACGCTAACGAAGATTATAGACCAGTTCTACTTGGGTTTAAATACGGTGGCGTTCCCAGCGTGAATAGCCTTCATAGCTTATATAATTTTCAGGATAAACCGTGGGTGGTAAGCTTACTTCATTCTCAGTACACCCAATCAAATCTCCCCTTATTTCTTCATTCTCTATACTATAATCCATCTAGTTTTCGCAATTACTATACATTCAAAGGAAGATGGGCAGGGATAAATTCCCCTTGATGGATCAAGCTTTTTTCCCTAATTCCAAGGAAATGGTTGGTTAACACCATTACACTCTTTTTTTCCCCCAATTTCTTTCTCTTCTAACCGGTGTTCTAACTTTCTTTCTCTCTCTCTCTGTCTCTTTTTCTACTAAAGCTAACCGCTTCACGTTTTCCCTGCGTTGTCAAAATTGGGCACGCTCATTCTGGTTTGGGAAAAGTAAAAGTCGAAAATGTACAAGACTTTCAAGATATCGCCAGCGTGGTGGCCGTAGCTCGTACATATTGTACCGTAGAACCATTTATCGACGCTAAATACGATATGCATATTCAAAAGATCGGAACAAACTACAAAGCTTTCATGTTAGAGGACATGGCATTTATTTCTCATATATATATATATATATATATATAGATAGTGTCCGCCGCCGCTCAGGGATATTAGATGTTTTAAGAGGGATGAGGAGCTAGGGCTATTTTAACGGGAGTCTAAAACGCGCGCCGGCGCTTGTATTTCTCCTTTCAAGGACAAATTGAAGTCCCATTCCGAATATTCTTCCCCCATTTTGAGCGTCCCTCCGGACCTAAGCAGCCGTGCCACAGTTAGCGCGCCTATTTCTCTCAGTTTTCGCATCCACCCCCCCTCCCATCCTTTATTTAGACGGTCCTACTGCGCATGACACGCCTATAACGCTTCCATAATTTCCCTCTTAAAACTAGCTAATGTCCTTGGTCCGCTAAAGGGCCTAAACAAATTTAAAGGCCGACTTCCAGCGAACTGAAAACCGAGAATCGCGACTAACAATGAAGCGACCGTGTAGATTTTCGAAGCCCCGCTGGGGTAAAAGGTGGAAGGGTTCTCGCTAACTAAAAGCCGTGCAATGTGGTGATTCCAGCGAACTGAAGATGAACGATAGAAATCCTTTTAAATTTATTTCCTCTCGAATTTTTGCTTTCCCCTGAAGGAAATTCTCTATTGTGTATCTTCAGTTCGCTAGAACCACATTGCACGGCTTTCAGTTAGCTAGAACCCTTCCATCTTTTACCCCAGCGGGGCTTCGAAAATCGGCACCGTCGCTGGGACATTGTTAGTCTCGATGCTCCGTTTTCAGTTCGCTAGAACTCTTTTCGCTGCTGGAAGTCGGCCTTTAAACGCGCTTCGGGATTGCTAGTAATTTGTTATTAAATCATCTCGGGTTTTGGTCCTTTTTGGAACGGAATAGTACAGTAAGCTTTTCAGTCCGTCACAAATGACTGGCAACACTTGTCCGCGCACTATCTATTTATTTATAAAGAATTTGGTTTGCTTTTTTGTATTGAAGCAAAAAAATGGTATTTTAATAAAAAATAGGAGAAAGTCGATATCGGGAAATTGGAAGGCCAACATGGGTTCGGCCATGTTGGAACAAATCCCTATGACTGACAGATATCGAATGTGGATAGACGAAGTTTCCGAAATATTTGGGGGTTTAGATATGTGCGCCTTAGAGGTTCTATGCGGTAAAGACGGGAAAGAATATATATGCGAGGTAACTCAATTGTCCAACCCCTTTAACCCCTTCGAGTATGACCAGACCCATCAAAGTCCAAAATTTTTCACTTTTTGTCAATAAGGTTAACGATTCTGCAATGTCTCTCTTGGGCGAGAGCCAAGAAGAGGACCGTAAAATGATAGCCGATTTAGTGGTTCAAAAAATGCAAATGTACTGTAGACCTCCAGCAATGGCGTAAGGGCAAATCTTTTCCAGGGTTCATACAAACCTGGAAAATCAGGGAAATAAATAGTTGACAAAAACCTCAGGGAAAATTCAGGGAAATTTCGAATTTGTAGTAAAATTCAGGGAAATCAGGGAAATTTGCGCGTCAAACAGGGGCCGAGTAATTAAGCAGAATGTTCATAAGCATACCCTCCATAGGATTAACATTACACTATACTTTGGAGGCTCGTAACTCTGGTTATATTAGAGATACGGGGATATCCTTTGATTATGTTATAGTCATATTTGCCCCCCCCCCTCCTTCGTTAACATTTGCTCTATAGGATACTCCATATACGGGAAAATTCAGGGAAGTATATGGGGAAAAAACCTGGAAATCTCAGGGAAATTTGTTTTCCAAAAGTTGTATGAACCCTGCTTTCACTCTTAGCTAAAGAGTTTTACCAACTCCGCTTCCAATTTGCCTTCTTTTTTCTTCTTTTCTTTTCACAGTAAACAATCAAACATAAGTTACCCTTCTGTTGATGAACAGCCTTCAGTTGAGAAACAAATACCAGCGCAGGTATATTATAAGCCTTTCTTCTTTTGGGGGGTGGGGTTAGAGTTATAGGTAGGGGAAAATTTGGCGCGACAGATTCAACCTCGCCAACGTTAGATTAGATGGATGGCTACAGACCATTTCGGAAATCACATACAGAGAAACCAACATACAGGGGCGACGAGGCTTCTCCCTCACGCCATGAAGCGACCTCGCCCCTGTGTGTTCGTTTCCCTGTATGTAATTTCCGAAATGGTCAATTTTAAAAACGTTCCAGAATTTTTCTGTCGGGGATAGATTTAATTTTAGAAGTAGGAATGATGAATGGTTAGTATTTACTTCAGTCCTACTCATAAACCACCCAGTATAGAGCGTACTCTCCCTCCAACACGTAACGAAAAGTTTAAATTATCTTATTGGCTCACTTGACGTTGCTGAGTACGGGGACGGCGAAAAATAGTGACGTAATTCCTTTTTACCTCTGTCGCTATGACCCGCCTCTTCTTTCATACCCCCCCCCCTTGGAAGGGGGTCCGGGACTTTGACGCGCCCCCAGATATTACTCTGTTCTCCATTCCTACTTCTAAAATTAAATCTATTCCTGGTTCTGTTATATTGTGGATATTTTTAGTAGTTCAGCGCGGGTTGATTAAATATTAGTATCTATTTTAATTTTTGATTAAAAATATAAGAAGGCTATAAAATATACTGGAATAAAATTTGAATCTCTACACCCACCCCCCTTTTTCCAAAAATCGCAAATATTTCAGAGCAAGCTATCTAATCAAGGCGGCGGCGGTGGTGGTCCTGGTTCGTACGCGGGTTCAGTGCCTCAAAAACCACCGCCTCCAACGAGCGAGGCGGCTCTCCCACCATCAGTTGCCAATATGCCGCCTTCCGTCGCTCCGGTTGGCTCCTTGCCAACTCAGTCTAGTATCAGTCAAAAGAGCGTCGCCGGGGCTCCTCCCATTTCCGGTAGTGGATCTTCGGTCCCTGACGCCGCTTTGGGAGCCCCTACTTCGGTGGGGGCCGCCGTAGGTGGAGGTGGAATGGTTAGTGGAGTCACTGGTGGAACGAATCCTTTCGTTAGTGGAGGTGGCGCCGCCGGTGGAATCCCCCCTTCGCAACAACCCCAACAACAACAACCCGGAGCGCCCCCTCAACAACCGGCTAGACCACCCGAGAGAGGTGGTCTCTTCCGTAGAGAATCCCAAACTGGAGAAGATACTGAAGATACCATGAAAAATCTACGCAAAACGTTCGCCGGTATCTTCGGGGATATGTAAAGGTTAAAGGTCAATATATTTTTTTTATTATTATTTCCTTCCCCTTCCCCCTTCCCTCCCCCCTCAATTTTATTTAAAATTAGATTTTAATTCTTAGCTAGAGTAAATTAAATAATTTAAGACTGAATTTAAATAAATACATTTAATTTATAAAAAACATCGGCAGCTATGTAAGAATGTTTAATTTGCGACATTTAAAATAAGTTTTTAATTTAATTAAATTAATTACAGTATTACGAAAAGGGGGGGTTACTACTATTATTATAAGACGCTTAAAATAAATTAAAACAAAAATTATTAAATCTAATTACGTTTTTAAATCATTTATATATATTAATTGTTATGTGGGATAAATTTTTAAGAAAAATTTATTGAAAGTTGATAAGCGTCTAATAATAAAAGACCTCTTAATATTATTATTATTATTATTATTTACGCTGGAATGAATCTCAATTAAAATTAATTAAACTAAACGTAATTAGCAAGAAATATCTTCCGAAGTCGAAACTATTTAAACTAACTAAAATACTAAATGAATGTTTGCAAAGCCTTACAATAATTATATCTCTGACGATGTTTTTTATTTATTTATTTAATCAATTAATTAACTAAATAGTTTAATTTAATTAATTTAGTAGGTTTTAATAGGATTTAAATAAAAATTAAATGGGAATTAACTTTTAAGAATTTTAATTCTCGGATCCCTCTATAATTAAATAATATTGTGGAATACAATTTTGTCAATATTATGATATATTGACAAACATCATTCAAATCAGTATTTAAAAAAACAAAACTACAATAATTACATAAAAACAAACAAAAAAACTCGGTGTTGTGAATATTCGCGGTATAGTTCTTAGGGTATTCGTTTATAAATTAATTAATTGGTATACCCGGCGCCCCCTCTTATGGTAATTGGTAACCTTCTGTCGTCTGCTTAGTTTTAAAACGTGATCTGATAACTTTAAATTAATTTATATACGCCTTTTAAAAAAAATTAATTCTATTTTAATTAGAAATGCCTGCATTTGGCAAGTCTAATTTATCGACTAATTTAATTGAAATTAAAACAAGCGGACGATATTGAGGGGAATACTCATCCATTATGGGGGGTTCGGGGGTTTCGTGCCAATTTTTATCATAACTCTGGAGCAATTACTTTTCTTCAACTAGCGGCCTTCTCTTTAAAAGTAATTGTGAAATTTCCAATTTTTTTTTCCGCCATAATCATGTTATAAATATATATATAGACGTGATCGCGTATATTTCGGTATAAATTTTTTTTTTTTTGGTTTATTTTATCTAAATCAGCAATAATGTCCGTTAGAAATTGATCATAGGACTCTTCTTATAATTAATTATACTTATTAAAATTGCGAATTAACTAAATTTTTATTAAGGATAGTCGCGGTGGGCGGAATACACACGGTAGGAAGAACTAGGGCTTCACTTTTCTTAACAAAATCAAATTAATTAATTAATTAATAACACGTTAGGAGTGCAAATCTTTCCATATCTATCAAAGTTTTTGAGAAAAGCATCAAAAAGGGCTATTATTAAATTTTTGTTTATTTTTTTAAATTTTAATTTATTTATTTCGGGATTTATATTTTTTGTTATATTTATTTATTTTTAGTTATTTAGTTATATTTATTTATTAAATATATTTTTTTATTTTTAGTAATTTAGTTCTATTTATATATTAAATATATTTATTTATTTTTAGTAATTTAGTTATATTTATTTATTTTTAGTAATTTAGTTATATTTATTTATTTTTAGTAATTTAGTTCTATTTATTTATTTTTAGTAATTTAGTTCTATTTATTTATTTTTAGTAATTTAGTTCTATTTATTTATTAAATATATTTATTTATTTTTTATTCTATTTATTTATTTTTTATTCTATTTATTTATTTTTAGTAATTTAGTTCTATTTATTTATTTTTTATTCTATTTATTTATTTTTAGTAATTTAGTTCTATTTATTTATTAAATATATTTATTTATTTTTTATTCTATTTATTTACTTATTGATTTATTTATTTTATTTATGCGTAACAAATACGTATGATCTCATAGTTATAATAACAATATAACGGTATGACGCGTTTATTGCTTTAAAAAGTCAATCATTCTGCGCAATATCGTTTGCAATTTTAGATTTTGCTAAGAAGCTTATTTGACCCCTGCAATTTGACCTTTGAGCAACTTGAAAAACATATAAATTTCCATCGAAAACCCGGGCCCAAACCGTCGTCATGAATATTTTTACGTTTTCCAAGCCCCTCAAAGAAGTCTAGTTTGTTAGTGGTTAGATTGAGTTAATTTTTTTGCGAATTGCAGTTGATCTTTTAAAACGCAATTAATTAATTTATTTATTTATTAAAGCAAATAAAATAAAATCTTTAGAGCTCATACTTCGATAATTTATTTAATTAAACGCTCGCGTAACTCTAATTAGCGCGAATATGCGACAGTAATTTAAATCGCGAGAGATAATTGATTAAAAAAGGGACAAACACTAATCCAACGCCCCCGCAATTATATGGAAAGATAATGCAATCGTAGTAGCTTTTTGCCTAAAAATTAAAATTAGGCAAAAAAATTCTTCATTTCTATAGCAAAAAAAAAATAAATAAATTAAAATGTTTGGTGTAAATTTGTGATAGTCTATTTAAATGTAAACAAAAAAAATATCAAATCATAAAAAAAATTAATTAATTCAAAATCATTTACCGTAATAATTATAAATAACCTACGTGGTGGTTTTGGGAGGAAATTAATAGAAAAGAAAAAATAAAATTCTAAAATAATGTTAAATCTTGAACAAAGAAAAAAGATAATGTTCGCAGTTTAATCACTCAAAAGTCGGTGTCATATAAAATAAATGTTTTTCAAAAATCATAAAAAAAAAATATATAATGGTGCTGCACATTTTACGTGTGGGGTGCGGAAAATTTAATGACCCAATTCCGTAAAAAAGAAAATAAATTATTGGAAAAGATAAGTGTAATTACTAATTAGCAAAAACTGGAATGTAAAGTGTAGTAGAGCAAAAATAGGCCAGTCTTAATTATAACTTTAATATTACTCTAGTAATATTCCACCAATTTATTTCACTAACTATCTTTTAAAACACTTGGATTTTTTTTAATCATTATTTTACATTATAATAATATTTAATTTAATTTATTTAAATTGTTGGATATGAATTATTTTTATCACGGCTAGCTGGCCTAGCAGTATGCTCTAGTCATTTGAACGATATGTTTGTGTCCGTAGAGGAAGAAAAATAAAAACAATGATTCAAAACAGTGTTTTTAGTTTTTGTCTCCCTCCCCGGGATCATGGGACGTGCGCTAATTTTCAGATAACTGTCCGACCCCAAAAATGGTTCCCAAAAATTTTGCAGATAAATTATTGCTAGCCGGGGGGCTCACCGGAGCTGTTAGGGGGAGACCGCCCTTAGTTCAGGGGGAAAACACCCAGCTCTTTAGCCATAAGTAATGGCGAAACCGTCGCGGTGGGCGGGTAAGCAATATGCTAACCAACTGTTTGACCCCAACAGCTCCGGCCAGCGGCAGCCCCTTTAAGGAAGGGGCGTGTAAGGCTCGGGATGCGTGTCACGTGCCTTTCTGGAATTATTATAGAGTTCTAATGTCTATGGGAGTTAATTTTTTCCAGTGTCGTCTGCTGTATTTATTTTCGCCTTAGCGTTTTGGGGTGTACCGGGACGGATTGTACGTTCGGTGGTAGTTGCAATTGTGATTTTTACGGGTATTGATCTCTAATAACCAAGTGAATTAATTAATTTACATTTTATTTACGTTGTTAAAATTGCCTGAAAATGTACGAAGTTAATCTTTTAGTTCCCGTAGCTATTGGAATCGCTTTAGGGTTCGTTTGTTGGTTGCCTCTCGTGATTGCCTTAGCGTTTTTGTTAGGGGTAGTTGTTTTTCTTGATTATAAATTCGGTTTAAAGTACTTATTCGTTGACGTAAAGGTAAGAAATAAAGTTTGTCACTACTTAATGATATTGTCATGATAATTTATGAAGCGTAGCTATCGAGGTAGTTTAAAAGTACATTATGTAGCTGTAGGAAAAAAAGTCCAGACCAGTCTATGATAATTTAAAGTTTAGGGTATCAATTCAAAGTTTAAAAGTACGTGTAATGTAAGTAGGAAGGAAAAGTCCATTGTACGCTCTTAAAACATGTAGATGTACGCGTATGCTCGTGAAATCATTGATAGCACGAGCATTATACATTTTAAAATGGCCTTCGTTAGACATTGTCATACTTTAACACTAAAAAGCCCCTTGCTGATATCCTCCTTTCGGCATAGGGTTTTTCCTATTATATCACAGCCACTTTCTTTTTTAAGAAAAGTACGGATTCTCTAATTTGTTTATAGTTAAGTTTAAAATCACTTCTATATCTCTTTATATTTCTTAGTTTGATGAAAACAGTACTCAACATGGAGGACAGCTTGTTGCCGATGTTCTTAAAGTGAGACAGATATAATCTCAATGGGGCTTCATAAACTTCAATTAAATGCGATGAAATTTGAAATCAGGCTCATAAAATTGACTATATCTTTACTCTGGTTGGAGGCCACATCTCACCCATACTTGTGGGAGCTGAGAAAAAGGGTATCAAAGTCATAGACACGAGACACGAAGCCACAGCTGTATTTGCAGCTGATGCTGTAGCTAGATTAACTGGTAGTGTTGGAGTGGCAGCTGTAACTGCGGGTCCGGGACTGACAAACACAGTTACCGCTGTCAAAAATTGTCAAATGGCAGAATCCCCTTTACTCCTGATTGGAGGAGCCGCAGCTACCTTACTTAAGGTTGTGATTTGCCAAGGTTACAATCGACTTTAAACTTAAATTATTAAATTCCTCAGGGTCGTGGAGCTTTACAGGACATAGATCAGATATCGTTATTTAAACCTTTATGCAAATTCACGGCTACCGTAACAAAAGTTAGGGATATTGTTCCAACATTAAAGAAAGCATTGAGTATAGCTCAATCCGATACACCTGGTCCCGTTTTTGTCGAGTTCCCCATAGACGTTTTGTACCCTTATCAACTTGTTAAACGCGAATTGGGCGCCAAACAAGAAGGAAAAAGCATTACGCAAAAGATTATTAAATTCTACATGGATCATCATCTAAGAAACCTCTTTGGAGACGCTTTTCTACCTGTTGATATGACACCATTACCCGTTAGAATACCAGAACATTCCAAAAATCAAGGTGACAATGATTTAAAGCCATGGCGTTTGTGGTTTTACAATAAATTATATTCGTGTTGCAGTGAATATTTGCGCGGATCTGATTAGAAACGCGAAAAAACCGCTTATTTTAGTCGGTAGTCAAGCTACATTGCCTCCCATACCCGCTGAAGTTGTCGGGGAAAGGCTAAAGAATTTAGGTATTCCTTGTTACTTGGGTGGAATGTCCAGAGGACTTCTAGGCAGAAATTGTCCGATTCAAATGAGACAGGATCGAAAAGATGCCTTGAGAGAAGCGGATTTAGTTATTTTAGCCGGCACTGTTTGTGATTTTAGGCTTGGTTATGGCAGAGTTCTAAACAGAAAGAGCAAAATTGTGGCTATCAATCGAAATAAGCAACAATTATGGAAGGTACTAAACTCGTAATTTGTTTTTAAATAGACGTTTTTCCTCCGTATGTACCAACAAAATGGCGGCCTTCTCCGCTTTGTTTTGACTAAGGCTTAGCCGCCATTTTCCCGCTTGTACCAACAAAATGGCTGCCCCCAATTTGTTTTGACTAAGGCTTAGCCGCCATTTTCCCCGCTTGTACCAACAAAATGGCTGCCTCCGATTTGTTTTGACTAAGGCTTAGCCGCCATTTTCCCGTTTGTATGATTGTATCATCAAAATGGCTGCCTCCTCCTCTTTGTTTTGACTAAGGCTTAGCTGCCATATTCTTATTTTCATGGAAATTACGGCAATTTCAGAACTCCGATATGTTTTGGAAACCAACTTTAGCTGTTCAAGCTGATATTGGTTCATTTTTATTGGAACTAACTGATATTTTACAAAATGAGTACGTCTGTGATAAACAATGGATAGTTAAACTACGTTCCAGAGATGAAGCCAAAGAAGGCAAAACCTTGTAAAGTTAATTCTTTAAAAAAAAGGAAAGGAATGATTTTGGGGGCCTAATTGTAATCATCTCTACGCAGAAAAATGGCCGAGGATAATGTTGACCAACACTTAAATCCTATCAAAGTATTAACTACTTTGGAAGATTCTTTGAGTGAAAACGCGATATTAGTGGCGGATGGAGGAGATTTTGTGGGTAGCGCCGCCTATATATTGAGACCGAGAGGTCCATTGGGATGGTTAGATCCCGGTGCCTTTGGTACATTAGGAGTTGGCGCTGGTTTTGCTATTGGAGCCAAACTTTGCAGACCCGAATCTGACGTTGTAGTAATATACGGAGATGGATCTGCTGGTTATAGTATCATTGAACACGATACTTACGAAAGATTTAAACTCCCCATTATGTCCATTATTGGTAATGACGCCTGTTGGACTCAAATCAATAGGGAACAGTTTCCATTATTCCAAAGTTCCGTAGCTTGTTTACTCCAGGTAATAATGATTATTTAATTATTTATTAATTAATTTAGCCCGTAATTAATTAATTTATTTCTTATAGTATTCAAAGTATCATTTGGTGGCTGAAGCTTTAGGTGCTAAAGGGTATTTGTTAGACGCTAAAGATGATGGAAAACTTGCAGCCTTATTTCAAGAAGCCAAAGATGAATTAAGAAATGGCAAAAGTGTTTTGATTAACACTTTGATTGGTAAGACAACATTCCGAGAAGGCAGTATTTCCGTTTAGATTAATTAATTGATTTCCAAACAATAAAAATAATATACTTAATTAATATTATATTCTAATCTTAATCAGCCCTCATTCATTCTTGGAAGGGATTAATTAAGCTTTAAAAATATAGATGAAAGTTGTCCCTTCCAAGATAACAAAGGGAAAAGAAAATATTACCAAAAACGGATTTATGGGATAAGAACGTAGGAGTTAGCGAATTCACTCCCCATCCTCGCATACTTTATTGAGAAACTTCGTCTGCTTATATTTTGACTCCACCCACAAATTCTGTATATAGCTACTTCTAGAGATCAAATTTGTGGGTGGAGTCAAAATATAAGCAGACGAAGTTTCTCAATAAAGTATGCGAGGATGGTACTAGAGGCTAAAGCTATGATTCAACGTTCTTATCCCATAAATCCGTTTTTGATATTACCAAATAAAAAGTGAATTTTTTATTTTCAAATGATTTATTTCAATTTGTGAAATGATGCAATGAATATTATATTTACAACAAGATATTTTTTTTCCTTGTAATTCCAAATATATTCTTTACATAACTCAATGTTTTCTCAGATATTAAAAAAAAAAAAGTGTTTATTTTCCTTTTGGTTTGGATTTATTTCCCCCTTGACCACCGCCACTGGCTCCGCCTCTTTGGGCGGAACCACCCCTACCTCCTCCTCCTCTGCCTCCAAATCCGCCTCTTCCCATACCCCTCCCTCTTTGAGGTCCCCCTAAACCGCCTCTTCTAGAGTCTCCCCTGCCTCTTCCTTTGCTGACAATATCTTCCTTGACCATGTCAATAACTTCATCAGGAATTCGAAGGTATTTGATAGTACTTCCTCTAATGTAGCATTCGGGTATCCTCCAGAATTTATCTCCATCCTTTATATAAGGTTAAAGTTCATTATAATTCATGGATGGATGGATGGCTTCTTTCTATGGGCTAGAAAATTTAGGACTTACTCTAGACGTGCAAATAACCTCGCGTAAATTAATATTCATCCAGTTATCGCAGCTGACTAAGTGACCATTATACGTTTCTCCATTCTTAAGCTCTACTAACTAGTTTGGTGCAAATATTTAAATGTAATAATTATAATTTACGTAACGTCAAACTTAAGCCTTGGCATACTTACCATGGGATGGTTTTGAGCCGTTCTTAAAAGGGATAAAGGCAACTGAAATAAATAGTTGTGATTATCCTAGTATATCAATTTTTAATTTGAGTAATTTATAATAATTAATGTTACCATGATTTTATAATATTCCCACTGAAAGACAAATATTATTCAACACTTTCACTCTAAATTGTTATTGTCTTGGATTGAGCAAGCAGACGAAATATGGATTATGGACCATAAATAAGCAAAAAATAATTTTCGTTCACAGTGCTAATAACCGGTACCAAGTTTATCACGCGATGGTGTCGCCATCTCGAAGGCTAGATAAGAAATGTATAAATGCATGTATTCTTGAAATCAGTCAAATTTCCCGCGTTTCCTTTAATGTAGATGGCGCTACTGCAGCAAAATCTTCCGACCCGGGGGGTGTATGAAAAGGGGTGAACAAATTATTTGCATAACCATGTAATTGTAATATTTAACTTAATCATGATACATAACACAGTTTGTCGTCCATTGAGGCTCCGAAAACCAGAAATAAAGGGTTTAAATATGAATTAAATGAGAATTTTTAATATTATTTAGAATTTGAAGTATGTTTATTGCTGTTAAATTGGGTTTAAACTTATTTCAAATAGGCAGTAAGTGAAATTAAATGAGTAAAGGGCTTCTCTTAGTTTTGTTGCCGCGTGGAATACGTTGGAAGAGTTTTTCTGGTTCCAGACTTGACTGCTACACGTGTTGAGGGGGAATCAAGGGGTATATGGAGTTAGATAAGATACAGTTATAATCAAATTTCATATTGAACTACAATATCAAATGTTTGCGACACACTGGATTACTCGACAATTTTCCAATACCAAGGTAATTTAAAGTTATTGATAAAGAATTTACAGTTAATTAATATCTTATCTTCAATATTTAAATTGTCGGGTTAATTTGCATAGATTTGGTTGTGAGAAACAAAATATCCAAAAATTGGTTTATAGAGACGGAAAAAATAAATTTTAATTTATTTGGTGTTTATATAAATGAAGTGTTTAATTGAAGTTTATTCTATCAGACTTGATAAAAATCGCAAGATCTTTCAAGTTTATCATTTTTGATTGATTTATCACCTCGTTCAAAAAAAAATTAGGTCAAAACCTTGAACTTAAATTCACCGCACGATTTTTTTCTTCCTTATTACACGTTTCATGGTAACCTAAGAGCACTATTAAAGGCTACAATATCTTTCTCGCACCCTTTTCATAGTGGTGAAGTTAACATGACTTTTAATTGTCTTTCCATCTTAAAAGGTTACTGAACTTTTCTTAAAAGCTATTGTAATAATTAGGCTTAAGTTTAAATAATTACATGCCTTAAAGAAATGGAAAATAGCTGAAAATTATGGTGGGAAATGTGGCTTTCATTATCAAAGTTCGAAAGGAGCTTATTTTATCTGGAACAGATATATTTCCTCGATTCAGCACCATTTCTTAGCTTTAAACGGGCCAAAAAAGTTCTTTTTGTTTAGTCGGAGTTTTAAAAATAGAACACCAAGTTTAGCGCCGAATTGGTCCTCGCGCGCGGCGAATAAAAAAAAACGCGGCAAAATTTTATATATAAACAAATTATTGAGGTAAGCCCTTTTTAATTTATGTAATATTTATTCACAGTTAGATAAAACATTTGCCAAAAGTCATTAACCTCGCTTTTAGATAACATTCGTCTACTTTCCGGGTAGTTTTATTGAGTAGTGACAGTTTCTCGCGTCTTACAGTGCATTATTCAATGGCGGTATTATAATGGATGCCATTTATGCTTGTATAATATTTCCCGCCAAATTCACGCGCGCGGGAAAAAAGTATATTTCTTAACTCCACGTGATTTGAACGTGCACGAGTCTGTCAGAACCGGTCAAAACCACTGTCAGAACTTTCGATTGCGTTTAATATGACGTCAGATATTCACCATCTTATGATTGAAAGATAGAATAGAGAGTTTTAAGTATTTTTAAAGCCCGTCGTCCACAAATTTTTAAAATATTGGATTAGGCACTGAAGAGACCAACATTGTTTTCATTTAGGCACTAAGCGATGAACTTAATAAAAAACAATTATCGTTAGGACCTTATCAGTGGTGATATGTTCAAAAATAGAATTTTGTTAGATATTTTTCTTTAATAATCAAAGACAGATACAGTAATTTAAAACGGTAATGATAAGGCGGTTATTTTTCTTCTTATGATTTAGTTTATATTTTAGTTTTTTTCTTGGTCCAATTTGCTCGGAGACAGACGTTAAAATTAAACCAGTTTTACTGGGTTCCTTGGTAAATTATTTATTATTTATGTATTAGTTTGTTAATATAATATCTAGTCAAGGATTTCAACAAACAAATAAACCAGCCCCAGTTTCGCTAGACAAATTGCAAATTTATTCAAAGGTTTTTAATATTTTTGACCTATTTAAATTATTTATTGGTTTTCAAGGTCAGATTATACGTAGCTGTCTTTCCTTTTGCCACGTTCTCGATTTTATAAGTTGTACTTGATATTGACGGACGTGGTTTTTCTGTGTTTTCTTTTAGAGATTGTATTCAGAGATGAAAATAGCTATTATAGGTCAAAGCGCCTTCGCCAGCGATGTATTTAAGCTACTACAGTCCAAAGGTCATCAAGTTGTAGCTGTTTTCACGGTACCCGATCAAAATGAGAGGGAAGACCCCTTAGGTATGTTTAAAATCTTTATTCAAAGGGGCTTGCCGGAGCGGTTGGTATGAAGGGGGGGGGTCAAAACGGCAGGTTAGCGTATTGCTACCTGCCAAAGAGCTAGGTGTTTTTTTCGCGAAACTAACTTCACCTCAACAGCTCAGGTGGGCCCTTTAAACTCATTTCCGGGTCATTTGGGTAACTTTCTTTGAAGAAAACTTGGCTAAGACTAATTTGAATTTTATAAAAAAAATAGGCCTATTGTAATTAAAAGACCCTTGACCTTTAACAGCCCAAATAGCCAAAGAGCAAGGGACCAAAGTATTTAAACTAGCTCGATGGCGTTTAAAAGGGAAAATCATACCGGAAGTACTTGAAAACTACAAGTCGGTTCAAGCCGATTTGAATGTCCTTCCTTATTGCACCCAATTCATTCCAATGGAAGTGATTAACCATCCCAAGCACCAATCCATTATCTACCATCCGTCAATCTTACCCAGGCATCGTGGTGCCTCAGCTATCAACTGGACTTTAATCGAAGGCGACAAAAAAGCGGGGTTCACCGTCTTTTGGGCCGATGATGGCTTGGATACCGGACCAATTCTTTTGCAGAAGGAATGCGACGTTGAACCGGATGATACCGTTGACACCATTTACAATCGGTTCCTCTACCCCGAAGGCGTCAAATCCATGGGGGAAGCCGTTGATCTTATTGCAGCTGGAAAAGCTCCGAGGATAACGCAACCGGAAGAAGGGGCCACTTACGACGCCATGTTGAATAAGAAGGAGTTAAGTCAGGTAAAATACTTCCAGATGACGATTTTAAGTTCCGTGGTCGGTTATATAGTAATGGTCCATGATAGATTCACTTTGAAAAACTGACCGCTCAACAACTCCACAACTTTATCCGAGGAATGGACAAGGTTCCCGGTGCCTGGACCACTTTGGACGATCAAGTAGTTAAAGTTTACGGATCTAAGTTATGGACCAAATCGGCGCCAAGCGGTGGAATAGAGGTCAAAATAGAGGGTATGTCCAAACCAGGGTTAGTTCACAGCGAAGGACTCTTACTTGCCGGAAACGACGGGGGACTGGTCAACGTCACCAAATTAACCCTGGAGAATGGAAAAATGATAGCCGCTAGCAAATACGGACAAGCGGACGAAAATAGTGACGTCGAGTTGACCGAGGAGGAGCTTGCGTTACAAGATACCATTAAAGTAAGTCATCATTTAGACTTCAGCGTCCTTCTGTATGTAAGTACTGGTCCTTAACTGTCCCTCGATCGTAATTATAGAGTATTTGGGTAGCCATACTTAGAAAAGAGGTTGAAACTGAAACGGATTTCTTTAAAAGTGGCGCGGGTTCCATGGATGTTGCGCGGTAAGAATGCGAATTGGCTAGCTTGGGGGTCAAAGTTCATTCCACTAATTTTGAACCTTTAAAGTCTTGTGGAAGAACTAAAAGAAAAATGCAATGTTGAGATCGAAAACGAAGACGTTTATATGGCCACCGTTTTTGAGGATTTCGTCAAAGCCGTTGTATTAAAAAGTCGGGGCGGTTCCGGTTCCCCTAAATTGGTGTTTGAACCAGTTCATTTAAATGTCAATAATATGGATGTTAGTTTCGCGACTCAGTTGTTCATAAACAACCAATTTATCAACAGCGCAAGCGGAAAAACATTGAAAACAATCAACCCTACCGACGAATCGGTGAGATATTCATTAGGCTTAGCGTATTAGGCCTATTATTAAGCCTATTTATGAAATAAAAATAGGTCATATGCGAATTTCAATGCGCTGGTAAAGAAGACGTAGATCAAGCCGTACAAGCCGCTAAGGTAATAACCATATTTAATAAAGTATTAATTTAAGTAATTAAGTAAGTAATTAACATTTTAATAAGTCAGATTGCCTTCGAAGAAGGTGAATGGGGGAAAATGAATGCCAGGGACCGCGGGCGACTCATGTACAAGTACGTATTGTTTTAATTATACAGGGTGTTACAAAACAGGGTGTTACGAAACAGGGTGGTAGGACCGAAGGACAGTGGGATGGTTCTATGGCCCTGCACTTCGATCCTACCACCCTGTTTCAAAGTAGGCCAATTGGGCCTATTTTTAAGTATCTCAATTCCATCAGACTAGCGGATTTAATGGAGCAACATAAGCAAGAATTAGCCACAATCGAGAGTATAGATTCAGGGGCAGTTTACACCCTAGCTCTTAAAACTCACGTTGGCATGTCAATTGACACCTTCCGTTACTTCGCGGGATGGTGCGACAAGGTTGAAGGGTCAACCATTCCCATCAACCACGCTCGCCCCAACAGGAATCTCACCTTCACCAAGAAGGAACCAATAGGGTTAGTACTTTAATACAATCTTTGACCCCCCCCCTTTTGAACAATGAGGACCAATTTATCAATACACATCAGTGTTTGCGCTTTGGTAACTCCGTGGAATTACCCCCTAATGATGGTCGCCTGGAAGATGGCCGCTTGTTTGGCGGCTGGTAATACTTGCGTCTTAAAACCGGCTCAAGTATGTCCTTTGACGGCGCTGAAGTTGGCCGAACTTAGCGTTTACGCCGGATTTCCTCCTGGTGTTATCAATATCCTGCCAGGAAGAGGAGGCGAGTGCGGTCAAGCTTTGGCTGACCATCCATACGTCAGGAAGTTAGGATTTACCGGATCTACGCCAATTGGAATGCAGATTATGAAGAGGTCAGATTTTTAAATTATCTTTAACGGGGGTCAAAGGACGTGGATAGTCGGTTATGGTGGACCTTTGAGGGACAGTTTCGTCTGCGAAGTTTAGTTATTGTTGACCTTTGAGGGACAGTTTGGTCTGCGAAGTTTAGTTATTGTTGACCTTTGAGGGACAGTTTGGTCTGCGAAGTTTAGTTATTGTTGACCTTTGAGGGACAGTTTGGTCTGCGAAGTTTAGTTATTGTTGACCTTTGAGGGACAGTTTGGTCTGCGAAGTTTAGTTATTGTTGACCTTTGAGGGACAGTTTGGTCTGCGAAGTTTAGTTATTGTTGACCTTTGAGGGACAGTTTGGTCTGCGAAGTTTAGTTATTGTTGACCTTTGAGGGACAGTTTGGTCTGCGAAGTTTAGTTATTGTTGACTTTTGAGGGAGTGGATGGTATTTGAAGGTCAATTATAGTTAGTCTCTCAAGGTCATTTATGGGTTGATCAATTTTCAGTTGCGCCATTTCGAATTTGAAAAGATGTTCGTTGGAGTTGGGTGGAAAATCTCCTTTGATAATTTTTTCGGACTGTGACTTGGACAAAGCCGTTAGACAGGTTAGTGCTCCGCCATTTTTCATTTCACCCCTTCTCCCCCTCCCCTCTTCCCCAATTCAATCTAATCCTTAACATCCATATTTCACTAGCATTTTTCCAAATGACGGAAGTTTTTCTTGATTCTTCCCTCCTTTTGCTTTTAAGACGACATTTAGGTCTAAAAATCGATTTTAGGCTTTTCTTTCAACATCTCTTTCCTCTTTCGGTCCATTTGTCATTCATTCTTTCTTCGAGGGGTGGGACAGAGCCTGAAAAGTTCTTTATAACGCGATCGATTTAGGAATTTATTTTATAAAGTATCCGACCCCTTCGCTTCCTTTCTTCAGCTCGTGAGACTGAATCCCAAAAGTTTTGAGTTTTGCTTTCACGTGATTAAAGCTCTATTGCAATTTCCGATTGGAGTTTACTAAGGGTTGGCAGATACTTCGTTTCCGTTTTGTTACGGTCTATAGGAGAATGAAACCGGTGCCATTACCGTACTTTTTTCTTCTTCTTCTTTTTGTGCACAGGGAATGGGTAGCGTGTTTTTCAACAAAGGAGAAAACTGCATAGCGGCTGGAAGACTTTTCGTCGAGGAATCTATTCATGATGTTTTCCTTAGCAAAGTGGTGAGTTTTCAATACTTTTTATCGATATTTTTTTATTTTCTTGGCGTCTCGGTCCATCGTTATTCTATGGAATATCGGGGTTAAAGAAGCCTACTGATTTTAGTTTAATTATTATAGTCTATTTTTCGTCTACTGAGTTTAATCTATTCTTTCGTCTATTGATTTTAGTCCATTTATTTTGCTCTACTAATTTTAGACTACTGATTTTGGTCTACTAGTTTTGGTCTACAAATTTTAGCCTACTGATTTTGGTCTACTAGTTTTGGTCTACAAATTTTAGCCTACTGATTTTGGTCTACTAGTTTTGGTCTACAAATTTTGGCCTACTGATTTTGGTCTACTAGTTTTGGTCTACAAATTTTAGCCTACTGATTTTGGTCTACTAGTTTTGGTCTACAAATTTTAGCCTACTGATTTTGGTCTACTAGTTTTGGTCTACAAATTTTGGCCTACTGATTTTGGTCTACTAGTTTTGGTCTACAAATTTTGGCCTACTGATTTTGGTCTACTAATTTTGGTCTCCTGATTTAGCCCATTTATTTTAGTCGACAATAGCATATTTTACCGAATATTCATGATTTAACGTACAAATCAGGTTGAAGAAACGAAAAAAATGGTCATTGGTGACCCCTTGGACAGGTCAACGGCTCATGGACCACAAAACCATAAGTAGATAACTTATTATTACCCATCATTACATTAGATACATTTAGGTAAGACAGGATAAAGCATAAATATTTGAAAACAAAACAATTAGAGCTCATTTGGACAAATTGGTGGAATACTGCGACACTGGTGTTAAAGAAGGCGCTAAACTGATCCTGGGAGGCAAGAGGATGAACCGTCCGGGATTATTCTTCGAACCAACCATCTTTACGGATGTCGAAGATCACATGTTCATCGCCAAAGAGGAATCATTTGGACCTATTATGATTATATCCAAGTTTAAAGATGGGTAAGTCTCTCGAGACCAACTCTGTCTTATGTCCTTATATCTTAACTCCCCATGGGGTCATTTTTTGATGAATAACGTGGTCTGGTCTTTAAGGCGCCATGTCCTCTTAAGCGAGGCTTAGAAGTACTTAGCTCTATGTCTATATAAACTTATCGTTAATCGGTCTTTCCGGTGGCTATGTTTTCTTCTTCTTGTTTTCCGTCTTTTCGCGGTGGTCCCATAGGGATGTCGATGGTGTTTTGAAGCGAGCTAACGCGACGGAATTCGGTCTGGCCTCTGGTGTATTCACTCGGGACATCTCAAAGGCCATGTACGTCAGTGAACGCATCGAAGCTGGTACTTGTTTCGTCAATACTTACAACAAGACCGACGTCGCCGCTCCTTTTGGTGGATTCAAGCAATCCGGATGCGGAAAAGACTTGGGTATGTACCACATTTCGTCTAGTAATAGTTAGCGATTGAAGTAAGGTTTGGTTCCGTAAGAAGTAAGTTGATTGAAGTAAGATTGGGTTCCGTTGGAAGTAGATTCCTTGAAGTAAGGTTGGGTTCCGTAGGAAGTAGATTCCTTGAAGTAAGGTTGGGTTCCGTTGGAAGTAGATTCCTTGAAGTAAGGTTGGGTTCCGTTGGAAGTAGATTCCTTGAAGTAAGGTTGGGTTCCGTTGGAAGTAGATTCCTTGAAGTAAGGTTGGGTTCCGTTGGAAGTAGATTTATTTAAGTAAGGTTGGGTTCCGTTGGAAGTAGATTTATTGAAGTAAGGTTGGGTTCCGTTGGAAGTAGATTTATTGAAGTAAGGTTGGGTTCCGTTGGAAGTAGATTTATTGAAGTAAGATTGGGTTCCGTTGGAAGTAGATTTATTGAAGTAAGATTGGGTTCCGTTGGAAGTAGATTTATTGAAGTAAGATTGGGTTCCGTTGGAAGTAGATTTATTGAAGTAAGATTGGGTTCCGTTGGAAGTAGATTTATTGAAGTAAGATTGGGTTCCGTTGGAAGTAGATTTATTGAAGTAAGATTGGGTTCCGTTGGAAGTAGATTTATTGAAGTAAGGTTTGGTTCCGTTAGAAGTAAGGATATTTCTCTAGAAGTAAATTAGTTGAAGTTACGAGCGATTGATTTTTCACTTCTAAGTACAAACTTTGTTTGTTAACAGGCCGTGAAGCCTTGAACGAGTATCTCAAAACGAAAACAATCACGATAGAGTATTAACAACAATTTTTAGTAGGTATTAAAAAACAAAATGGCCGCCGCCACCGAGTACACCAATTAACCACGTCCCCTTCTCTTAATTCCAAAACGCAGATAATATTAATGGTTTTATATTTTTAACATTGGTTTAACGACTTCCAGACAAATAAATAAATATTATATAAGTCTCTGTTTTATTTGTTTGTCTATCTATTAGTAACGCTTCTGAAAATATTAAATATTGGTTGTAACAGTAACAGAAGTTAATCACTTGAGGTAAAAGTAATTTTGGTAAGAAAGGTTTCAATTGATCCAAATGGCTCCCCTGGTGGTACAGAAGGATGGGGGATGAGTTTGTTGTCTCTGTCACGTTGTTTGGCAAATACGACGACACCTTGATAAACTACCAGAAAGCCAAACAATGGACAGAAACGGGACAAAGGCGTGTATAGTTTTTTTTTTAGGTCGTCAATTGATTATCAAAATAACCTCACCGTAAAAACTGAGCTAGAGAAGGTATAGAACACCATTCGCTGTGCTACAAGGTTAAACTGATACTTAATCGAATAAAGTGTAAGGTTCATCGTTAACCTTGACCTTTTTTGACCTTTTCGCTTTCCCACGGTAAGTTAGTTTGTGGTAACTAATTTATTTTCATTTGATTGAAAGAAAGTCATTTAAAGATATCTATGTTTGGGAAATACAAATTATTATTTTTTTTCTAGGTTGAGTGTTTAGGTTTAGGTACTGCTCTAATTTTTGATATGGGAGGGAAAATAGCCATTAAAAATGGTCGGTGGCAGCGCGCGTAAAAGGTAATTCTAATAGTAAAACGTGTCTGGTTTTCTAATGTCCGATTTTGCAAAGCCCCATAGCTTGCAGAGTCGCTGGAGGCGGGATTTTTTTGGACCCTGTACTAACTAGAGAGTATAAATCTAATCTTGCTGACCACACACACATATACCTTAAAAACAAAAGTGGACTAAAGTCAATTTTCTTATAAGCGCAGCGTAGAAAATTGAATTTGAAATATTAATATTCGTTAAGCCTTGGTTTTTTAATTTTTTTTTTACAATTCGCGCGCTTTTAATAATTCTTGTTGTCACGTGCTTTGTGAACAAGGTGTGAAATAAGACCCCGGTGTCTGCAATAATTAAACCTGTACCCCTTTCTATGCATTTAAGTTGGAGCATAAGTTTATAAGATATTGAACATATCTTATAAACTTATGGTTGGAGCTATTAAAGTAGTCCTTGGGACCAGAGAGGCTCGGGTTTTGAACTAATGGAGTGGTCCAGCGAATTAATAAACTTGTTTTTGACTTGTAGACTGTATCCCTTCCTCTGGGCGCGCTGTTGTAAGAAGGGATACGGTTCGCGCCCAGTAGGGAGATGACACTGAGCTAAGAGATAGAAGGGTGTGACGTTTGCGTATGTAGTACTGCCATTACGCCTTAAGCCTTTGTTTGAAATTTCCCGGCGATCAGATTAAGAATATCTGGCATAACTCGCTAAGCCTAACGCGTGAAACAAAAGAATAAGCATGTCACGCGATTACGCTTGGTAGCTTATATTCTGAATACAGTGGCTAAGCATTTTCTCTGGGTCATTCGATAAACACACAGTCACTCGCACCACACAAGACTCGACTCGGCTGGTTTAACGAAGAAAGAAAAATTTTCCGAATCTATAAAATGTCCGGAAACACGTACTGTGAATGCAGTACACTTCTTTCCTTTTATATTATGGGAGGGGATTACTCTATTGGTCGGCCAGTAGCTCGCATACGTCGACCATGTTATAGATTTATTCTTTCCCACATGCAGCGGGGACAAATACTTTACTCCATAAAGTACGCGACAGAACTCGGGACAACCACCAGTAGGTCATACTAGTCAAAAATGTAATTATTTTTTCGCCATGGCTAAATTTCCCCCATTAAAATCTGAGGTCACTGAAGTTGCGATTTAAAATAAAACAAAATAAAAAATTTGGCGGGAAAACAAGAAAACATGAGTCTGAAAACACGCCATAGCTAATTTTGAACCTCCGTCGCGAGTCAGTAGAAAAATCGCGCTTAAAAAACGAATTAGTCAGTGTCATCGCGGTCATAGTTGAAGTTGTGTTAATTAACCCCCGGATAGAGTTAAAGTTTTGATTACTAATTAACTAATTAAAAACACTATGGAATACTTCTCATAAAGTCGCAACCGTTTATCTTAAGTATTTATTCATCAAAATGATTAAAAGAGGATATTCACTAAGCCTTGGCTTCAAAACTTTACACCATGTTTTCAAGTGGCATGTTTTGAGTTGAGGCCTTTGTTAAAACTAGTTTAGTATTAGTACTACGTATTCACCACCATGGATACGCGTGATTTTGGTGACAATTCAATTTACTCGAGAATGGAAGAAGAATACCGCTTCCCCAACACTGCAACTGTGGGTGAAACACCATTATCCGTGGAACGACTTGAAGAAGAGGTCAGAGGTGCCCAAGCCAGTATCGCAGCCAGTTTACGAAACGGAGATACAACCGGTGTAGAAAAGGTGGAAATTGTGGCCATTACAGTTAAAAAGAAGGCCACTTACTGGGAACTACTGAAAAGACATCGTACAGGAACCATTGTGTTATGCGCTGTCTTTTGGAGCTTCGGTTTATGCGTTGGATTTTTGGGACCAACTCTTTTGGATTTGGGTTGCAAAACGGCAACCATTTTCCCAACATTGTCATGGATATTTTTCAGTCAGACTTTGTTCATTTTACTGGGATCTGTCGTCGGAGGATTTCTAATGGCTCGGTGAGTTTTTACCTATAATTACCCAGTTACGTTTAGCCAACGAGATATTTTGTCAACAATGAATAGGTTTATGCAGAAGATGATTGGTTGGAGGGGTAGATACCATAGTAGACATTTCTGCAGTCCTATAGAGCTATTTCAGTGGGGGAAAAATTTCGTCTGCTACGAAAATTGGGCCTGCCTTTGAGTGTAGGGCGGACATTTTGTGAGGGTTTTCTCTATGGGCAAATAGCATTGGTGACGTAGCCCTTACCCCCTCTGAAATAGCTCTATACCATAGTAGACATTTCTGCAGTCTTATAGATAAAGGGGCTACGGAAAAATCCTTCCCCCTCTATCAGCTTAAACTTCAGTGCAGTGTTGTCAGGCCCTTTGTGCATGAGCAAAGTTGGTTTTGGTAAAGTACTGAGTGAAGTCTTTCTCTCTGCAATCAATCTCTTGTCTCACCAACGACCTGGCAACACCAGGGGAATGGAAAAACTATGTTTACTGTATCGGGGTTCGCGCCAAAACAAGGACACGCAGTCTGCCGAAAATACTCAATAAGTACACCAAGTTTAGCGACATTACCGCGAAACGCCTTTATTTACTTCGTGAAAATGTACTTCTAATGTTGTGTACGCTCAAGGGGAATACGCGCAAGGTTACGTAAGGAAAAATAGCATTCGGCCATTATATAGGGTCTCTGAAAAATCGATCTTTAGCACGTCTCCTGACTCCAAAAAATAGCTTAGTGTCGCGAACGAAAACCCACGTTGGGAGAACGGAGCGTGCACTCAGCGAAGACGTTTTTTTCCCGCATTTTCTTCTTTTGGCAAGACAGCGAACGTCCCACTTTAGACATCAATGTTTACTGTCTTTTACGGTCCCAGGGATTACTAAGCTCTTTGCCAAATGCCCCGTTAACTGATTATATCTACGAAAAAAGATCTTCCTAGCCTCTCTTTCTCTCTCTCTATCCTATAAGATTACAATCACCAGGAATGCATACAGATAAAAGGAATCATTGTGTACACAGCCATTTTCACTCGACGTATCTAGGCGGATTTTGTGGGAAGAGCTAGACTAGTCATTATGTATGACGAATTTTACATCACGAATAATTTATCTAGCCGCCTTACGTCCGCTTAGGAATTCGCTTTGTCACCAAACAATGAAATCACAGTTAGAAAGACGTCAGAATTATGACACGTGACGGGTATTAAGTTCTCAAGCCCGGCCCACAAAACCCGCATAGAAATTAACACGGGATATGTAGGGTCACGATGGTTCCTATTATCTGTATGTATTCCTGGAATCACATTTAGAGACTGCAATGACAATCATAGTTTTTTAGCTTCGTGGAAAACGTGAAAATTCCTATACTTATTCCAATAGGAAATTTCGCGTTTTCCAAGAAGCTCAAATACTAGCGTATTTTTTTGACTATCCAGATGACCTTATTTCTTGTTAATTACCTTTAATAAATTAAGGATAACCTTTTTTGACCTCTATATATATGTATGTACATACTGTAATGATTGCGTACCATTTTTATCGCCGTATCGACGTTCGGTTTTTACGCTCATTTTATGTACATGAATGAAAAAGACGAAAACGCCCTTAAAGGGGTATAGGAATGATGTCAGTTTAATATCCCTTGACTCTAATTAAAGCCTAATTTCAGGGTATTTAATATTTACACCGTGTCGTGTACAGTCGGTCTTTTCTCCGGTAGGTAAACACCATGAATGTTATAGCGTTGCGGATAAGGTATATAAGGAAACCAGTATTTATTTATTAATTAATTTGTCGTATCGAATTCGTTGTTATACAATCCCTTTAAAACTATAGCTCGTCATCATTCTTTATTCCTAAACACGGAACCCTCTTGTCACGTGGGCCCTTTTATCTTCTTATAAATTCTATACCGTGACCATACGCAATTCGGGGGGGGGGGCGGTAGATCATAGTTGTTCAAGCTGTTCTTAACTCGAACTTGCGCGTGTCCATGATTTTGATAAACGCGTTTTGAAAGGTGGAACTCTTAAACGTCGGACGCAACGCAATTTAGTACAGGCGAAGGCAGGGCGTCATGCGCAAACGTTCTTGCCTTCTTCTGTACTAAATTGCGTTTAGTTTATGAATTCCACCTTTCGACGTAAAAGGGTTGTAGGCAATAATAAAAATAATAAATTTATTTCCCATTTGAACATGGTGGCAGCCAAGTAAAGGAGAAACTCCTAATACAAGCTTGGCTACCAGTACAATCACAAAAGATAAAAGATAAACAGATTATATTAACCCTCAGTATTGGGACATACAACAGTGTCTAAGCATTGCCATTCGTCTCTGGGCACTCTCGTGCATGATACAAAGAGACTACAGCGCAGGCGCCATAAAACAAGACTGTGCATGGAAGGCAGCGTTTTACCTATATACGTGTATTTCCCTCTTAGTTATATCGAAATAGTCTATTGCCTATAGAGAGCTTACAGATGGGATAATTGTACGTCACAACCTCCCAAGTCTTACCGCTGTTCTGGTAGCCATATTGGGTGGTCTCGGCTTAATTCCTGCTTTAAACCCACCACCAATATGGCAGCGTAAATTATGTCACGAGACTCAGCTCCTCCTCCAACTGAAAGCTCTCTAATGTGAATTGCAGCTAGCGCCGTCTGCTTGTGCCAGTCACGTGACGTGTTTCAGCTGTTTGCGAAAGTCTCGTAGGTATTAGAAAGGTCAAAAACGTAACGCGATAAAGGTCATCTATATTAAATCACTATTTACAGTAAAGGAAACAACGTTACATGAAATATTCAATATATACGCCCCCGATGAGATTGTTTTCAAGATCGTTGAAAATTGTGTTTTCTCCCCTCTCCTCTTAGGATGTTCCGAATCTCTCTTTTTTTTCCCAGCTTCTTCCAATCCATCTTCCTTCTCTAGCTCCCGCATTCTCTTTCGCTCTCTCTTCATTCCTTTTTAAATTTTATGAGCTTGTTCCCCGTTCTCTTTTCTCGTCATCCCATTGGTTCCTCGCTAACCCATGCACATTGTTTCGATTTTTATATTCCGATGGGCGCCAACGTTCCGCCTATGTCTTTTTCTTTTCCTTTTTATGCCTTCTTGAAGAGAGGATCGCGCTTTTACTATCGCTGGTTGAGCCGCTATCTACCCGGCCTTTAGGTCATCTTTCTATAGCTCCTTTCGTTTCATCCCGACGAGTCGACCATCCGATGTCTTTCTTACTTTTCTTCTTGAGTTCTTTTTGAAATGGGGTTTCTGAAGTTATGAAGGGGCGAAGTTCT
The DNA here is from genome assembly GCF_054372755.1 of Phalangium opilio. Lineage (NCBI taxonomy): Eukaryota > Metazoa > Arthropoda > Arachnida > Opiliones > Phalangiidae > Phalangium > Phalangium opilio. The sequence goes on from NW_028324156.1 coordinate 84,906, forward strand.
GGAACATTGAATTTTTCGACCGAACGTATTCGCTAATTACCTGTCATTACGTTATCATTACGTAAAGATGGATATCAATTGTTAAAACGGGCGAAATATCAAACTCAAAGGCTTAACGAAAATTAATATATTCACAAAGCACGTCACGTGAAATTAAATCCTGGCTCGTGAAAGAATTTTGTTGAAGCGCGTGAAATTATAATTTAGGTGCGCGAGCCTGTTGCTTTTCTCAGACTTCTAGCCTACCTAATCCTTTTGTGTAACCAAGAAGTGATATCTAGTTTATTAGGGAGAAGGTATAAATTCGCCCCACATTTATAATCTAGCTTTATCTCCAGTCCAAGCGTTACGTAGGTCCGGAGTTAATCCCCGCGGCCTCTAAATTACAAGCAGCATCTCATTGGTTCTTGAAAACTCACGTCAGCGCGACGGCGCGAATGACGGGAAAATTACAGTCATATTTTCCGACTGAGGAGAGGCGTAATAGCCCGGCCTCCTTCCTTACGTCCCCCCCCCCTTGTATTTTAAAAGGGGGACTGGGACTATGGCGCGCGAATACTTAGACATCTTAAACCTTCTCCCTAATAAACTAGATATCACTTCTTGGTGTAACGTTATGAACTTTTTTCTAAACCTAACCCTAACCCTAATCAAGGCAAGAATAAGATTGCCATTGGATAATAGCAAAGCCATTCTACTTTCTTATTGGCGCAAACTACAACTAAAAAGGGCAGCTTGAAAGAGCGCGTGATTGATGCGTTAACCTTTTTTTCTTCTCTTTCTCTCTTTCTTTTTTTAAAGGAGCTAGCTAGGCTCTGAAAACCATCCTTTATTTCTTTTCCTATGAAGATATTTAGGTTATTCCGCTTCAAGTGTTTTAGCTCTAGCGTATAGTGTTATATACGTCCGCTACGCACGTTGATGTGGTTCTGTCCTGTCCAGAGTTCACTTAATGGAACCTCTTTATAGACCTTTAGAAGAGAAGTAGACTATATATAATATACTCCTCTAAGCCTCTCTAAACCACCACACAGCTTCGTAAATATACAATAGACCTTTTCAGTTTAAACTTTAAGATATTTCAAGCCAGCCCTTGGTTACTTTGATATTACGTAATATAAACAGTGGTTGTAGACTCGAATAGGTTAAATTCCTTTCGTCACCAGACAAATGAGAGGTTAAGTAACGCCGTTGTTACCAATTTCAATGTAACTAAGAGGGAAAGACGAGGGGGTAAAACTTTGCCTTCCATCTTGCTTTTTGGCGCCTGCGCTGTAGTCTTTTTGTGTCATAAGAGTGCGCAGAAACTTGTTTTTCCTGATACTTAGGGTTGCCTACCCCGTTTCTTACGTCGAAACGGTCTGTTGGACGGTCCATAGAGAGCTTCCGGTTGACGGAGGATCTAAGATTGTTGAGGTAAATTGCACGGCCATACTGATGGTGGGTTCAAGCTGAAACCCACTAATATTGCTACCAGAATTGCAATTTAAATCCTAACTGAACCTAACCAAACCCTTACGATGTCTGACCCAACACATCACGAATACTGTGGGTTCTCAGGTTACCGTCTTATCCCCGTGCTTTCAACTACCGGGTCCCCGTTTCTGTTAACTGATACTCGTTATGGTCTTACAGTTAACTTAACCTTTCCCCTGCATGCCCCTTTTCATTGGCTGACTGAATTCGGAATTCCAAAACTGCGTTAAAGAGTGAAAAGGAAAAAAAGGCTTTGTCACATTCCTGGACATCCAATCTGAGAGAGACTTAGCAAGGAAGAATTCTCTATTTAGCAGGTTCATAGGTGTAGTGCAAACTCCGGGTGATTCAATCGCGCGTCTAAGCGTTGGTAATAAGACGACTTGATCAAAAGCTAATCCGTAAGCCTTGGCGACAACTCCGCCTACCCATCTTCATATATAGCTCGGAGGAGTTGTCTAGTATACGCCTAAAACTCTAGGGTCTTTTCCTGAAAGCTCGCTCGCTAAAGCTTCTATAAAGTCTATCTCTATTCCGCATCTTCTCTTCTCCGTTTTCCTCTTGAGCTTCCCAAAATCTCCGATGGGGAGAGAGAGAGAGAGGGAGAGAGAAAGAGAGAAAGAGATTGGAGCTAGCGGAATCTTTTAGTCAGCCTTATTTTAATCCCCTAAAGAGACCAGAATTTCAAAAATATAGCTTTTACATTTCTCTGAACCACTAACGTTCTGCTTGCATCTTTCTTAATTTTGACTATAGTAACATTTTACAAAACCTTATACATATACTCAGGAATGCATACAGCTATTTGGAATCATTGTGTAGCTTGACATTTTCCTAAACGTATCTAGGCGGATTTTGTGGGCGGAGCTAGCTAGACTTGTCATTATGTATGATGAATTTTACCTCTATCTCGCTGCACGTTGCACCTTAAGCAAGCCTAGGACCTCGCGTTGCCACTATCCAATGAAATTACAGTTAGAAAGACGTCAAAATTATGAGGCGTGACGAATACTAAGTTCTCAAGCCCGGTATACCCACAAAAGCAGAGTCTCTATTAACATGAGAGACTCTATATGGTTAGCACAATGGTTCCAAGTAGCTGTATGCATTCATTTTACTGAAACGTTTTACCGTCAGTTTTGGCGAACAGTGTCCCTTTGATGTATAAAGAATCGATCGCTGAACATTCGATTAAATTTTAAGGAAAAATATATTTAGGAAACACATTCTTAGCAGACGAAATTTTTGATTAACTTAAGCAGGGCTCCCATCAGGTCCCTAAAAGTCCCTAAAGTCCCTATTTTCCTACAAGGTCCTTAATCTACCCTAAAATTGGTATTTGGTCCTTAAATCACCCTATTTTTATAAACCTCAGAAAAAGTATAAGGGTGACCTGAAAATGTCTTGTCTGAGATTTTAGCAGAGCCCCAAATTTGCGGAGCTCGCTTCGCTCGCTCCGGTTATTTATGATTTACTTAATGTTAAATTTAAACGAATTAATTGGGTGATTTTTATAACAATAACAACTCTTGAAAAAATTATTCGAGTGAATTTAGCTTAGTTTTCATCATGTACGTTATTGCAAATGGTCAGAGAAATTTGTTCAAGTTAGTCAGGGAAAACCTGGAAAAGTCAGGGAATTTCATTCCAAAAATTTTGTACGAACCCTGTAAAGGCCCAAATTCTAGTTCAGTGGATTTTTTAAAAAACAGTAAACATGATAGGAAAATAGTTACTTCTAATCAGAAAACCTTCTTTATACATTAGAGCTATATCAAGTCTAACCTACCGCTCCCTTAGAATAAGAATATAAACAAAAGAAAGTCAGAAATAATATCCTATTTTGTCGAAAAAATAGAAAAGAGTAATAGGTTCCTAACTGTTTGTGATATTTTCACAGAATAGATATCATTTTGTTTTACCAGTGGTCCCTTTTTGGTTCCTACTTTTAGAATTTTGGTCCCTATTTTACCCTATTTTTATCGTGAAAAGTCCCTTTTTCCCCTATTTATTTTTGAGATTTTGGTGGGAGCCCTGACTTAAGTCAAAACTCTTCCCCCAATGAACGACTTTTAGGCTCGTAAAAAGGAGTTAATAACAATACCATTTTGGATAGGGGAAAAAAAGGCGCGAATAACCAGCCATAGGTTATATAAAAAAAGCGGGAAATTTTTCGCCTTAACAAACCCTCCCACGCAATCTCGGATCAATAGGACCGCGGATACGGTATTTTTTTTTCTTCCGCCTATAGCTCTTTTATGGTTTCTAAAAGGAAAGTCACCGTATAGACCTTTTTAGTTTAAGGCTGGGGATGGTTCCTTCGCAACTATTTCAGTGTTAAAAATACGGCTTTGTCACGCGTTGAATAAATTAACCGCGATAACGTGTACGAAACGTCTCGCGCTCGAGATGCAAGATGTTTTAAGTTAGGCGCGAGAAAAATCACGCGCCCTTTTCAATTTTTGATTTAAAATTAGGCTTAACTCGTACTAGTTCTTATGAAATTTAAACTTGGCTAGGCCTTGGTGCGGTTTAGACTTGGACATAGTCCAAAAATGCCCAAATGGTAAAGAATAATAGATTTTTATTATATATTCCCCTACCCAACTTTCACCATCTTACAAAATCCTCCGACATACAAAAAGTACAGCTGTATTTGGGACATGTGGAAAAAAAAAATAAGCAAAATTTATACCCATAATACAGAATAGTATAAAAATATTTCATATCTTTCTTTTCGACGTGATATATATGTATATATTTTTTTGTGCTATTCAGTTATGGCATGGCATTTTTAGCCATAAGCTCTACGTCTTTGGACCAACTCTTTTTTGGACCTCGTGTTTCTTTTGGTAGAATTCTGTCAGAAAGGATTCCCTTTTTTTGTGGTTTTTCATGACGTTGATTTCCAAGTTGTATTTTCATCTTTCGTTTCTAGTGTTGATAGTCCAAAATTATTGAGTAGATTGCTATAAAAAAACGAGGTCGCTAAGCCTAATTTTGGATATGAAAAATTGACAGCTGGTTTCCGGTAAAAATGGGAAATAAGGGAATAAACAAGTTACCTTTACATGGTTCGGGAAAAAATGTAATAATTTTTGACTGGGTTTTAATATCGTTGTTATATTCATAGTGTAGGGACTCTTGTGACCTTAGAGGAACCCAATTTTGCCGGGTCAGATCTAATTTAATTTTAAAGATACTTAGAAAGGACTTTAGTAGATCTGAAGTTACTAATAGACCTCTTTCAAAATAGTGTCTGGTGTGTTGACCACCTTATTTTCTTAAGATGCAACATAGACGAGTATGTGGACAACAAAGACATTAGATACGACTTCAAACTATACGAACCAAATTTGGAAAATTGGTAACGTTAATCCTATGTAACGTCTATGGGTCTTTGGGTCCACATACCCAACAATGTTCCGTCTTCAAGCAGACAATACTAGCCCCCCTCCCCTATTTTGTTAATGGTATATTGAAAGTGGCGCACTCCTGTAAGCCAAACTTCTGAGCGACAAAGTTTGGGGGAGAGAGAATACGTCACATGTCAGCGATCCTACATTATAGGTGCTGACTGCGGTCTGTCCCGTGTCCGACGGAGGTAACTTGACCCCACCACCCCTCCCTTCCGTCACCTTCCAAGTAAACCTCATGATTAATCACGTCATGAAACCTGAGTGATCGCATTTATTTCAAAGACCCTTAAAGGGATAGGGTTCCAATTTTCATTGAAACCCTTAAACTAAAAACCCAATTGTCTGTTTGCAACGTTGGGGTTAAACCGTACAGAACTTGGGAAAGAAAAAATACACTTTGAAAATAAAATTCAGGTAGAAAGTGTCCGTTCCCTTGAAGTTTAGCAGTGCAAGCGCAGGCAGCCGAACGAGAGGGAGAGAGAGGTGATATCAGGGACAGAGAGAGAGAGGGGGGGAATACTATTTCTCTTCCTCTGGCAAGTGTGCTCTCTCTGACTCAACGGGCGTCTCTCTTGGAACGTACACGCGAACGTCTGACTCGCGAGCTCCGCTCTTGCCTCTCTCTTTCTCTCCTTCTATAAAATCACAATGTTACGGTGCTCGGAAAGCGATTCCCGTACAATTACTATTCGCCCGCTACAGTACCTAGCTAAAGTTGCCGTCCAAGCTTCCAGTCGGACGCCGTTCGCGTTAATTCCTTTAATACAAGTTGTCGAGGAATAAAACTCTATCGAGTTGTCTCTGCTTCGAAGAAAATTCAAAGAATTTTACAGCAGGTGTTTGAGATTGTGAAATCGTGGGAATCGTACCAGCGGTTGTGAGAACGTTTCATTAATATTCATGTTCGATATAGTTCAGTGATTGTGAACAAGTTAAGTTACGGTTAAAGAAAAAGGAATTGAGGATATGATCCTGTATCGTGTCTGTTAATTACAGGACAATATTAAAAGTCTTTAAACTATCCTTGGACCAACCAAAAATATACAGCAACATTTAATTCCCAAATGGATCATTAGTGGTTTGTGAAGATTGTTTTGTCAATTAATTACTCACTCGTAAAGGCCAAATTAAAAGATCCGTCAATATGCAAGACGGTACAGCCATGAGGGAGATGGACTCGTACCCGAACGCCCATCAACCCGTAGCCCAACAACACGGGCACGGGATGGCTGGTAGCGAAACTACTTTGAGCGTTCGGGATGCCCTCTCCTCTAGCAAGTTCGGAGGGTCCCGCGTCGAATTAAGCCGGAATCAGGGTGGTGGTACCGGATCCGGTGGGGCCGGTGCTGCAACGGGTGGCGCGAAAGATACGGGAACCGGTGCAGGAGGTGCCATGTCCAAGAAAGAAAACTTTTACGATCTTTTCTGGAGGAACAAACACGCCACCGTGGTACTTTGTTGCGTCTTTTGGACTTTTGGTATGTGCGTCGCTTTTCTCGGACCCACTCTGCTTGATTTGGGATGCAAGACAACAACTATCTTCGCCACCATGTCTTGGGTCTTCTTCAGTCAATCCTTGTTCATTCTATTGGGGTCCGCTTTTGGTGGATTGCTAGCTAACAGGTAATCGTGCATGGCGATTTCCATTTCAGGAGTGGTATTAACTTGCAAGCCGGTTAACGTGTTAACCTATAGGTCAAGTTGAGACTGTTGTTGTGTTGAGCCGGTAAAACCTATAAAAAAAAGACTCCAATGGGTCAGGTCATAGGTCCAAGTAGCTTGTAATAGCAAGTAATAGTTAGTATAGGGCGCTGTAGGTTAGCTGTGGCATAGGGGCTAGCCACCACCCCTCTATGCATTGTAAAGGGGCCCACCTGTAAATAAGTCGCGAGTTGACTTAGTGTGGACATCCCTTCCTAGACCAAGCTTAGATTATTATTATTATTATTATTGTACGCCTTATATCACTAAGGGTTTGGAGGTGTTTTGATTGGAAAAGTAGACTTATATCCTTAAAGTTAAGACCGCTTGTTTTTCTATATTTTCCCCCATCGATTTTGCTTAAGCGCGTCACGCCGTTTGTAAATCCACACCCATTAAAAAACTATATTACGTCATAACGGAAAACTTCGCCTCTATTTAATACTCATTTACCAAAACGCGATCTGAAAACGCCGAAAAGTGTGAAACAGTTCAACATGTACTGTTTTTTGGGAAACGTTTGCAATGCTAAGCCCTAAAACTCAGCCTTTTTGCATTTTCGTGGTGGTTTTCGCTACTCGAAGTGATAGACTCGAACGTATCCGAGCAGATAGACGAATATTCGTCTATAATCTTACGTTGCTCGGAACTCTCCGAGGTACGATATAGTCGAGAAACATCAATAGACCAAATCCAAATAGTCCGTTAATTCCAGAAGAGAAATAAACATCACAGGGGCGGGGATGGTCACCTTCTTGGGTGCTTCTTTTCCTCTAGAGGCAGTGCGAGTTGGCTATAGCGTGTAGTGAGTGACCTCGGGCTCCATCTGGACTTACCTCTTGGCGCTACGAAAATAACCTAACAGGACAGCCTCCTCTCCTGCGCGTTGCGTGCTTTATCTTTAAGTAATTATTGGATCTAAACCAATCATTGATGCATTTGTATTTATTTATTATGATGAATCAATATTTCTGTAGAATCAAGTCTGTAAATTCATAATTTCTGTTAGCTAAGGCGCAAAGAGAATAGGGTCCTTTTGGGCATCCAGTCCTCTCTGTTCTTTTTGGCAAGCTGACAGGTCGCGTGTCTTCGTGATGTAATTCAGTCATGGAAGGAAAGGAAGGCAAGCATGCACGAGGGATAATAATATTTGGATCGAGCGAATATTATAGTGTATCTATATATCTGCCCATACCATTTTATGCACTACCTACGTAATCCCCGTAGTAGAACGCTCCCGCCCTTGGCTATATGCACGACACACACACTCTCGACTCCCCCACTCTCTCTTTGGCGTTTTCAAATCATACCCCAGCCCAACCCTGTCCCCTTTACCTTCCTCCTTCTACCCTAAATTTCCCGATAATGGCCACCGACCGTGACTGGCACGGTAAATGCATGGGCAAACGCCCCACCTGTCCACTAGAGTTCGCCTTACAACCCTAAGCTACTACGACAGTAACCGTTGAAACTAACTTCTCCCAAGAAAATGTCGAACTCTGACTTTAGCTAGCTCATAGAGGATATACAGTATAGAGGAGTAGACACTTTACCCTTTACCAGTATATAAGGGAATATCTCTCCAAATATTTACTATTCATTTCCGGTTTTTTCCCCCCACTGGGTGATTACCTTCTGTACAAGACTTATCATTATTGGTTGAAGAATGTCGTCAGCTTTACTGTATATCCTCTATGGAAGCACGGAGTAATATTTAGACATGTCTACCAATTAAGAAACCGAGTGCCTCCGGAAGTAGCTCCAAAAAATTTAACTTGAGAACTGAATACAACAACTGTCTACTCCTCTACATTATATCCTCTATGCTGAGCTAGAGTTGAGATTTTTCAACTTATCAAAAGTTTATTACTCGAAGTAACGTACTTTGGTGACAATATCCTTTAATTTCGTTTCTATTTACTCTTTCTCTTCAAGTCTCTGACAGTCCCTGAAATTCTACAGGAAGTAATAACGTTTCGTAGTTGAATCTTTCTCCCTTCAAATCAAACTCGTAGAGTTTACTACCGGAAGTAACCCTCTAAAGCTTTGCTAGAGTTTATGTGTTTACTTTAGGCCTATTTGTTGTGTTCCTTCCTATAAGACTTTGATAACGCACTCCTGCTGCTAACCCTAAATTTCAATTTTGTAGGAATATAAATAACAGTGGGTGTTTGCCTGTTTTATTTCCTACGATTCGTAGTGGAACAGATCTACTTTAGTTATACAGGGTGTTTATGAAAGGTCTGTCGAAGTTATGGAAGGGGGCGGCTGTTCTTTTGGGCGATTTCGATTCAAAAATGTAACTTTTATGACATTTTGACCCTAAGGGACACCGTTTTCGAGTTATGTTTTTAGGAGTGTTTTACGGACGATCCCTTAAATTTAATTACGCAATGATTTCTAATTTAATTATGATGTCATCCCTAAAACACTCTAAAATCATGACTCGAAAACTGTGTCCCTTGTGGCAAAATGGAGATAGAAGTTACATATCGTTCGTCGAAAGACCTTAATTCAGAAACACCCTGTATATTACTTACTTCCAACCTTATAAGAAGTGTTTATCTATGAAAGAATCCGTTTATTACCATGAAAATTTACCCATTTTAAGACTGTATTCTAAACCTCAATAAAATTGTCGATCGTTAAATTTTACGGGTCATTACGTAATTCAAAGTGATCCAAGTTCTAATATTATCTTTAAACCCAGCAGACATTTTTATTTTATTGTATTGGGTTAGGATTTAGTGGTTTTTGACGTTAATAGTAGCGTTAGGCTACTACGTTAACGTTGTTATGTTTGTATCTATTTTGATTTGGCCATTTTTCGACCGATAAACAAGATGTAAGTTACTCCATTTCTCTCTCTCTCTTCATCCTCAACCACGTCTCATCCCTAAGCTTCTTCCGCTTCGTAGGAAAAAGATATTTTTTTTTGTTATTGGGAAATAGGCCTTTTCTATGTAAGGAAAATCGGTTGTTTCCTATCCGCCTTTTGTAAGGGTTGGTCATTTACTCATTTTCATTTTTTTCCGGACCATTCGGGTCATCGAATTGGTCTATAGAGGAACCAAAAGAATGAGAGATAGATAACGAAAGATGGAGACCAGAAAACATCTTCTTTCTTTGGCTTATACTTCACTTCAGAAATATATAATTTGAAGTAAATACCGTTATAAGTTATGTAACAAAGGGAGGGGGGGATTTTATTACTGGTTTCCATAGAGATGCAAGTTGGTAATATAACTTTTCGACGTACAAAGGGGTTGATACATTGCCATCCTTCTCTGCGCATGCACTCTCATGATACAAAGAGACTACAGCGCATGCGCCAAAAAGCTAGATGGAAGGCAGAGTTTTACCCCGTGTCTTACATCGAAATGGTCTATTTACCGTCCATAACTTACTGATAATTTACCAAATACATCCGTAAAATACCAGTTTATTTACTTCTATTACATAACATAGATCATTGTGTTTTCTTACTGGATTCCCCATTGTTGTCCTCTTTTTTAACATTTGGCACTTCCCCCATCTTAATCTGGCAGGGTACGTATTACGTATTACAGTATGAAGCTAACTCGTAGCTTTGTGATGTATTAACTGCCAAGTTAGGGTGCATGGTTTGGTGAATATGGGACCATGCATGCTCGATCAATGCAATCTGATAAACGAAACGAAAATTGCGATTCCTTTTCGGGGGTGGTCCCCCTTTTGGAAGGGGGGGGGGAGAAAATATTTTAAGGGGGTTGCTTTTGATGCTAGCTTCCTAACTACATACCCCCATTTATTTATTTATATGTTAATTTTAATATTTTAGAATCAAGTCTATTTTATATTTAAAAAATCTTTGTAGGTAATATTTAACTTCGTAAATAGTACCATTTTAATGCAAATTTAATATAGATCAACTAAAATTTTAAATTAAAATGAGATCTGAAGTAGCAGATCTCATTTTTATTTAAAATTTTAGTTGTTTGAACCATGGATCAAAAAGTTTCGCTTTTTTAAATTAAAAAATTTAACTAAATTGAATAAAGCGATACTGAATTAGGGGTTTTTCATAAAGCTTAAATCTTAGGGGGTTTGTAATAGGACGATCTTAATAGGCTTAATATCTAGGGGCTCACCTACGTCCGTCCCAACACCTTCAAAAGAAATCAAGCACCAAACCAATTCTAATGAACCTTAATTAATTTCCCTAGTGTTACAAATTAATTTCAAATTAATGCGGTTTGGTTAACCAATTAGGAAATTAACGAATTATTTTGCACAACGCTCCCTAGATAAAAACAAAATAATTATTTTATCTAGGAAGCCTTGCTGTGCATAAAGAAAAAAATCAAATAAACATACAAACTACTTTCTCAAATATTATTGGAATTTAGAATTTGTTAAAAAAAAAGTTTTAGGAAAGTTTGAAAATATATTCAACTTATACCTCTATATAAGCCTAGTATTTATATAATTTCAACTTTTTCCAAGGCAGCTGGCCTCGTGACTATGTCCTTGAGACGTTGTTACATGAAGATTAAGAACCTGGTGACTTATATTAAAAACACGTGATTGGAAAATATATTGAAACCGAAAGAAAGAGACACCGAAAGTCGAAAACCAGTTTCGAGGGCCCCAGAAAATTAATTAATATTCCAGAAACGGAACGTCTCTCTCTCCCTCTCTCGCTGTCATAAAGACTCCATAGACCTTTATCGTATGTTTTAGAAAGTTAATAATTAGGCCCAACTGAGAAATAATTAAAAACTACTAATATTATAAATAATATTCAATATAGGCTTGGCTGTAAACTCATTTAGCAGGAGGGAAGAACGTCCTGCCCCCCCCCAGGGCAAAATACGGATTTTATTTATGTATAGGCTTATTGATTAATATATAACCTGAAACTAAGATGATTTTTAATTAAAAACAATCCCTAGTTTAGGTCCCGTAATTATCCAAAGGTTAGGACACCGAGATTTGTCTTCAATAATTAGGGCTAATTGTTTGTATGTTTAATTTGGCCAAAAGAAGGATCAAAATTAAAAAAAAAATTAATTAAACCTTGAACAAAAAACCCAAGGACTCGTAGTCCCTTTGGGGTTGAGAAAGAGACCTTACTAGTGGAAGCATATGTTCATAAAATGTGTTTCATAAGTTAGCCACTAGTTACAAACTGGAGCTTGTCATGAAGTGATTGAAGTAGGTCATAGATTCGAGGTAAAGCGACGCCTGGTGAGGCGCTGTTAAAGGCTTAGGATAGACTAAATAGGGACTGAAAAACTAACAGAGTTCTAGCTCTCAGTAAGTCTCTAGCATTACGAAGTATAGGACGTGTCATACTTATGTAACATATCTTATAAACTTATGCTAGAGGCAATATTTCCTTGACTGTCCTACACAGAAAATCTCGGAAAAAACCATTCGGGGAATCCAATCGCAGACGTCAGTTCTCATCTCAGTTTGTTAGTATAAATCCTTCACCACGTTAAGTACAGTTGGCATTTGGTCCACACCATATCTTTCACCAAAGTCACTTGACTGTATTTACTAAAAGCGACTAAACCCTCGTATAACTTCGTAATCAGTGACAAGTAGGGTTGTAAATCGAGAGAATTTTGGACTTATTCTTATTCCATTCGTTAGAGCCCTTAAGATCCGGGCAAACCATTGATTGTGGATTTTCCAGAGGTTGTACCCCCTTGGGGATGCTGTAGACAAACCTCAAATGAGGGGGGGAGAGAGAGATAGAGAGAATCTCTGCAAATGACTCCCATTTGAGTGAGACCATTTTCGACTTTCAATTATTTACCTTAGTAACAAACTTATTAAACATTTGCTTTCACTGCGATCGAGCTATTTGAACGATGCCTCAAAGAACAGCGCAAAGGCTTAGCGATTGGGAAATTAAATTGGTTCCAACTTCCATGGTTCTTTTCACTCAATTTCCGTCATCGTTAAGCCTTGGTTTTTTTTATTCCTTCCTTATTTGAAAGAATGGAATCTTTTTCACCGTTAACGTAAATTGTTTTAACGGATATATCAATTTCGAGAATAGAGATAGGAAATTTGGTAGACTTCATTTCCGAAAGCTATTTATTAACTTGAGGTTAAGCAAAGGCTTAGGAAGGGGTTATAAGGTATTGTCTTTAGAAGGAACGGGGATCATAAGACAGCAATCTGAACGCCCACAGCCTCTCCCCTTCATTGTAGTTATGGACTGGTGTAGTTATATTAAAGTTAGATTAGGGTTAGGGTTTGTTTATTAAGATTAGGCTTAGGTAAGGTTCAATGAGAGGTCAGGTTGGCGTGTATTTAGATTAGGCTTAGGTTAGGTTCAATTGGAGGTCAGGTTGCAGTTTTCTAGCCGAATAAACTTGTACAGAAACAAACCCCTTAAGGTTGTTAAAAGTAAATATGAGAATAATGATAATAATAACAATGACAATATTTTAATACAGTATATAAAAATGGGTTTACATTACCATCAAGTAAAAAGCCATGGAGGCGGAAAGTAAACTTGAACTAACTTTATTTGTTTGTCCTTTCCCCCCGTCCCTTATTTTTGCTAGAAAAATCAATATTTGTGACTCTAGTCTGGAGTCTCTGCATGCGTGCTTGGTAATTCAAACCAAGGCCCTTTTGCATATATTTTCTTTTTATAATTTCAGAAGGAACCTTATTTAAAATTGAAATAGATCTTCGCGAGAAAATAAATTATTCAAGTAATATTTTGATATCCAAATATTCACTCTTTCTTTAAAAAAAAAAATAGTCCTTATCACGTGACCCCGGGACTGCTGACTCCTTTCAACTGGGCACACTCTCTCTCTCTCTCTCTCTCTCTCTCTCTCTCTCTCTCTCTCTCTCTCTCTCTCTCTCTCTCTCTCTCTCTCTCTCTCTCTCAAAAGATTCGATATCTCTTTTCCGTTGCCTGATATATTTTTTGTCCCCAATTTTATTCCTTTAGTTACGAGTATTAACTTCAAAAAGGACGTAACTTAAGCTCTTAACTACTGGAAGATGAAGGGGTTTTTCCTGCTTCTTTTTCGATTCTTGGAATCTTTTATATACAAATAGTTTCCCGCCGGACTATATTTTGAGCGGGAAACTGATATAGGGGAAGCTTTGCTTTAGATTTTCTGTAAGAGAAACGCTTAGATAAATACGAAATGTTAATTCAAATGATTAAACTTTTAGCTTGATTAAATGCGAAAATAAGTCTAAAAACGTCACTGATTTGAAAAAAAAATAAGGTTTTCTCTATGGCCCCTGGTCGACGGCTTCTCCCTGAACATTGGTGTGTTGCGGGTTAAACATTTCTACAGGCGTTGTATTGAAAATGCATTAGGAAGGTTCACCCTTAATGCTGGCTTTACCTATAAACTTCAATTTTCCTCAGATATACTATTCATTTTTTAATTTATATTTAAATCAACGCCAAGCCCAAACCGCTTTACCTAGAAGTCTAAAATTTTGCAGGGATGTTACTCTTAAGTAGTAGACACGTAGTAAGAAATATTTTTTCAATCCGCCGCCATCTTGAAAAATGGCAGCCAGAAATGTGAAGAATACTTCTTTATGGAATAACGTGGGTTGCGCATTTCAACATATTCCCCTTATATTTAGTACACTGGTTCAATATATTCTATAAACGGGCCTTGTGGTTTTTCGCGTACAATTTTCCGCCATCTTTTAAAAAGGCGGCCAGAAAAGTATTAAAATGTCCCGACGGAGTGACAGACAACGCCGGATAACAATAACATGGATGAAGGATGCGCGTGAGGAAATTTGTTTTCACGCTATAGGATAGGCAACTCCCTATCTCGAGCGACAGAATATTCTGTATACACTCTGTTACAACGTCGGTTGTCAGCACGCGCAAAGCTATTTCTCCATGAAACGTAGCTTTGTACGTGCTGTCAAGAGACAAAAAACTTCAGGATCTTCAGGATTTAAAATATCCGCGAGTTTTTTAGCTCGAGTGCACGGACCTCTAGGCCTTAGTTTCAAATACTTGTGAAATTGCATACAGTCTACTACACGCATTTGAAACTAAGGTCTAGAGGTCCGTGCACTCGAGCTAAAAAACTCGCGGATATTTTAAATCCTGAAGATCCTGAAGTTTTTTGTCTCTTGACAGCACGTACAAAGCTACGTTACATAGAGAAATACCTTTGCGCGTGCTGACAACCGACGTTGTAACAGAGTATATACAGAATATTCTGTCGTTCGAGATAGGGAGTTGCCGATCCTATAGCGTGAAAACAAATTTCCTCACGCGCATCCTTCATCCACGACAATAATATTCAATCCTCGAGCTGGAATAAGAATTAAGTCTCGTGCTGATCGCCCGTTAGAAAGGATTAGGCCCGAATTAGGCTTAATATCTTGCGTGTCAGAAAGACTTAGGCCTAGGTTTTTTGTTTGTTTGTTATTTAAAAATTGTATTTTGAATCTCATAGAAAGTTATAGAGTTCGGGAAACAATTGAATAAATCGTTGTTTAGTGTAAACAAAAACTCTAGACTGGCTCGGAATTTTTGGGCCGGATCGTAGACAAGTAGGAGCAGCAATGTAAATGTTTGCACCCGTGAA
This sequence comes from Phalangium opilio, assembly GCF_054372755.1. Classification (NCBI taxonomy): domain Eukaryota; kingdom Metazoa; phylum Arthropoda; class Arachnida; order Opiliones; family Phalangiidae; genus Phalangium; species Phalangium opilio. The sequence goes on from NW_028324156.1 coordinate 100,093, forward strand.
TTGCCCGTTATCTAATTATGAGCAATTACCTCGGAACCATTACTGCGGGGGGTGTAGGTTTCCCCTTTCTAATTTGGCATTAATGCATCTTTCCCAACTAAAAGACGATCGATTGCTTTGCAGCAACGCTAAAAGTTTGCTATTATTAAGACCCCGCCCACTTTAAGTATTACTAAAGACCGAAAGATATTGTATGAAAGGACGCAAAACTCTCTAAAGTTAAATACTTTAAAAGCTTTTGTTTACGTAAGCGGAGTTTTAAAGGACAAGTCTCAATTAAAATGCACTTTTTTAAATCGAATTTAATGCGGTAGGGGATATTTTTCTCTTTAAAATAAGACAGATTTCGTTAAAATCGGTTAATATTTCACCAAGATTCAAAGTGGGTTCACCTGGTTTTTGCGATTTTAAATTAGACTTGACCTTTAAGATTTTCAACTAAGAAAAAAATAATTCCTTCAAGGGACTTCCTTTTTTATTGTTATTTGGTTTTTTTTAAAGCTTTTAAAGGAATATAAAAGTAAATATTTGACGGTGAAAGTATCTCAAGGTTTACTTTAGAAAAAAAGCGATATTTGAAATCCATTGTTTAAATTGGTCTCTAAAAGAACACTTTACTTTTAATTAACTAAAATTTCTTGAACTAGAAATCAGAGTTTTTTTATTGTTGCTAAATTTATTTCGCTTTTAACTTTTATTAGGCTTGAAAGTATAGCGTTTTCAATCAAGATTTTAGGATAAAATATTCTCTCAACCTCGAAGCCATATAATATCAAACCGCGCGCGCGTAGTCATAAAAGGCGGGAAAATCGCTTTGCCACGTGCATTGTCATCGAGGGAACGTACATATATTTTAAGAGGCCCTGGATATTATTCCCATTGTCTTCCTATTTTCCTCTTATGTCAAACTCTTTAATCTTAGCCTAGCATCCCCCTCCTTCTTCCGTCCGCCACTCCCCCCCCCAAAAGCTTCCATTATAACAATCCCGACACGAGCCAACTTCGTGTAGGAACGTTGAAACTATACATTTTCCCGCCTTAGCACTGTACTTTACTCCGGAGTCATCTTCTATCTCCGCGGAAGAAGAAAACGCGGGAGACAGCGCGCGCTCTCTTTCCCTACGGACGCTCGCTCGCGCCTTTCTATATAAAGGAGAGGGGAGGGTTACCATAGCAACGGATAAAGTCGTCATCAATATTCATTGCCTTGGCGACTCGGCACGGCACGGCGCGCGAGGAAAAGACCATTTTGCTTCTCGCGCGAGAACTCCCGCCAAAAACCTTTTCCCGCCCTTTTTCACTGCATGCACATCACCCATCCTTGAGCTTTTGATTCGGTTATATTCAACCCAGAAAAAAGAAAAAAAAAGAAAATAAAGCCAAGGGTTAACGGGGACAGTTTAGGGTTGGAATAGAAATATGAATGAATGAATGTCTCCATTAACTTTAATTTATTCCTATATTGATTAAAACTAACGAGGTCTTTATAATTGATGAATCAGCCTAGCCGCGAGTTATAAATACTTAATTTTAATTATAAATAATATCCAAGGGTTTAAAAATGCCTTCAGATTTGAATTTTTTCGTTTATTTAAAAGTTTCGTCGTATCCCATTTTCTGACGAGCTAATCCAATTTGGACCGCGGCTCTCGTTCTCTCTTCTCTCTTTGCATAATTAATAGGCTTACTACCATGCCACGGGAATACAAGCTCCGATCACGACTTCCAAACCTTTTATATTCAGTAACGAAAGAAAAAAAAGTTTCAAAAATTGAGTTGAAAGTTTTCAAAATATAGGGTTTACACGTTTTAATATTTTATAAGATGTACATGTCTTACATCATGGTTTCTGATTTTGGGAGAGGCAATGGGTAAAGGTGCTTGAAGAGTATGAATGGAATTTGCTCCGGCGATAACATTTAATCCTGTTAGGCTGGATTTTAATTCGTCCTCTAGTCGTAGATTGAATTCTCATTTCAAAGGGAGTTTCGCAATCCGTTTATCTTTATAGTTTATTCCAAAATAAGATTATTGTAAGGGTTGAAAATTTATGTTGGTTGTGATTGCGAGCGAAGTTTTAGAGACCCTTTTAACTTCCTTCTGTTAGTGTCAAGTGACATTCGCACGCCACGCTATGACCAGGTCATAGGTTTATTTGTTATATAAGTATAACAATACCTATACTTCGTAATAGTAGAGACTTACAGCTCGAGCTAGTTCTAGCAGAACGACAAGCGAGAATTGAAGCACTACACTCGGTTAGTTTTGCAGTCCTTCGTCCTATTTAGTCTATACTAAGACTTTGACAACGCCTAAGTTACCAGGCGTCGCTTTACCTCGAATCTATGACCTACGTCACTCACTTCATGACAAGCTCCAGTTTCTAAGTTACCAGTGACAAACTTATGGAGGAACATATCTTATGAACTTTCGCCAAGTTACAAAATTTTTGTCTTTTTATCAATGCAGGTTTACCCCAAACGTGATGTTACTTGTGGGTACCACAGCCATGACTATCACGATGGCCATCATTCCTCTATGTCAGTACTTGGTCATCCTGGCCTTGGTACTGGCTGTCATGGGTTTCTTCATGGGGACCATCGATACAGTGGCCAATGTCTCGATGATAAGGATTTATGGCAAGGATGTCTCACCTTTCTTGCAAGCCTTGCATTTCTTCTACGGGGTTGGGGCATTTGTCAGTCCTATGATTGCGCAACCCTTTCTCTTGAACGAAGACTGTTCCCCCTTCATCGACAGCCACGTTAAACCCATCACGGACTTAACGGAAAACGAGACTTTACCCGCTCAGAATCTGGAAGAGGCGCAGAAAATGACACACATTGATTACGCCTTCTGGATTATGGCTTTACTGATGGTATTATAATTGTTATTATCGCTAATCCTCGGTTAAATTTGAATTAGGCCTAATGAATAACCCTTAAATGAGAATTAGGCCTAATAAATTCTTCTTAAATGTGTTTAAATCAGAATTAGGCCCAATTAAAAGATCTTTAAATGTCATTAAATGAGTATTAGGCCTAACTAAAAGACAATTAAATGTCATTAAATGAGAATTAGGCCTAATTAACTATCCTTGTTTAGGTTCCGGTTGTTGTTTTAACATCGACACTGGCCATCAAACAATTACTAAGACATCTTAGTGGCGCAACTGGCACAACGGAAATATCAACAACTGACAAACAGAACCAATACGAAAGTATGGACAGTGGAGAAACTAATGGTAGGTAAACAACCCTATATCTCTGACATTCCATCATGACCTCTAGAAGTGACCACTACTTCTTTAACCGCTATAGAAACGACGGGAACCGACGATAGGTCAGGGACTGGTCGACAAGTGACCACTTTTCAGATTATTCTCATTACACTCTTAGCCGCTGGGCTAATGTTCCTTTATGACGGACTACAGGTGCGATCCTGGCCTTAGATACCTAAGCCTAAATTTGACTAGTTTGACCTTTGACATTTTTGGGGGATTTCAGGCGATTTACGGTGGATACGTTTACTCGTACGCCGTTAAGGGTCCGGTTAAGTTACTGAAATCGGACGCCGCTTATCTCAACGCTCTCTTTTGGGTAAACATAATAAATCCTACTTTCAAAATGAATAAATAAATGACCGAGAAGGTTGACCTTTGAACTTTGCTCGCGTCATCTCAGGGCACTTTCGCTGGAGGTCGTCTCTTCTCAATCCCGTTGGCTACGAGATTGGCTCCGGCTTTCATGCTATTATGCAATATTGTAAGTTATCTTTAAGCACGTCTTCCATTTTCACTTAATTCAATCGTACGTTATCTTACCTCGGTGTTTGAAACGACGTTCGGTATTTCTCTCTGTTACGACTATATTCTCTATAATCCCCGCGGAATATTCGCTAGCGCGCCTCTATTATTGCCATTAGCCTATCACTATCATATTGTTTGCCTATGATAATTCAATAATATTAACGTTTTGTTAAGCTTAATGGTCTAGTAAGATTGAAACTCGACTCGAGTTAGTGATAGAATCGGAAAGAATAGAATTTTGGTAGGAGAAACTGGAATTTTTGTAGTAAATTTAGCAATTTTGGTAGGGAAAACTTGACGTTTAGTAGGGAAAACGTGACTTTTAGTAGGGAAAACGTGACTTTTAGTAGGGAAAACGTGACTTTTAGTAGGGAAAACGTGACTTTTAGTAGGGAAAACGTGACTTTTAGTAGGGAAAACGTGACTTTTAGTAGGGAAAACGTGTCTTTTAGTAGGGAAAACGTGACTTTTAGTAGGGAAAACGTGACTTTTAGTAGGGAAAACCTTGCGTTTAGTGGGTAAACTTGACGTTTTGCAGTAAAAACTTGACGTTTAGTAGGAAATACTTGACGTTTAGTAGGAAATACTTGACGTTTAGTAGGAAATACTTGACGTTTAGTAGGAAATACTTGACGTTTAGTAGGAAATACTTGACGTTTAGTAGGAAATACTTGACGTTTAGTGGGAAAAACTTGACGTTTAGTGGGAAAAAGTTGACGTTTAGTGGGAAAAACTTGACGTTTAGTAGGAAAAACTTGACGTTTAGTAGAAAACTCGATTTTTAGTAGGAAATACTTGACGTTTAGTGGGAAAAACTTGACGTTTAGTGGGAAAAACTTGACGTTTAGTGGGAAAAACTTGACGTTTAGTAGGAAAAACTTGACGTTTAGTAGGAAAAACTTGACGTTTAGTAGAAAACTCGATTTTTAGTAGGAAATACTTGACGTTTAGTGGTAAAAACTTGAGGAATAGTAGGAATAAACTGCACGAAAATGTCTATAACAAAAACAAAAAACTTGGAATCATTCAGTATCACTTTAATTAATTTTACCAACCAAAACTGAAGTTACAATCCGTAAAAAAAGGAAGAGTGGGGGGGGGGAGTTGGAAGTACATCAAATAAGATTATATTAAGTAGAACCAACCACTACAAAATTTAATCCGGCTGGCTGAATTCGAGTAGATTATAAAAACCCAAAAACAATCCCTCTTCTTCCATAAAATTCATCCAATAAAATAGAACCAACAGAGAGGAAAGATAAAAACGGAATTATACGTATCCCAGAGTCCCTACCTTTCCCTCCACTACATATATATAACAAAATATCCATCCACACTATAAAGTTCGCTTTGCTGACCGGATTAAAAAAGCGGTTAGGGTGGTTATTTTCCTTCCCCGACTTAGTTCCTTCTTTATCAAGATTAAGTTTCAACTGGCAGAGAGTATTGAGAAAGGGAGTGGAAACTTATCGGGGAAAGATCATGTAGCTTTATAAACCACGTGATCAGAAGTAGAAGACCAAAACAAATCGAATTCGATGTACGTCTGCTCTCTCCCACGCTTGAAAGCGTTAGAAATGTCGTGTGACCGGAAATTAAGGGGATAAAAAGGGGCGTGTCAAGAACTCTATTTTGTAGTAGTAATGTTACTATTTCCTGGAGTAGTGATTGGGCAATGTCACGTGACTTAAGGCGTGGAACGACTCGGCGTATAGATTTAACGGAAATGCCGATGCCCATTCTGATTCTCAATGCACTGATAACGCTACGAAATTCACGCATGCACAGTAGAGCTCTATTTTATAGAAGAAAAGCTTGGTTTAGGCCACGCCCCTAGTTGACACATTGTACTTATGCCCAAACGGAAATGACTTCCTTTCGCTCCTTTTCTCAATTCTCTCTGCAACTAAGGCCAACCGAGGCTTAAAAAGTAGTACTAGTCACTGCTAGTAGAGAAAGAGAGAGTTTGGGAAGCCTGTGAGGTAATCCTCTGTCCTCTAAATGAGGTGTGAGCTCGAGGTAGATGGCGGAAAATCCATCGCACCACCGCACGTAGCTAGCTGGCTCGATTACATTAACGGAATTGACCTTTTATACTGTTACGAAAAGAGAGGGGGGTGGGGGAAGGTGAGAACTGCGAAAAACCGATCGATCTTCGAGCCTTATAAGGCTAAGGCAAACCCTATATAGCAAAAAGACTTTAAAAACCTCATTTAGTACATCGGAGCCTTGCCCGTTTCTATACCCCATTCATTCATTCGCCCTTTTGGCCCCATTCTCCCATTTTTGGGGGTCCTGTTCCCCCCCCCCCCCCAACAACGAGGACCCATTTCCGATCCCTTTTCCGGAAGTACTCCATCGATTTCCGCTAATCATTCCCTATACCTCCCCAGCATCACTAGATAGGTTTTAAAAAAAGAAAATTATATATTCAGTCAACGACAATGTTACCTGAGAGTAAACATAAGGGATTGGTAGGGTTTTCCATGCCTTTCTTGGTACTTTTAATTCAAGTTGGACTATCGTAGGGATGAAGATGACTCTTTCTCTCTCTCTCTCACCATCCTTCATTTTTCATCCGACGTCTCGTATCGGTAGGATGTGAAGGTTAGGTTAGGGTGGTTGGGAGATATCTTTATTGAGAAGGGACGGGGATGCGGCGGTGACAATGTGCGCTATGGATGGCCTTTGTCTTGGTGTTGTTTTTCACCCCGCCTCCAACAATTTTCTAACATCGTGTCGTTAGGGATCCTTACAACGAATTTGTGGTTTTTTTTTATGAATACGTAATTATGGAAGGTCATTGTATAATGTAGGAATAGCGGTTTCGTAGTTAATTCTAGTTTCTTGTGATGGGAACAAACCGACATGGGGTTGTTTTACCGATATATCGGTTAATAATCGGTTGATGATCGGTAAAAGTCGGTTGGTGATCGGTAAAAAACGGTTGGTGATCGGTAAAAAACGGTTGATAGTCGGTAAAAAACGGTTGATGATCGGTAAACGTCGGTTGATGATCGGTAAAAAACGGTTGATGATCGGTAAACGTCGGTTGATGATCGGTAAAAATCGGTTGATGATCGGTAAAAATCGGTTGATGATCGGTAAACGGCGGTTGATGATCGGTAAAAATCGGTTGATGATCGGTAAATGTCGGTTGATGATCGGTAAATGTCGATTGATGATCGGTAAATGTCGGTTGGTGATCGGTAAATGTCGATTGATGATCGGTAAAAGTCGGTTGATGATCGGTAAAAGTCGGTTGATGATCGGTAAAAGTCGGTTGATGATCGGTAAAAGTCGGTTGATGATCGATAAAAACGGTTGATGATCGGTAAAAGTCGGTTGATGATCGGTAAAAGTCGGTTGATGATTGATAAAAATCGGTTGTTAATCGATCGATATCGGTTTCATTGGGTTATTTAATGGGTTACGTCATGGAGTTTAAATAATCGGTTAAAATCGGTATCGTTTCCAGTAAATCTTCGATATCGGTATCGACATCAGCTTCAGTAAAGCTACTTATTTCCCATAAAAACCTTGATATTGTTATCTAAAAATTAACTGTTTCCAAGTCAAAACCCCATAAACTTTTCGATTCATTTTTAGACGGGTTGTACAACAGGCATAATTCTTATGCTCTCTATGAGCGAAAGTCGAACCATGCTGATCATAGGAACGTGTATGCTAGGTGCTTTTATGAGCAGCGTTTTCCCTACGGCGTTATCTCTTACCGAACAGTACATTAATGTCACTCGTAAGTCATTCCAGGAAGGTATCCTCATTCACCACCATAACTTAAAAACTTAACCCCTTTTCTTCAAATAGCTACAATTACCAGTATTTTGGTCTTTGGTGCCGCTTTGGGCGAAATGTCAATGCCAGTCATTTTGGGTCACGTGAGTTTAAGCCTTCGAAAAAAATAGACATGACGTAATAAGGTATAATTTGTGGTGTGCCATTTAGGAATTTGACCGAGCTGGTCCAATCACCTTCTTGGTAACGGGACTGGTTCTGTGTATACTATCCCTTATAGTATACGTCGCCTTGTGGATAGCTGGTCATAGTGTTGTCCGATACGCCGGTATGTCACACGTGACTATTCTTTTGTCACGTGTCTTTGAAAGTGTATATTTTGTTTTTTTATTTGTTTAGCATCCCCACCGGGATTACTGGGTCTATTTAGCACGTGTATACCCGGGAAAGCCAATCAGGAGTCAGAAAGTTCGGGTTTGATGACGCAACACGTGCGATACTATTCGCGCATGCGCTCTGACCTCTCTGAAAGCAGTATAGGCGAGCAATATGGCGAACAACCGTACATAGAAGATGTTAATCATGTTAAGAAACAAAATAATATTTCAGTAACGGCACCACAGTGAAGTTACTAGTCAAAAACAAAATGTAAGAAATCTCGTGTAGTTCCGATATTTAAAAAAAAAAGGGACAAAATGCGGTTACCACCGAGGTCAAAGGTAATTAATTTTAATTATTTAATTAACAGTTTTGTATTCTATTTTGTTTTACAAAGTTTTAAAATTCAAATTGCGTTTAAACTAATTTATAACGGATATTTTATTAAAAATTATTCAGTGGTTGAAAAACGCAACGCTAAGCCTTGTTTGAAAGTGGGTTTTTATTTTAAGCCTAATTTTACCCTGACGGAACATTTCCGGTTTACCTTTCGTCGCTAAGCCTTGTTTTTAAAGTGGGTTGTTAAGCCTAATTTTACCCTGACCGAACATTTACGGTTTACCTTTCCTCACTAAGCCTTGTTTGAAAGTGGGTTGTTAAGCCTAATTTTACCCTGACCGAACATTTCCGGTTTACCTTTCGTCGCTAAGCCTTGTTTTTAAAGTGGGTTGTTAAGCCTAATTTTACCCTGACCGAACATTTCCGGTTTACCTTTCCTCACTAAGCCTTGTTTGAAATTGAAAGTGGGTTGTTAAGCCTAATTTTCCAGTGACCGCGCATTTCTAGTTTATCTTTCCTCACTAAGCCTTGTTTGAAAGTGGGTTGTTAAGCCTAATTTTTCAGTGACCGCGCATTTCTAGTTTACCTTTCCTCACTAAGCCTTGTTTGAAAGTGGGTTGTTAAGCCTAATTTTACCCTGACCGAACATTTCCGGTTTACCTTTCCTCACTAAGCCTTGTTTGAAAGTGGGTTGTTAAGCCTAATTTTACAGTGACCGCGCATTTCTAGTTTACCTTACATTTCTTCGCTAAGCCTAATTAAACTAAAGGGAATTTTTTTCCCCTCAGTTTCCGGTCCCTTAATTTACAATTGTCTTTCTAAAAAACCCGTTCTTTCCTTCAAGTTTGTCAAATACATTAGTGTATCTCCATCCATTTCTGGGTAATGTGATGACGTAACTTAGGCCTAATTACAAAAAAAACCGTGTGTCTATATCTTCTCCTTCCGCTACATTCCGCCCTAAATACTATACAGCAATAAGAATAAAAAACAATCCCCCTTTAATGTTCCCATAGATATATATACGGGTCTAGATACACTTCCCCTCTGTTAGGCCCTTTAAAAAATGCGGAGGTGAGAACTAGCAGTCGACGCTTTACGGAGGGGGAATTAGATCCAAACGCCATCTATTGAGAGTTTCAAGAAACAAAAAAACGAAAAATTCGAATATGAAAAGAGCGGGAAATTCAAATTAGGCTTAACTTTTCAAATAGCTTTACGTATTTTTGATCTCCTTTATACGTGTAATTATGTTCTTAAGTGAAATAAATAGTTTTTACGTAAAAGAAGTAGTGTTTTTAATGAAATATTAGTGAAATAAGGCATTAAAGATGGTTAACAGTTGTTCTTTCACACATTGTCATAATTTATCAACTTCGGGAAAGGAATATCTTTTCATAAGTATGATTAAAAGTTTGTTTACCACCTCGAAACCAAATAATAACATTATAACTACCAAATACAATTGCAAAGCATCAGCACGCCCGCTGGCAAAAGTTATTTATCCAATTTTTTAGCTTTCAAAATTCAGCGATAGATGGCGCACTAGGTATCTTCCCCCGGGAAAATCGCGTCGACTGCTAGCTGTCATCTCCGTATTTTCCCCCGATTCAGTAGGGTATCTAGACCCGTATATATATCTATGAATGTTCCTCGAATCGACTTCTTAGAAATTTCAAAACAAAAAAAAAGGAAAAAAATATAATTTTTCTGACGTCATAGACCGTTGTCAGAAGAACAGAGTATTAGGCCTAAACAAGAAAATAGGCGAAAATGGTGCATTTTGCGAGGCTATACTGTGATAGCGCGTGTAACCAAATTAAACGTTTTTAAATAATTATTAATGTAATGACACGAGTTTAATGTAGATTTCAAATTTTAATTAATCCTCCTTATTCCCTATCGCCGGAAGTTAGGCTTATCTCGGGATTCGTGGAGGGGAGTAACGGGAAGAAATTAGTCTGTCGTCTGCTACAGTTCATATTTTTGGCCATTGTAGCAGACGACGGACGAATTTGTATACAGAGTTAAGCCTTACTTCCGGCGATAGGGAAGAAGGTGGATTAATTCGCTTAGACGTCACCGTTTTTCCCCCCAAACTTCTTACTAATTATATATTCAAAGAAAACGTAGTAACCGATTCAAGCGTTTCATTTTGGAAACCCGACCCCGTTCTTATAATTAAATTATAATTTATGCGTAATTAATTATTTTCCGGAAGGGTTGGGATGTCTTTAACGAGAAACGGTCTTCGAAGTGTAAATCCGTGTTTTAGAATAATGTGAAAAATAATTTTAATTAATTGGTTTAGTTAATTAATATAGAAATCCATAATATCTTAGAAGTTCATAATTTGATGTTAAACTAAAGTCAAAATACGTTAAATTTTATTGGTACGTCAACTTATGAACTTCTAAACGTAATTTAGATTTAAATTCACTTTAATTAATTAGTTTTAATTAATTAATTAATTAATGAAAAAATGTAAAATATATATTGATAATTAGATTATTTACTAATTAGATAATAAGCGCCTACATTAGGCGTTATATAGTGGGGGCTCACCTTTAAAGGAAAGGTCCAAATGTGGTAATTGATATTTAAATCTAATTAATTTAATTAGGAAACGTACTTACCATATATACTATACATATATATACACACATTTAAAATTCACATTTTAATTTCGCGACTTTAAATATATTAAGGGAGAGATGTAAAGACTATATCAAAATTAATTTTAATTATGTTAATTAACGCAACGCGTTTTATAATTATTCGCATTCCATTTACAATTGTGCTTGTATTGTCTGAACTAAAAAAAACAAAAGAGTTTTAAATTAATTAACGAGTTTTAAGAATTCGTGTTAATTATACTATACGAATTTTTAGAGACTATATATATTATTTTACGAGAAGGGAAATAATTAATAATTACAGCAAAATACAAAAAAAAAGAAATTCAAAACGAACATCATGTCACGTGTCATGTTTTTTCAAAAGTGTTACAGTGGGGTTATATTAAAAAAAAAAAAATTCTACAATGTTTAGCTAAAGATAATGTTATTATAAAAACACATCTATTGATATTTCGTTGAGTTTAAAATATACCATAAGAGAAAAACAAACGAAAAAGAAAAAAACAAAAAAAAAACAACCCAAAAGTCTTTGTATTCTTTTCTCGCTAATAAATGTTGCAAAAATGGTAATTTACTCCGATTTTGTAGCATCAGCACTTCGTGTTATCTTCGCCATAGACATTAATACAGATAAAGGTAGGAAGCTGCTGCATCCCTATTTATTTTCTTTCACGTGCTCCAAGTTTCGTATTGCGAAACCAAACCAAAGTCCACGAGGATTAGATTTCGCGCGAGTTTTAATCACGTGTCACGTGACTTAAGGCCGGAAGGGGAGGCGGGAAAAATTCCAGTCAAATTCAAAAAATGCGGTTTTTCAGGATCTCTTTATTTTTATGGGCCCACTCGAGATAGCGACTTTGACATAAGTTTATAAGATATTTTTTTCCATAAGTATTTTAAAGAATAACACTACATATACTTAGTAATGCTAGAGATTTACTGAGAGCTAGTTCGAGCAGAAATACATGAATTTCTGGTTCGAGAACGACAAGCGAGAATAGAGCTATCTCAGAACCCTTATTGTGACGTCACCCATGCTATTTGCCCATAGAACCAAAGCGGTACCAAACATGGCCGCCCACTGCCAAAACTAAGCCTATGACGTTTTACCTAGGCACTGACGTCGCAGCTGAGATAGCTCTATATGCCTTAGTGTGACGTCAGCAATGCTATTTGCCCACAGAACCAAAGCGGTGCGATACCAAACATGGCTGCCTAAGCTAAGCCCGTGACGTTTTACCTAGACACTGACGTCGCAGCTGAGATAGCTCTATATGCCTTAGTGTGACGTCACCAATGCTATTTGCCCACAGAACCAAAGCGGTGCGGTACCAAACATGGCTGCCTAAGCTAAGCCCGTGACGTTTTACCTAGACACTGACGTCACAATTGAGATAGCTCTATTGATTACAAAATGAAAATTCATGATTACACTAGCTTTTGCAGGACTTCCATCTTCATATTTAGTCTGCATTACTAAGCCTTTGACAGCGCTAGCTCACCAGGCGTCGCTTTACCTCGAATCTATGGCCTACTTCAACCACTTCTTGACAAGCTCTCAGTTAACTTACCAGTGACAAACTTATGGAAGGAACATATCTTATAGACTTATGCTTTAAAATAAGAAATTTGATGATTACGTGGCTCAAATGGATTTAGTGAAAGAAAAAATGAAAGAAATTTTGCCATTATCGTTGTAAAGAATATAACTCTTTATTATTGCGTTTTTCACAAGTATGGCTACAAAATATCTTCTCTATATTTGTAGAAAATACAATACATTCATAAATGCTAAAATTTAAAAAATATTTTATATTCTTACACACACAGTACATTTTTATCTCAAAAACTATTGGACTAATTGTAAAATAGTGGCGTACATTCTTTGTAACCATTTTTTAGCGTGGTTTTTTTTTTGTATAGTTATAAAAAATTAGTAATTACACTTTTAATTATCCTCTCATCATCAACAACAACATGGTGGAATGTAAAAACTGTTTAAAAAGTGTTAAAAAGGCACACGAGATTCTGTTCCTTCTTAGTTTATCATTATTCTTATTTTCTTTCATTTAGGTTTTAATATTAATTATTATTAATTAATTAAACAGTTTCTATGTTAAAAATTAATTAAGAAGGTACACTAAGAGGTAGAGAGGGTTTGGGAAAAAATATTAATTAAAATAAGAGAGCAATTAAATACAAGTAATTGGATTAAATCATACCCTGTCAATATTTACAACATTAAATATTAATTAAACCGTTATTAAGAAAATAAAGCTAAATTACCTTAATTACCACGTAATTTTAAAGAAACTGGTTGAAAAATATTTACTATAAGTATTTATACTATTCCTCCTCCCATTATAAATATAGCTGCTGTCTAATGACAAACAAACGTAACGTAACGTTTAAAAAAACATTGCTAAACTATCATCACTATTTTTGAGTTAAATATTTTAAAAAATTATTTGTAAATTAATTAATTAAACTTTTTAAGTTTTAGTTAGAGAGATAATTAAGATGAACATCTAGGGATGATATTTTGATTAAGGCACTTGGGTTTTAAATGATATTGATTGATTTTTGTTGTTTTTAGACATCTGTTGAATTTACCGCAGGAGTTTCAGCGTTGTGATGTTCGACATTGTGTAGCTCAATATTATTATTATCAGTTGGTGCAGTAGGGTTGACGCAATTTCCGTTACAGTTGGAATTGTGTCTAACAGAATCATAGTGATCCGTTGTTTTTTCCTTTTCTTCATTTGGTCCAAAACCATTGCACACGGTTATTACAGCGCTATTATCGTCGCTGCAGTATTTTGTACTCGCATCGTTAGATTCAGTGCTATTGCTGCTCTTTCTGGAACGATGTTCCTTGTAATTGTTGCCCGTTTGCTCAAATTGTCTCAGCTGGAGTAATAATTTAAATTATTAAAATATCTCGTTAAGTTAATTAGTTTTGATTTATTTTAGAACTTACGTGAAATGGATTTAACATGTAACAAAATAGTAAAACACTAGGGAAATTTAATTAATAATATTTGTTGAGTACTTAATTTGGATTAAATGATTAATTAAATACGCGATTATTTTAGTTACCTTAGTGTTATAATGATTATTATGGCAATAATTAGTAGTGACAGGAACATTGTGATGGTATGTGATGGTGGAAAGGCAAGCTTTCTGTGAATGAGAAATTACAAGAACGCGCTGGTTTATATCATGTTAAAACTATTTATACACACCCCATGCGAGCGAGTAACGTCTGATTCGACGGTGGGCGAAGTTGTTAGGTAAGTTTTTCATGGTAATTTGGGTATTCATTCATGCAACCCCCTTTGGTAATGACATTGAAGGGGAATTGTCGCGGGTTTTTACATTGAATCATTAAAAATTTCATTCATAAATTCGTGGAATAAGACGGACGGAGAATACCATATTTATTTAAACAAACATGCAAAGAATCAAAATTTAACTTACCGTCCGGATTAAATAATAAAGTGCAAAACTAATCTAAATTTACAACTTAAGGCCAATCAGTCAAAAGAAAATCTGCCTAAGGCCAAATTTTTTTAGACCAAATGTTTTCCCCCCTCTTGTTTTTCCCTACCATGGCCAACTTAGATTACCGGTGGTAGAAGGCCTGCCAGCTTTACCCGAGCCCCATGTTAAAAAAACGACTAGCAAAATCGTTCCTAGTTCCGACTTTCGCCGTTAGGTGCGCTACCAACCCAGATTTCCTCATAATGCTTTTTCTATGGGAAAACAAATCCGGAAGTGGACTCGGTTTAAGAGCATTTTTAATATATTTAAATGAGAAGTCAAGTAAGTTCTAATCTATATTTTGAGACCAATATTTCATAATTTTCCGTCCGTTATTTGACGAGTAATCAACATTCAAAGTTGGGGTTTTTTTTAAGGCGGAGAAATGCGCCGTTTAGAGTTAAGCCTCGGTCTTCAAGGAAGTTTACATTAAAATTTAGTGGCGCCGTTGGACGAAGGCTTAGGTTTTCCGAGAAATTTAATTTCTCCGCCTTTAAAACAACCCCAACTTTGAATGTTGATAACTCGTCAAATAACGGACGGAAAATTATGAAATAGATAGTTTTCACACATGGAGGATTCATACCATTTACATCAGGATTCAGGAAGCCGGGCGATCTGGAGGACAAAAGCAGACGGGTTTTTGTCCGCCAGATAGCCCTGCCTCCTGGTGTAAATGGTATGAATCCTCCATGTGTGAAAACTATCTATAGGTCTCAAAATATAAATTAGAACTTACTTGACTTCTCATTTAAAATCCGCCACGAAAAAAATCGGTAAATATATTAAAAATGCTCTTAAACCGAGTCCACTTCCGAATTTTTTTTCCCATATAAAAAGCATTATGAGGAAAACTGGGTTGGTAGCGCACCTAACGGCGAAAGTCGGAACTAGGGGCGATTTTGCTAGTCGTTTTTTAACATGGGGCTCGGGTAAAGCTGGCAGGCCTTCTACCACCGGTAATCTAAGTTGGCCATGTCCCTACAAAGTCTAAACCATTTTAGCCAATCAGGATGGCTGGCATAAATTTACATATATTTGCATATCAAAGCCCCGCCTTGGAGAACTTTGAAGTATTTTATCTTTCTTCGGAGGAAACGATACGACGGTTTGAATCGAATAATTAAATTTAATTCGAATTAAAAGAGAATTAGAGCTACTTACAAACATGGTTAGTGATATTTTAAATCGAAATACACCCTAATATAAGCCTGTGACTATAAATAATAAATTTGTGCAATTTAAATGTCCTATTCGGCGGCGGGAATCGCGGAAGCAAGCCGCGTCTGAAATTTTTAAGCCAAGGCTTAGCGTTTATCAGTTTTTAACTGTCTGTCTAGCCTCGCGTCTAGACTCCGAGACTGATATTCCTAGTAGGCCTAACATTGTCATTTAGAAGTATTATTATTTTATAGGGAAATATACTTCAAAGTTAAGCGTAAAGGAGTTGAGAGAGAGAGAGGTGGTGACTCGAGCTGTACAAGAAGATGGAAAGCATCTCTAAGCTAAGTGATGCGGAACTGCGCAAAAGTCTGGAAGCAAATGGCTTCAAAGCCGGACCCATCACCGAAACAACTCGTTCTCTTTACGAGAAGAAGCTTATGAAGTTACTTAACAGCAAGCCATCAAGCACGGTGTCCAATTCAAGCAGCAGGGGCTCGAGTATTGGCAAAGATGCTACGAAAAATCGCAGAAGGTCTACACCCGTGAGGGGTTCAGTTCAAGCATCAACTACACTTGGTTTTAGCTCGGAAGAAAGTGAATCTGAAAGCATAAGTAGTCTGGCTAGTAGTTCCCTTTCAAACAAACAAAAAACGCAAAGGCGCCGTACTTTACCGGCTTCTCCTTTATCCATTGATCTCCCGGTTAGACCAAAACCGCCAAATTCCACCGCCACTAATTCTTACTCTAGTGGTAAGAGATCATCGGAAGCTCACTCTTTTTCTAACCCCTCCTCCTCAATTACGGCATCATCCTCGTTTTACGAAGAATCGAGAAACAAATCTTTTGAAAATATTGAACAAGTTCTTAGCTTTCCCGGAAGTTTGACAAGATCGAGACTTCCCACTCAGAGTGGTCGTAGAACTAATAGTTTGGTGGACTCTAACTTTGAGGAAGATTATTCCGACGTAGAATTATCCTCTCTTAATCGTCATAAATTTAATAGCGGGCTGAATAGTTTGCCAAGTTCCGCTAAACCTCAAACGTTTTCCACTTCAAGCTTTTTACAGAGCCTTCGTACCCTGCCTTATAAACGTAGCTCCAAATGTAAATAAATCTTAAGAAATAGGTTTTAAAATGTAAAGCGGCCCTTTCTCATCTCTAATACTGCTTTTTATAGTGAATTTTAATCATTCTCTAAATGGTAGTAACCAGTTGAGAAATTCAAACTATGAGAAAGAATTTCGCACAGCTGATGACTTAAGAAACGCCACTAATTATTCGCAGTGCATTTCGTGGCTTCTATTGGGATTTGTCTTGATATTTTTCATCGTCTTAGGGATGATTTATCTTGGTGCAAAACAAAAAGATGCAAACATCTCATCATCTCTTAAAAGTAAATTAAAGGAAAAGGACAGCAAACATAAGAGACCAGTTTATTATTTAGGACACTAGGGGGGTCACTGGTCCCAAGGACTAGTTTAAAAATTATCCTTATTTCTAAGTCTGCTTTAAAGGGACTGTAAAGAAGGCATCGGCGGGTGGGTAAAAATTATTTGAAATACGTCAGAGGCACGTGACCAAGGAGAGGCGTGGTTCAAAGAAGCTTAGTTCGTTTCATTTCGAAAACTACCACTTCATGGAATTGGCGCTGCAATCTTGCGAAAAACAAGGACTAGATGTACAGTTCCACTCCATGAGGAGTCTTTGTATCTTGGCATCACGTGATGTCTGTGACGTATTTCAAATAATTTTTACCCACCCGCCGATGCCTTCTTTGCAGTTCCTTTAAAAGGATGGCCTTTTTCTAAATATAAAAGCAAAAATATCCAAAAAAAAAAAAGGAAATGATCTCTTATTACAAAATAATTAGCACCAATTTTGTGGACTACTGCGCCACCCGCCATTGCTTTAGTGGCGTCTGCTAAATCGAACCTCTTACCCCGCCCCTTACTTCTATAGCCTGTGAGAATTCAACCAAT
Organism: Phalangium opilio; assembly: GCF_054372755.1. Classification (NCBI taxonomy): domain Eukaryota; kingdom Metazoa; phylum Arthropoda; class Arachnida; order Opiliones; family Phalangiidae; genus Phalangium; species Phalangium opilio. The sequence continues at coordinate 117,699 of NW_028324156.1, forward strand.
CCCGTAGGGGTAAAGGGTTCTTTTTAGCAGACGCCACTAAACCAATGGCGGGTGGCGCGGTAGTCCTCATTTAGACTAATTAAATGCTAATTATTTTGTAATAGGAGATCACTTATTTAATTTTCTTTAAATGTTTTGTTATTCCTTTTATATTTAGAAAAAGGTAGTTAGTTCTTTTAAGCTATAATGTTATGTTACTCGAACTTTTCCTTAAAATCTTATCAAACTATAAATATAAACATCGGCAATTTACAAAAACAACCTTTTTTTAGGCTTTTCAAGTCACATTTGCAAAGGCTTTTCTACAGTCAGTTAATTTGAACTCTTTAATTAAAATTTTAAAGGATATAGTTTATAAATTAATTTTATTTGATTTATGCAGATAAATTGCATTGAAAAGAAAGATCTTTTAGTCGCTGTAAAAGCCGCGCATCATCTACACGAAATATTGGCTGTAGCTGCTGGTAATTTAATTAGAAAGAATTAATTAGAAGCGAGTTATCTAATTAATTAATTCGTAATATTACGTAGGAAAATTTGATTGTATGGATGGAAGTAGAAAAGAACGTTCTATGAATATAAATGAAATAAAATTAGCTCTGCAAAATGAACTGGGAATTGAGGAAGATGACGCTGACGTGGCATTCGCTAATTGCGTCATTTTAGTCAAGAATCATCCTGAATGGGGAGTCAAGTCAGTCCGCGTTGATTAAATAACCCTTTTTGAAACATTCAACACCAGGTAACACTTCCTTTTACCTTAGGATTTTGACGAAAGACGACAGCACAGATGAAATTCGTGCCTTGGAATCGACTTCTTCGTCCAAATCATTTTTTTGTCGCTTTTCTCAAGCTTTTAAGTTTGTTTTTGCCCAAGCATTGATCATCGTTATAGGTTAGTCTACGTTGAAGCCTCGGAACTAGTACTGGCTGGGAGTATTTGCGATATTAAATTAGGGTACTTTGTTTGGTTAGGATTTGTTTTGATAGTTGGTGGAACGTACGTTGGTAAACTTTTCTATCAAAGAAAAAAGGAACGCGAACGAAAACTTTACGAATTAGTTGAAAAAATCACAGAAACCTTATGGAAACATCACGATGCCTGCCAGAAAAATCCCGATATGGAACCCTGTATTCCCGTTGTCCATGTCAGAGACACGCTCATTCCTCCTGCCCAAAGGTCTACTTATGTCTATTTTCGCCTATTTTTGTATATTGTACAGTGGTGTGCGAGTCCCGTTTGTTTCGGTTTCGAGCCGAGTCCGAGTATCGAAAGTAATTTCTTATCGAGTAACTATCGAGCCGAGTCTCAAAAATACTTTCGAGTATCGAGTATTTAGATAGGTGGTCAAATTTTGGTTCTTTCGAGTACTAATTATCGAGTCTCAAATATTGACTTGTCGAGTAGCAATTTTGTAAATTTCTTGAAAATAACGAAGATGTTCAATTATCTAATATCGAACTAGTTCAAAAAGATTGTTAGTGATCAATTAAACATTGAACAATTGATTTTCAAAATAAATGATCATGAACTCATCGTCTGCTATAGTTGTAAGCCTCGGACTCGAGTATTTGTCTGAGTATTTAAAATGTTAAAAAGCTACTCGAATCTGTCTCGAGTATCTCAATGTGTTGTTATCGAGTATCGAGTCGAGTACTCGGCTCGATACTCGAACCGAGTACTCGAACTTAACGAGTACTCGCACACCCCTGATATTGTAACGATTACAATAAAAAAAACAACCCATCACTTTAGATCTTTCAATGACTGGCAAGAACTCTGGAATAAAGCGGTTAAATTTGTGAAAGAAAATGAATCCAGGATTCGAACGGAAACTCAGAGAGTAGCGGGAGAGGATTTTCTCGTCTGGAGATGGCTACAACCTTCAGCGCCTGAAGTAAGTAATTTTAATGATAAAGTACTTAAGTGACATTAATTTAATTAATTGCTTAATTCGTAGGAGTTCAAAAGAAGAGGGAAAACATGGCAAGGGCAAGCTTTTGAGAATTCCGGTTCGAGGAACAATGCTCTACCCTTCAGTCCAACTCCTTGTCTTAAGATAAGGAATATGTTTGATCCTGAAGTGTAAGTAATTATACTAATTAATGTTCTTTAATTTGTTCATTTAAATTAAAGAATAGCTTTTAACAATTAATTAGGGAATGCGAGGAAGATTGGCCAATGAGCGTAAGAGACGCGATTTTGGAAAAATGTGAAGGGAATAATGGAATAGTTCATATTCATATTGATGAACCATCTAAAGAAGTAAATCATAAAGAGCAACTTTAGTTTAGGGAACCACCACCATTTTGGTTTTATGTAAAAGATACAAAATGTTTCTTTGGAACAGGGCTGTGTTTTTATGAAGTGCAATAGCTCGGAAGCTGCGGGTCAAGCCTACAAAGCCCTTCATGGATGGTGGTTTGATGGTAAAGTATAAGGGTTTTTTATTTTTAAGTATTCATTGTTGGAATTCAACGGAAAAATGCGTTTTTACGTCCATAGAAGTTGTTTTTTGTTTGGGGAAAATCAACCGTTGGGGGGAACCGTTTTTCCGAGTCCCGACACATTTTTCCGAGTCCCTATAAGTTTTTCCGAGTCCCTATAAGTTTTTCCGCGTCCCTATAAGTTTTTCCGCGTCCCTATAAGTTTTTCCGCGTCCCTGTAAGGTTTTCCGAGTCCCTGTAAGTTTTTCCGAGTCCCGACACGTTTTTTCGAATCCCGACACGTTTTTTCGAATCCCGACACGTTTTTTCGAATCCCTATACGTTTTTCCGAGTCCCGACACGTTTTTCCGAGTCCCTGTAAGTTTTTCCGAGTCCCTGTAAGTTTTTCCGAGTCCCTGTAAGTTTTTCCGAGTCCCTGTAAGTTTTTCCGAGTCCCTGTAAGTTTTTCCGAGTCCCGATAAGTTTTTCCGCGTCCCGACGCGTTTTTCCGAGTCCCTATAAATTTTTCCGCGTCCCGACGCGTTTTTCCGCGTCCCTATAAATTTTTCCGCGTCCCGACGCGTTTTTCCGCGTCCCTATAAATTTTTCCGCGTCCCGACGCGTTTTTCCGCGTCCCTATAAATTTTTCCGCGTCCCGACGCGTTGTTCCGAGTCCCATTAATTTTTCCCGAGTCCTATTTTTAATATCATAATTTAAAAAAGTTTTTTTTTGTTTGAAACAAAATTTAAAACAAAAGTTTCTTCTTATTTCTCTCGTCTCTCTTTACTTAAGGCAAACTGGTAACTGTCAAGTACCTGAGGTTGGAACGTTATCACGAACGTTTCCCTGATTCTAAATACAGTACTACGACGTTAAAACCGTCAAACTCCTTGCGTCTTTCTTTGCAAAACCCTCAAAATTCTTCGTCTAGTATGTTAGAGCATACTTAAGTAAAATTTGAGAGATGTCCCTATCCCTGTCCCTGTCCCGGCTCCTTCCCAATCCCACCCCTCCCCCAACACGCGTCAAAGTAGTCTTAACTTGATTTTTTCAAACTAAACATAAACAATGAAAGAATTGATGAAGAAAAAAAAGAAATTTAATAAAAACAAAAACAATGTTTAGCCCCGCCCCCTTTTTTCCTTATCGCATCTTCTTAATCCTTTTTACAAAAAAAAAAAAAAATTATTTGAAACATTTTTATTTGGTTTTTTATAAATATTTTTTCCCCTAGTTTATTATTATTATTATTTGTTCTTTTTTATGAATATTTTTTTCCATTCTCTTCAAACCTCAAAAACAAATAAATAAACAAACAAACAAATAATATACAAGCCCTATAACACCGCCCCCTTTCCCGCCCTATAACACCGCCCCCTTTCCCCGCCCCTTTTTTTTCTTTTAAGAAATTTTAAATTTACGTCAGGTTCGACGTAAATTTAATTGTGATTTAAAAAACCTCTTAAAAAAAAATACAAAACAAATTTAAAAAATAAAATTTTATTTTCTGAAAAAAAAATACACTAAAAACGGCATGATAATAAACGTTAATCGGAGGTAATAAACAACAACAACAACAACAACACTTAGAATGTGCCAAACAAAAAAAAAATACAAAAAAATTTAAATAAAAATTAAAATTATTAACGAACGCAGAAGGTTTGGAAAAAAAAATTAAAATTAATTATATTATCGTATATTTCGCGTCCCCTTCATCGTTTCCACGCCCCCGCCCCGCCCCTTTTTTTCTAAATAATAAATTGTGTATATAAATATCGTGGCTTATTATATAGCGTCTCTTTTACGTTACGATACAGTTTAAAAAAAGTATTTTTGTTAAGTAATTAATTGATTAATTATTATGATCTTAATTAATTGTTTTTTCGACCACCCCCGCCCCTCCCTCCTCCTCCTTCCCTTGACCCTCTTCAAATAAAAATCGCGAATTAAAAAAAGGATGAAATGAAATGAAATTATAAATATCGTTTTTTGTTTTTTTTTTTTTTTAATATTTTAATTTTCGTGGATGTTTTTGTGTATTTTTTTTTTTCCATTTAAGTTACAAACAAACAAACAAACAAACAAAAACAAGATATAAAAACTAATAACAACAACAACAAAATCATTTTCTCATTTTTGAAACAAAAAAAACAAGAAAAAACAAACAAACAAATACTAGAAGGAAAAAAAAATAAAGATAAAATAATTCATGTTTTTAAAGAAAAAAATTTTAAGAATAAAATTCACGCTTTAATAATTTTTAGAATTAAATTATATTCTTCAAAAAAATAAAAGAGGATTGTGGCGGGGGGAGGGGGAGTTTGCAGGCTTAGAATGGAAGGTTTTTTTTCTATTTAAAATGGTGTTTTAGAGTTAAATATTACACCCTACAAGAAGCGATATCTAGTTTATTAGGGGGAAGGTATAAAATGTGCCTAAGTATTCTCGCTCGCCATAGTCCCAGTCCCCCTTTCAAAATACAAGGGGGGGGGACGTTAAAGGAGGCCCCGGGCTATTTCGCCTCTCCTCAGTCGGAAAATATGACTGTAATTTTCATCATTCGCGTCGCGCTGACGTGAGTTTTCAAGAACCAATGAGATGCTGGTTGTAATTTAGAGGCGGCGGGGATTAACTAGAGACCTACGTAATGTTTGGACTGGAGATAAAGCTAGAAATGTGGCGATTTTATACCTTCTCCCTAATAAACAGGATATCACTTCTTGGTTAAATATTACATCCTAGCCTATCTTGGGTGGAAACGAGTTAAATATTTATTAAAATTTAAAAAACAATAGATAACTGCGGAAGTAAATATTTACTTCTGTTATAGAAACTACAAATCTTCGCGATTTAAATTTTCTACGAAACAAGCACAAGTTGTAGGGAAAGCGAATGTTTCTATACTGGGTTTAAGATCCGGTCGTGTTGGGTCAACTGTCAAAAGACGGGTAACCGAAAACCTTTGTTTGCAGCTTGACTTTGAACAATAGGGAACGTAATTACACGCTCCGTTGGGATTTCTAATTAAAAAAAAAAAATACATATTTTTTATGATTGTACCATAAGTTTATAAGATGTGTTCCTACCATAAGAATGACATTAATTATACTTCGTAATGCTACTGAGAGACTTACAGCACGAGCTAGTTCTACAACGACAAGCGAGAATTGCGTAGATGCGGTTTTGCAGTTCATCTTTCTATTTATTTTGTACTAAGCTTTTGACAGCGCATCACCAGGCGTCGCTTTACCTCGAATCTATGACCTACGTCACTTCATGACAAGCTATCAGTAACCAGTGACAAACTTATGGAACATATCTTATGAACGTATGTTTTATCATATTAAGGGTGCACCAAAGACAAAGGTGAAGGCAGTACAAAGTTACCTTTTATTTTACTACACGCTTAAGTTGAAATTTTACTACGACTTACTTGCAAAATTCGACTCTCGTTATTTGTTTAAAACGCTCGGTGTTGATAACAGCAACCCAGTGTCCGAAAATGGTTTTAGCCCATCCGATTTTGAGGGAATTTGAACCACTAGCGCAAATGAAGTCGCCTCTAGGGTCGTTAAAACGCGTGATGTTTTCTAGTAGGTTAGGATCTCTACTTGACCGACCATATAAAAGGTCGTATAGAACGATAGTGTCCACGTAGTATCTGGCAACAATGTCCTGGACCACGGCTCTGTAAAAGTTTTGTGGATTTATTTTGGCAGCTAATAGGAAACATTGTGGCCCCGTATCTCTAACGGGTTTTTTTCTATGCGGGTTTTTTGGGCCGGGCTTGAGAAAGTCTTAATTCTGACGTCTTTCTAACTGTAATTTCATTGGTTGGTAGCAAGGCGCTTGCGCAAGTTCAACGCGCTGCGAGATAGATTATTCGCGAGGTAAAATTCCTCACATAATAATTAGTCTAGGTCTTCCCCCAAAATCCACCCTGAGAAAATTATTACACAATGATTCCTATTAGCCGCTATGTATTCCTGCTTTTACTTACAAAGGGTAATCCTGGTCTAGAGTGCAATACTCAAAGTCATTCGCGCAAGTTGGTCTTCCTTTGTTGAACAGTTTCGAGTCTGACGTTTTGACCGAATGTATAACGTGTTGCGACGGTGGTGGTGGGATTGGCAAAAATGGCAATTCCTTACCACCGTAATGATGGAAGTAATCGCCTCTGTATCCTGGTACTGGTACAAAAACGTGTCTTTTTGTTTGAGACTGCGAACTTCGCGATGTTCCATGATTGCCATGATCGGACGTTGTTTTAATATAACCGAAAAACGCGCTAAAAATTAGCCCCAAAATAACAGCCCAAGAGTGTGAATCCATGTTGTCGCGGCAAAGACTTATGACTCGAATCTGTCGTAAATTATTTCACTTTCAAAGTTTTTATAGCCTATCCAAGACATCCTTCACCTATTTGTCGAGAAAAAGGGCATTATCTTTCATTTCTATCTTGTTATTTTGAAGTTGAACGAAGCCTAATTATTTAGGGTTAAGGAGGCGGAAAGAGTCTTCCACTCCTAGCATTGTTTTATAAATTACCTTATCCGCAAATTAACAGAAAAATTTCTTGTTTAACTCTAGGTGTCTTTGACTTTCTTTTCTTTTAGCGACAATTGTTAGTGATTGCATTAAGGTTGCGCCCCCACTTACGTTATCTCTTGAGTAATTTTATTTTGGGTTCGACATAAAACTTGCCTTTTTTCCTACTTGTGTAGCTAATTATTTTGATCTTCCTACGTGATGTGAATGAATATATAGTGTGCTACCACGAAGCTAGGGGGGAAAAACTGTGACGTCAATATTGGGTCCCGAATTTGTATTGCCCAACCTGACGACGTCTCGCGACTGCCAATATGGTCGCCTGAAAATAAGGTAAGAGATAAGAGCATGTGACGTCACTACAAAGTTCGTGGTAACACACTATAGAAAAGTACTAGCTTAAAAATGCTGAGTTTTAGAATCAATGTTTTTCGCGGAATTCAGAACCATTTTACGTCATTTACTAATGTAATTTGGCATTAAATTGTCTAGTTCAATGGCCAAGACGATATTGAACCTCGCGATAAATATGATTGATGATTTTGTGGCGTTTAATAACTTCGGTCATTGTTTTTGCCTGTTTAAAATTACCGCGTCGCCAATTTGCATCCCACGTGATACCGGTATGCGCATGCGTCATAGCAACTTCTTTTATCATGCGCGCAAAGATTTTCGGATTTTTAGGGTTAGGGAATGAAGGGTTTGTTCGTGTTTTTCTGGTGAGTCAAATTAGTTTTGATGATTTTAATTAATTTAATTAAATGCTGGGCTTGTTAATAACAGCTAGTTATATATATAATTTATTTAATTAAAGCGTAGAATTGTTTAAAACGCTTGGGCATAGACTCTATAGAGTATAGCCTCGGGCGTTTTGGAAATTTGGTATTTTTGAAGCTAAGCCTTGGCTAATTGATTAGACTTATCTCTGTTTAGTTAAGTTATTAAGCCTTGAATTGAATAAACTAACGCAATAATAGAATGATTAGATAAGCATTATCTTAACTATTAACTAACCTTGGAAAACTACTATATTTGCTCTCTTTTGCGTTACAATTTTACTCCTCTAAGATTATTTCTACGATTTAGTTATGGGAAAAACATGTTAGAAACCTCACCATGTCTGGAGTGATAACCAAGAAGCTATCCTTCGACCTAAAAGGTAGGAGTGAAAAGAAAGACAACAAATGTAACGGCAACATCACCCCTACTCTCGAAACGAATGAAAACCAAACTGAAAAGAATGATTCCAACTCTGAGAGGTCTAGCATCACTGACAGAAAGATTGTCAGAAGAAGTTCCCTGATCTGTTCATCGGGGAAAGATAAGTTTACTTTTGACAGTGAACACGCTGATGTACCAGTCAGAAGCGTCGATCGCGAATTGAACTCTCGATATTTGCCAAGAAGTGTCAGCGATTTATCATCCAGGGCCAGTTTAATTGGGTCATATCAAAGTGATCAGGCATCTTCTTTCGGCAATGATGGCGAATCATCTCCAGTTTGCAAACGGGACTCTGTAGTTCATCCAGGCTACGATCCCAAATCAGATCTGCAAAGATCATTATGTATAGATGGCCGCTTTCAAAATCCTTGGCCTACTTGGAAACAAAATTCTTTTACGAGTCTCTTGAAATTTGGCTTGTCCAGAAGTAAAAGCAACCTACCAACCAAAGTGGTATGTTTTCTTAGGCCTAATCCCCATATATATGGAGATTAATATTTGGTATCACGATTAATAGGAACTAGATAAAGCTTTACCTATTGTAAAACCCGATTTTGACCTGTTAGCCAAACCTCCTAGTGATGGTATAAGAGTTACGTGGCTCGGACACGCGACTGCTTTAATACAGTTTGACGGAGTTACCATGATAACTGACCCTATGTTCAGTGACAGAGCCTCCCCTAGTCAAATGGTTGGCCCTAAAAGATACAGAGAGCCTCCTTGCACCGTTAACGAACTCCCACACATAAACGCTGTTTTAATTAGTCACACTCATTATGATCATCTTGATCTAAACAGTGTCACCTTGCTCAATGCTCGGTAAGACTTCTTTTATCTCCATTGAAGTGTTCAACATTGAACATTCAAAAACAAATTTTAAAAATGACGTTTCATTCAGATTTGGAGCTGAACTAAGATGGTACGTTCCCTGTGGCTTAACAAATTGGCTTCGACAACTTAGTGTCGAAAACGTCATAGAATTAGATTGGTGGGAGGAAAGTTTGGTCCCAGATATACCCACTGATGTTTGCGTAGTTTTTACACCGGCGCAACATTGGTGCAAACGTACCATGAATGATGATAATAAAGTGCTTTGGGGTAGTTGGTGCGTTATTGGCCCTAGATATAAGTTTTTCTTCGCTGGAGATACCGGTTATTGCGATGCCTTTAAACAAATAGGGAGAATGTTTGGCCCCTTTGACCTATCAGCCATTCCTATTGGAGCCTATGAACCCAGGTACATTCTAAGTCAATGAAGAACGAATGACGCCTTGCCAACCAAGCTTAAACATTGCTGTTTTTAGATGGTTCATGAAATATGCCCATGTTAATCCCGAAGATGCTGTAAAAATACATCTAGATGTTAGGAGTAAACGCTCTCTAGCTATACACTGGGGTACTTTTGCATTGGCCAATGAGGTAATTACGTCTTCTTTGGACTTTACTTCCTCAGGGTTCATGGAATACGTGGAAAATTCGAACCTGCACTTAACACAGGGTTCGTACACGACCTGGAAAACCTGGAAAAGTCAGGGAAGTTGAAAATGGGCCTAAAATATCAGGGAAAAGTCAAGGAAATTAAAAATGGACCTTAAAAGTCAGGGAAATGTCAGGGAAAAATTTATTGGAGGGAAATTTAAGTCTGGGTAACAGTAGGGTGACCTTCTGAGACCTGAGCAGAGCCCAAAATTTGCGGAGCTCGCTTCGCTCGCTCTAGTTATTTACAACAATAATTCGTGCAAAAATTACTCTAGTGAATTTAGATTGGTTTTCATATATGTTCGCCATGTACATTATTGAAAATGGTCAGGGAAATTTGTGGAATTTTGTCAGGGAAAACCTGGAAACGTCAGGGAATTTCATTCCAAAAATTTTGTACGAACCCTGTAATATTAAAAAAAAATCCTTTATCCACGTTTTCCAGTCTTCATATGAGCCCTCAAGGTCGTTAAATATATTATTTTAATTATGAAAATTAACTCTTAGTATTACTTGGAACCACCGATCAAACTAAGAGAAGCCTTGGATGACGCCGGAATCCCTATTAATCATTTCTTTACCCTAAACCACGGAGAAACAAAATTACTCGGAGTTATTGAAAACAATAACGGACCCGTGGTGTCTAATTCTAGTCTTAGTCTAACATCAAACGAACCTATTAGAAAAACACCAGAAAAATGATTAATATTATATTAGCTATATTGGGATGAAATTTAATTAATTTAATAAGGAGGGTGCGACAGTATTAAAATAAAAAAACTGGGTTTAATAATTAAATTTTAATCATTAATTTTAAAATGAAAAACCCTTATTTAGTTTATTGCCGCCCTCTTTTTACAACTTTTTTTTTTTGTCGGATTATAGACTCGAGAAAAACACTTGAAATACAAATACAAGGTGTTAAAGAGATGTTTTTTTATTTAACAACCGTTAAAAACAAATAAGGTTGGATGGTAAAAAGACAAAATGACAAAATGTTTAAATAGGTTTTAATTATCGCGAATATTTTAATCATTTTAATCGAGAAAAACCTAATTTCTAAGATTTAAAATTCCTCCCTCTGAGTCTGTTATTAATTATAAATAGTCGTTTTAATTTGTAAATTTACGAGGAATGTTGATTGTTGAAAGGGTTGGGGTTATTTTCCTGAATTTTTAGGGGATTTATTATAATTTTAAGGAATTCCTCCTTTAATTCCGCGCTAAATATTTGTTTCTCTCGGAGTCGGAGTTAGTGATCAAAATTAATATGGCTTTAGGAAACTTAAACTTAATTAATTATGATCGGGGATGCACTTTAATCTTTAATCTTTAAGCAAATTTTAATATTTAATATTTAGCAAAACGTGATTTTTCGGTGCCTTATTATATATTTTATGAAAAAAGAATCCGCCGCAGCTACGCTACGCTTCTAGTCAACTGTATTAACCTCAGTCACATTTTGTGTTTTTTTTCTAGTCGCAAATCACTCCTAGTCAATTTATTATCGTCCTAATTAGCCTTATTCCTGGTCAGCGCCATCTACCCATAGCGGTGACTTTGAGAACTACTGTAAGCGGCAAGCCAATCAGATGTCGCTAAAATCTGGTGACGTCATTTTTGGTAAGACCCGAGAGTGCCAGTCAGTGACGTCACCAGATTTTAGCGACATCTGATTGGCTTGCCGCTTACAGTAGTTCTCAAAGTCACCGCTATGGGTAGATGGCGCTGATAAGGAATAAGGCTAATTAAATTAACCCCCCCCCCCCCCAAAGATGTACCAATGACATGCCATATTTAGTTGTTGTTTAGGCTTAAAAGCTCTTATTGTTGCAATGTATAACAAATAAGCTGATGAATTAACAAATTTTATATAAGCCAATGAGTATTGAACACACACCTCTATTGATTGAATAAAATATTTAATGAACGTTACGTAAATAAATAAATTTATCATCATTATGTGACAAACGTTCTAATCTTGGAAAAAAAAAAAAATATTTTTATTAGAACCGCGCGAGGACTTGAGTCCGAGTCCCGACTGACATTGAACCCGTTTGCGTGTCCTCTAATGACTCCAAGGGCAACAACGGCGAGTCTGAGTCCGTTTCTACTTCGCCAGGGAACGGACTTTAACTTTAGACTTTAGTTGTCATGTGCGATACGCATTACATTTCATGGTCCCGGTCGCTTGTCAGTCTGTACAGACTGTCCTACACAACTCTAGCAAAGGCTAAGATATGTATTGTTAATAAGTTACTAATTATTAGTAACTAGCTGTTACCCGCGGCGTCGCTCGCGTGTAATAAGAACTTCCATGAAAATGATATGAAGAATGGGTAGATTTTACTGATGACTAATATTTTTGTAACACCCTATAGGAGCGAAGGCACTCGGCGTTGCCCGTCAGCCCGTCGGGATGCATTTTTTTTATTACTTTTCACGCGGACATTATTCCTTAAAGAAGGGTTTTTAAGTTTTTGGCCGCCATTTAAAAAGATGGCAACAAATCGAACCCAAAAGACCATTCATCCCGTCTATAGGTTAAAGGAAACCAGTGTACTAAATATTTGCGAAATCGGTTGAAACGCGCGAACTTTGTTGCATAGAGAAGATTTTTTTTACATTTCTGGGCGCCATTTCTTAAGATGGCGGCGGATTGGAAAAATCTTTCTTAGTACGCGAATACTACTTATGAGTAACGTTAATGCGAATTTTCAACCTTACAGAGCAAGCTGTTTGGGCTGGGCGTTGATTATCAGTCAGTCAGTCAGTCAGGAATTTGATTTATATAAATAGTGGGAAGTGGGATCATTTTTAAATTGGGACTCATTAAGAACAGGTCTTAGGACTCGCGATTGTACTGAGAAATTGGACTCTACAAGTGACTTGGACTAGCAATCTAAAAATCAGGATTCGCACGTACACCCATAGCGATAGTGTTATAATGTCTATGCGTACACCACTATCAAAAATGTGTTGAAACAAACGAATCAATATACTCCCTTTTTAAATGATTTTAATTGATAAACAACAATGGTACATAAAATTATATATTTTGTTTTATTTCAATATAGATTTTAATCAACGTAAGAAGAATATTACTAACACCCAAAAATAGCAACAAAAAAAAGGGAAAAACACTTAAAAAAAAATGATATCTGTTGGGGGATAAGGAATATCTATATTATCTCTTCTTACACTATAAAATATTTATAGTTTTCTAGGCCTAGTGGTCCTTTTTTTTTTTTTTTAATCAGCCGCATTTTTAACTCAACAACCCTTGAGAAAGATTCCAAGGTTTGTTTTTTGACGTTTCTTTTTTATCATCCTTTATATAATTGATATGTTGTTACATTTTTGATAAAGATAATTAGTCGTTTTAGTGAGTAAAAGATTACGTTACCAAACTATTTAGGCATCAAATAGGGACACGGTATCACAGTTAAACTAAATTAAAAAAAAAAAATAATTTTTTAACCAACGAACAAATTTTATTTTAGGGTTTTAATTAATTTTGAGGTCGTTTTCTCGGCGGTTAATTTAATTTTTCTTTTTAACTATTTACAATCATGGATGGTTGGTTTATAATTAATTAATTAATTACTAATAGGAAGACACTTTCCTGATTAATTAACAAATAATATTGTTTTAAATAAATTAATTTGCGCTAGATAGAAAAACAAACAAATGAAAATTATGAAATACTCTTGAGTCTCTTTATACATTTCTCAAAAAAAGGAAAAAATAGTCAAATATGACAAATACTAACAACAAACAATGCCAAAGAATAAATTAAATTAATTAACATCTAAAATATTTAATTAACTTTTGAGAGATATTTTAAACCTTTTAAGGGGAAATTTTAATTAAATTTGTTCAGTTCAGTTCAATTCAATTCTATTCATCCCCCTTTTAAAATGGAAACAAAGAAAAATGCTCGGAAAGTTTCTCAAAGTCCCCCTAAGTTATTTAATATTATTTTAATAATGCGTTGGAATAACTAGAAATAATTTTATGTACCTCTATCGCAGTATCACACCCCCTAACTAATTAAATTAATTCAAAATACACTTTTCCATTAATTAATTAATTAATTAATTTCCCCACCTTAAAATTTTGCATACATTTTTAATTTTCTTTCCCCCCCCCCGTTTAAAAATTTTGCATACACATATTGTTAATTTTTTTCAATACCCTAATTACTAGCATATTATTTTTCTTTTCTTTTAAAACCCTAACCTAAACCGACCCATACAATGTCCACTGGTCAGTCAGTCAGTCAGTCCCTGAACTGAATAATTTCCTCCCCCCCCCTCTCTGAAAGAATGCAATTTTGAATTTTTATTTCTAGGCAACTTGTGTGTGTTTATTGTCGTTTTTTTATTCCTTTTTGAGGCACGTTTTTGACGAAAACAGAACGTGTCAGACGTAATCATTCGCTAAAGGGTCTTCGGAACATTCTCCAATTGTTAGACGATGCATAGCCATTTCCGTTATACCGTGATAATGAACAAAAGCAGCGGCAATAACCAAAATATGGAATATTTGATGGCTATGGAACTAAGGTAGAAATAGAGAATTAGAAATTAGTTTTAATAGTTAAAAGTGGGTTTAGGTTAGGTTTAATCAGAAGTGAGATGAGATGAGACTAGAAGTGAAGGGCTCTAGCATTGGCAGTAATAGATCCTGGCATTAGTGAACAAATTTGAGGATTTTATGCCACCGCTTCCATCGCGCGGCATAAAAAAATTGGCTGAGTTCCAAAAAAATTTCTTACCCCCTTCCCCTCAACCTACAGCCGCGGAATACGGACGCCTGTGTTGAATCTAGTTCGGCCGAGTACCACCGCGAGCGTCTCACGTTTTTTTTAAGGGAAAACTCAGAAACCGCCACCAGAGGGCCAACCGTTCTTGTGTTATCAAGAATATTCACTTTCGCCAAGTGAAGAATTTGGTTAGCTCAGTACTTCTGGCTGGTCTCATCTCACTTCTGGTTTAATCATTCTTTACCCAAATATCGCATTTTCCCGGGAAGAATCTTTCAGGGACTCTCATAGCGTAGAAAAGAGCTCCGACTATATACAAAACAGCCATTAGAAAAAGCCATCCTAATGACGCGCGATAAATTGAAGGTAGCCAGCCTTCTTTTATTAAATGATGGACTGCAGGGATAACTCCGCTTAAACCAAATCCCATGAATACTCCTGAATTAAAATGTGATGGAAAAACATTTAATTTAATGATTTTTAGCGGATTAAATTTGCTGAATTAATTACCAGCTCTTAAGGAACGGAATTTTGGCTCCCCAAATTTATCCCATAAAGATACAATAATGGCCGCTGCTCCTAAGCATATGACCAATGATAAATAGATCAATTTGGGTTGGAATTCGCAATAAAAGCCGTAATAAAGCCAAGGTACAAAGGAACCAATTATCAATAAGGCAATTCCACAATAATCTAGTCTGAAAAGTGTTTTTTTTTTTTTAGTTTTTGTTATTATTTAAATTAGTTTTTACCCAGGATTTTATTTAAACATAACATTATATCTTAAAAGAACTGAACTGCCTTTTTCTGAATATAAAAGGGAAAACAAATGATCTCTTATTAGTACAAATCATTTGCATTTAATTAGTCTTAAAAAGAATTGAGGACTAACTACTGCGCCATCGTTTAGTTGGTTTAGTGGCGTCTGCTAACTTGAACCTCTTATCCCTACAGGATTGGTTGAATTCTCACAGGCTGAAAGGGTAAGGGGTTCGATTTAGCAGACGACTCTCAACCAATGGCGGATGGTTCAGAGGCGTCTGCTAAACCGAACCTCTTATCCCTACAGATTGGTTGAATTCTCACAGGCTGAAAGGGTAAGGGGTTCGATTTAGCAGACGACTCTAAACCAATGGCGGATGGTTCAGAGGTGTCTGCTAAACCGAACCTCTTATCCCTACAGGATTGGTTGAATTCTCACAGGCTGAGAGGGATAAGGGGTTCGATTTAGCAGACGCCTCTAAACCAATGGCGGGCGGCGCAGTAGTCCTTGATTGTTTTTAAGACTAATTATATGCTAATTAATTATTTTATAATAAGAGATCATTCATTTTTGTTTTAATATATTATTTTTCCTTTATATTTAGAAAAAGTCCATTCTTTTAACGTATAACGTTATCTGAACTTTTCCTTTCAGTTAACGTACTTGCTGAAAAGTTTGCCAACTTTCTCAGAGTGACAATGGACAGTATGGAAGGTAAAAGACATTCCCAAGCATAAAATGGCACCGGCAAAAAAGATGGCAAAAACCATTTTCTCTTGCCATTGGATTTCATAGTTGGGGCGAGTTAGAAAATACATGGCCATTCCAATAAACATCAAACATCCTGACATTGATAGATTAGATAGTTTTAAAAGGGCATTCAATTTTTTAATTTAAAGTTTAGCAGGGTTCAAACAATTCTGCGTGAACCCTTGCAAATTTAAAAGGCAGTATGAACCTAAAAGATGAGTCCAAATGTTTCCAGTTTCGGTATGAATTCTAAATATGGAGCGAAAGCAGGCTGTGAAGGAGGGAAGAGGGGGTCTGTGTCCCCAGTGTAGGAAATCATTGTCTTGGAGCCATTTTGGCAGATTGCTAAAATGGCAGACCTTCGTGATATCGAAGAGAAAGAGATAAAGAAGAGCTAATTAAAGCCTTAATTCATTTATAAATTAGCAAAAAAATGTTTTGGAACTTTAAAGAAAAACCTTCCAAGCCTCCTCCCAAACTTTTCTAACTAGCTGTTCCGCTTGTTCAGCCGCTCTCGCTGGTAGTGACATTGAAAGGTCATCGTCGTCATCATTAACCTTTTGCCATTCAGGAACAAGAACAAATTAACCAACATTTCCCGTTAAGGGACTTTTTTCATTAAAGTTTTCGCTTAACAACTATCCAACTACCCAATACTTAATTTCCTAAGTCTGGTATTTTTATAAAATTGATTAACTTACAAATCCTAAACCTACTACAGATTTTTAAAAAGATAGTTCGGTTAAAATGATATATCATAAAGGAGGCCGAACATGGAAGGAAATCTCTTACATGATCTTCCAAAAGGGTATCTTCCTCTGGCGTACACGGTGGAACGTAATTTGTATCACTGAAGGTACTATCTTCATCTAGAAAACTAGTTGAAGTTGGAAAATCGAGATTATCGAGTTCGGGACACGGTATACTGCGATGCCGTTCTCTTAACATCGTTTCCGACTCGACAACATTTTCAGCAAAACTCATTTTGATTGGAAAAGACCGAGTTTCTGCTAATGTTTTTAGGCTTTACTTTTCAAAGTTAAGGTTCGAATTTTATATATTTTAACGCACCTACCACTTGAAGATTTCGATTATAAAGGACAATATATTATTTATTTGATAAAAAAAAGTATGGTAGGGAAGGGGGAAAAGATGCTACATCCGTGACGTTGTTATTCTGATGAAATGAGCTAAGAGCTAAGCCTATAATACGTTCCCACAATAGTTATTATCTAAAGGAAGATATTACTCAAGGAAATACTGATTGAAGGAAAACTGGAAATGAATAGGGTATAATCAAAAATGATCACCCCCGGGGCGAGCGACCTTGTAAAGTAATAAATTTTTATCCGTTTTATTACAACAAGAAGTAAATCTCGACAAACACAACAATCAGTAACCCCCCCACAGGGCACAGGGCCTGAAAATGATTACTTTCCTTTTGGCCTATGTATGTATACAACAACAGCTAGCTTTTGATTGGTCGAAAACGGGGGGATAAAGGGGCTAGACACGCCGTTGTTATGACAACAGGCGGGGAAACTCTTCCGTCATACTTCAAATGATCACGTGTCATTATCATTGAGTTGAGAAAATGACCACTAGAGTGGCGTTTGCGTTAACCTGCCTATTTTGGTACGTGGGACACTTTTGAAAACATCGGGACGGACGGTAAGCTACCAAGTTTATCACGCGATGGTGTCGCCATCTCGAAGCTTAGATAAGAAAATGTATAAATACATGTATTCTTTAAATCCGACAAATTTCCCGCCTTTTCTTTTAGTTCCCTTGGTTGCAGCGGGATGGCGCCACAAGCGCGTGAATAGTTAATTTTAGTCTTATATTCTAGCGGATGAAAGGCTACTCTAGTGGTAAATTTTTCAACTCAATGGTCATTATATTATTACGTAAGTCTTTGTCGTCTGAACTCGCTTGAACCACGTGCTCTTTAAAAATTAAGTGGTTTCTCGAGTTGTTTTAAATGCCTTCTAATTATGTAAAACCCCTAGAGCTTCTAAATGGCGAAAAACTTGTCAAAATATGCGCGCCTATGGTTAGATACTCAAAGTACGTTTTTCAAACCATATTTTGGGAGTTCATTGACACGTTAGGTGATTCTTGTTTGAATTTGACACTTGTACACTTTGTACAGACTACCATTTCGATGTCTGGTTCGAAAATACGATTGTGATTTGGCTTTTACACCTATGATTATATCCAGTTCGTTTGTACAGTCGGAAAAAGCCAGAGCCAATGAATTTTCCACAAATTCAAGTAGATCTTATATCAGAAGTCCATAATTATGTGGTAAAACATTTTTGTCTCATATACACACAGGTGATAGGCCTCTGATAGCTCAATTCGCGGCAAATAATGGGGAGGATCTTGCTACAGCAGCTGAAATTATTTATCCGTAAACTAAATTTTCTTCTGGATATTATAAATTTAATTTAATTATATTCATATTATTTCCTCAATGCCCCATAGTTTTTGTGGTGGAGTAGATTTAAACTGTGGTTGCCCCCAAAAGTAAGGAAAGTAATCCACTTATTCCCTTTCGCGGAAGTTAGGCTTAGCTCGGGATTCATGGGGGTGAATAAGGGGAAGAAATTCGTCTGTCGTCTGCTACATAAGCCAAAAATATGTACTCGAGCTAAGCCTAACTTCTGGCGAAAGGGAATAAGGTGGAAGGCAAAAATATGCAGTTTTTTAAATGTCATTGTTGGTTAGATGGGCAATGGCAGAAGGATACGGTTCTTGTTTGATTAAAACACCAGAACATTTAAGAGATATTGTTTTGCAAACTAGAAATCGCATATCTGACAATGATTTTACGATATCCATAAAAATAAGAATACACAATGATACAAAGTTGGTTAATTAATTTCAATAATCTGTATGATTATCAGGTCGTTTTATATTAATCTATTCACAATTCTATTAGAAAAACCGTCGAAATGTGTAGGATAGTGGAGAAAGTCGGGCTGTCGTTCTTAACAGTTCATGGTAGAACACCCTCTCAAAGGAAAGAACCGGTTAACTCTGAAGCCATAAAAGATATTGTAGATAGTTTAAGCATTCCTGTTATAGCCAATGGTGATATTTTTAGTCTAGACGATGCCAAATCCACTCAAAAAGCTACAGGAGTCAAAGGTGACTTAACCAAGGCTTATTGTTAAGCCTAATTCATGTAATGAGTCTAATGACCTATTTTATTGCACTTTCTTGTAGGTGTAATGGCTGCAAGAGGTATTTTAGATAACCCTGCAATGTTTGCGGGTCATAAAACGACGCCTTTATCTTGCATTAAGGATTGGTTAGAGATTTCGGGAGAATTAGGAGTTCAATTCCAATGTTTTCATCATCATTTGATTTATATGCTCCAAAATATTTTAACAAAGTCAGAAAGGAGAATTTTTAACACTTTGAGCAGTAAATCGGCTGTTATGGACTATTTAGATAATTATTTTTTAAGTTTGGAATAAATATCTGATATATCTTAAGCCTTTTTCTTATTTCCCGCCAAATTTTTAAAAAGATGATAGGTGGCGCGTAATGACGTAGCTCTTTCCGGTTGGGTTTTAATCCGTCTTCCAGGGTTGCCATATTGGGCTGGAAAGCCGCCAATTGGGCTTCTTCTCAAAAATATTGGCTTGAAATAAAAGGGTTGGCTGTTGGCTGGAAATTGGGCTTATTAAATAAAATGATTTTTTTTTTTTGTTTTGCGTTTTAGAAATGGTTCAGTATAGAATTTGCATAAAAATTTCTAAAAAAAATAATTTCAAATTTTCACGATAAATTTTTGGCTTGTTTTTGGGCTGGATAGTTTAGATCTTAGGCAGTTATGGGCTTAACACCGATTGGCGGGTTTTTGGGCTTGTTTCCAATTTGATTTTGGCGGGTTGAAGGTTTTCAATCTGGCATCCCTGCCGTCTTCCATATCCGGATTTCTCAATCTGTGAGACGCGTGTCGAACTCGAGCGTTTTTGGCATTTTTGGTCAAATTTAACTCGAAAAAGTTAAATATAATTAAACAAAATGCCACCAAAATTCGATCCAACCGAAGTTAAAATCGGTAAGTGTTTAAATTACGTTTATACCATAATTTTTAACCCTGAAATTGAATACATAATGAGTTAATAATACCAATGAGAAAATAATACCAAATCGTACCCATATTTCTAAATTCAAATATTTATTTAATTTTGACTTTAAATACATAAATATCGCGTTATTAAAGATGTATACTTAATATGTATATATATTTTAATCATAATAATCCGAAATAATATGTGAAAAATGAAGATTAGATGGATTTGTTATGAAATTTTGCTAAGCCTTGGCCTTACAAGTTTTCACTCGTTTTTCAGTTTGCTTGAGGGCTGTAGGAGGTGAAGTTGGTGCAACCTCTTCTCTCGCTCCTAAAATCGGTCCATTGGGTTTGGTAAATATTAATTAAGATCATTAACATATATAATTAACCGCGGAATGGTTAAAAAAACATCAATTTCCAACCAAACAGTCTCCAAAGAAAGTTGGTGATGACATTGCTAAAGCCACCGCGGAATGGAAAGGTTTGAAGATCACCGTTCAACTGACCATTGTTAACAGGCAAGCCACCATTAGCGTTGTTCCAAGCGCGGCTTCCTTAATAATTAAGGCCCTAAAAGAGCCACCGAGAGACAGGAAGAAGGTTAAACATGGTAAATATGTTCTCTAAAGAATGAAGGACTCAAAGTTTTAAGTATTTTAGATTAATTTTAATTATGTTTAGTTAAACACAATGGTAACATTACCTTTGAGGAAGTAATTAACATCGCGAGAGTTATGAAACCCAGATCAATGGCTAGGAGTTTAGAAGGAACTGTTAAGGAAATTTTGGGAACTGCCCAATCAGTTGGTTGCACGATTGATGGAAATGCCCCACATGATATGATTGTAAAAGTCAATAACGGAGAATTAGATGTTCCTGAGGTAATTAAGGCATTAATTTTCTTATAAATTATTATAATTAATTCATATTTATTCTTCTATAATTTACAGGAATAAGTTATTGTACATTTACAAGAAATAAATAAGACCTTTTTTTTGACGAAATTAATTTATTTTTTATTTAATCATGAATTATCAGGTTTAATTTGATCCAAAATTACATTTAAGGTTTTAATTTTAGTCGTTGTCATCAAATCTTCAATTAATTTATTTAATAATTCATTTCCAGCGAGAAATTCATTGATATTGTAGTAATTTTTGCTTAAACGGTGATCTGATATACGGTCTTGAACGTAATTGTACGTTCTAACTTTTTCCGATCTTCCCGCAGTTCCGACTTGTTGTTTTCTATTAGACATGTGTTTGTTCATCTCCGCATTCAGTTGTTTGTCGTACAACATTGCCTTTAGTTTTGTTTTGGCAATTTCTTGATTTCTGTGTTGGGAACGAGATACTTGGCAGTGAACTACAAATCCAGATGGAATATGAGTGATCCTGACTGCACTATCAGTTTTATTAACGTGTTGACCCCCTGCACCGCTAGCTCTCATTGTTTCTAGTTTTAAATCCTTTGGATCAAGGAAAACTTCGACCTAATTAAAAGGAAAAACAAGTTTAAATGTCTTGATTTGTCTTAAGATTTCTTATTCAGGGTTCTTACAATACTGGGAAAACTTATGGGTGGTGATAAATAGTTTGGGAAAAACAGGGATTTTTAGTAAAATTCAGGGAAATTTGAGTAAGTTTGCACTGAAGGGTTGGCTTCAACTATGAAAAATCACTCCCCATGTTATTACTACATACATGAGAAAAACTCTGGGAAATATATGGGAAAAACGCCTGGAAAACTCTGGGAAAAAACATGGAAAGCTTAAGGAAATATATGGGAAAAAACATGGAAAACTCAGGGATATATATGGGAAAAAAACACCTGGAAAACTCAGGGAAATATATGGGAAAAAACAAGGAAAACTGGGAAATATATGGGAAAAAACATGGAAAACTCTGGGAAAAAACATGGAAAACTCTGGGAAAAAACATGGAAAACTCTGGGAAAAAACATGGAAAACTCTGGGAAAAACATGGAAAACTCTGGGAAATATATGGGAAAAAACATGGATAACTCTGGGAAAAACATGGAAAACTCTGGGAAATATATGGGAAAAAACATGGATAACTCTGGGAAAAAACATGGAAAACTCTGGGAAATATATGGGAAAAAACATGGAAAACTTTGGGAAATATATGGGAAAAAACATGGAAAACTTGAGGGGGGGACCTGGGAAATGGGGGAAAAAATCAGGGAAATGTGTTTTCCAAAAGTTGTATGAACCCTGTTATTTACATCTGTGGGTTGAGGTAAAACAGCTATTGTCATGGTACTAGTGTGAATTCTTCCAGATTTCTCAGTTTTGGGGACACGTTGAACTCTATGAACCCCTCCTTCATATTTCATGTATTTGCAAGCTAAGTGACCACAGATGCTTAATGTCGCGTGTCTAACCCCTCCAAGGTCAGTTGTATCATAGTCCAAAGTCTCACAACGCCAGCCCTTAAATTGTGCAAAGTTTTGGTACATGTTTGTCATTTCTTGGGTGAATAGCATAGCTTCTTGACCACCAACTCCAGCGGTTAGTTCTATAATTATGTCCATATCGTCTATTTTCTCTGGAGGTACAATCGAGTTAATTAACTACAAAAACGTCATTAATTAGTTTGGGTTTGCTTGTTTAGAAATATTTCAAATCTTATCTCACATCGAGATAACTGTTTTCAACTATTGTTAATAGATTTTCCATATCTTCATTTGCCATTTTAAGCATCTCATTATCAGATTTTTGAGAAGTTTCATTTGTTAATTCTGAAATAATTATATCAAGTTGAAATGTTCGCTATAACTTCCGAGAATTAACATTAAAATTACCGCTAATCAGTTTTTCTAGTTGAAGTATATCTTGATTTGCCCTTTTAACAAGTTCCCATATTTTTAAAACTGGCTCTAAAAAATTAATTCTTTGGATGGCGGCTTTATCGGGTGGACTTTTTAATAGTTCTTGATATTCGGCACTTAAGGAATTTAAATATAATTCTAATTTATCGCTATTACAAGGCAAGTTAATCTTTTCATTATGGTTTGATTTTACACTAGTTGAAAGGTTTTTCTTTGAAATTGCGCATAAATTATGTGAAAAAATGTTGTTTGTAACATTCCGGGCAGTAATTTGGTTAATTTTAGGTTTTAATAACGTAAAATTACTATGATATAATTTGAAAAATATACCAAAATTATTGGAATTTGAAAAAATCCGCCTTAAAAGCATGTCTATTAAGCCTTGGTACGTCTTCTGAAGTCCGTAGTGTATTTAATACTATCATGGTAGGATGAACTGCATAAAGCCATTTCCAACTTAGATTACGCAATCATCCTATATAGTGGTATATTATAGTAGAAAACCCTCTACAATCATACTTGTTAAATTTGTTTTGTTTGTTTGGCGGGTTTCGTGATTCAGAGTACGTCACCTGTGCCTGCCTGTGCGGGAGGGATGATAAATTATCTTATTATCCGTATGTTTTAGTTTTACTTTTAGTTAAATTGGTCGTTCGTTACCGAAAGTACCGTCATCAAACCAAAATTTACATTCTTGGATGCAGGTATTATAATTATTAATTTCTCTTTTTATGACTCCTCTTGTTCTTGTAGCTGTATCTTAAGTTAGGCTTAGGGAAAACAGGGTTCGTATGGAACCTGGATAACCTGGAAAAGTCAGGGATATGGAAAATAGGGGAATAAGTCAGGGATTTAAAAGTTTTTCCTAAAAAGTCAGGGATTTAAAAGTTTTTCCTAAAAAGTCAGGGATTTAAAAGTTTTTCCTAAAAAGTCAGGGATTTAAAAGTTTTTCCTAAAAAGTCAGGGATATGTCAGGGATTTTGTTTGCGAAAATTTGGTCAGGGATAACCTGGAAAAGTCAGAGATTTTGAATGTAAAAATTTCCTACGAACCCTGGAAAAGAATAAAGATAAATGTTTAATGTTATTGTTAAATAAGTGTGGGGGTTGTTTTAGTTAAAATGTCAACAAGTACAAAAATAAGAAAATCAAGGTCAACTAGTAGACTTAGAAGCAAAAGTAAAAATGACCCTGGAACATCGAAAGCAAATGAAACAAACTGTGGCCTATGTAATCTTGAATTTGATGACTTGGCCAAATTTGAGGAGCATAAAACCACCAGTACTCATTGTGTCAATTACCTGAAATTTTCCTTGGATAAGAATAAGTATGGGCTGTGATACCATACCCCTAGAGATGTGGAAAAAGTTCATCTAATTGTTATTTTTCTCAGGAGTGTCTTACTTGAGGATAAAAATGGGGTTATTGTTAGTTGTTTGGAATATCGTTGTTGCATACCCGCTCTTGTAGTACCTGTTAAGCCAGGCACAACGTGTAACTTAACTATATGCATACAAAGTACCGAAGAAGTTGTCAGTTTGACACGTTACGAATTTTTAACAAAAATGCCTTGTTTGCATCATGTCTACGATAAACGAGATGTTTATTTAGGGAGCACCGTAGTTAAATTGCCTATTGGTAATTAATTTCTACTTATTATTCTATTTTAAACCCCGAGTTTACGAGAAAAAAACGATTAATTTTAAACTTAGGTGCCAAATATCAAGTTCAGTTAGAGTTTCAAATCAAAGATGTTGGAATGTACTTAGCACCAATGGCATTCATGTTTACGAGGGAAAATAATGAGCTATTTTACATTGTTCGATATATTGAGTTGCAATGTAGAGACGCCACTGTCGAAGCATTGCAACCTGAAGTTTTTTACGATCCTTCTAATCCGGAAGAAAGATTACCCCCAGCTTCTAAAATAATTGATGGATTTAAACCTCCTAGGTATTATATTATTTCTAGTAATTTTAAAGGAAAATTTCAGGCAGCATAGCATTTATCTAAATATAAAAGGAAACCTATTAAAAAAATTAATTAGTTTTAAAAACATGGACTACCGCGCCATCCGCCATTGGGTTAGTGGCGTCTGCTAGTCAGAACCTCATGCCCCTATGGGATTGGTTTGGTTGAGTTCTCATAGGCTGAGAGAAGTAAGGGGCGGAGGAAGAGGTTCTGGCTAGCAGACGCCACTAACTATGGGATTGGTTGAGTTCTCATAGGCTGAGAGAAGTAAGGGGCGGAGGAAGAGGTTCTGGCTAGCAGACGCCACTAACTATGGGATTGGTTGAGTTCTCATAGGCTGAGAGAAGTAAGGGGCGGAGGAAGAGGTTCTGGCTAGCAGACGCCACTAACTATGGGATTGAGTTCTCATAGGCTGAGAGAAGTAAGGGGCGTAGGAAGAGGTTCTGGCTAGCAGACGCCACTAACTATGGGATTGAGTTCTCATAGGCTGAGAGAAGTAAGGGGCGTAGGAAGAGGTTCTGGCTAGCAGACGCCACTAACTATGGGATTGAGTTCTCATAGGCTGAGAGAAGTAAGGGGCGGAGGAAGAGGTTCTGGCTAGCAGACGCCACTAACTATGGGATTGAGTTCTCATAGGCTGAGAGAAGTAAGGGGCAGAATAATAGGTTCGATTTAGCAGACGCCACTAAAACAATGGCGGATGGCGCAATAGTCCTTGATAGTTTTTAAGCCTAATTAAATGAGAATTATTTTGTAATAAGAGATGATTTATTTATTATTCTTTTTAAATATAAAAGAGAATTCAAAATATTAAAGAATGTAAATTATCTCTTATTACATAATTATTAGCATTTAATTAGTCTCAAAAACGCTGACTATTGCGCCATCCGCCATTGTTTTAGTGGCGTCTGCTAGTCAGAATCCCTTACCCTTACTGGATTGGTTGAACCAACCAATCCCTTGTGGGTTCGGTTTAGCAGACGCCTCTAAAGCAATAGAGTCCTCGTTTCTAAGAATAATTATATGCTAATAGCCTTTTAATATTTATTTCTTCAATGTTTAATTCCTTTTATATTTAGAAAAAGTCCGTTCTTTTAAGGTGTTGCCTAACTTTCCCTTTAAAATAGAAATTTTTAACGGAAAAACTAATTTTTAGAGTATCAACTAACCATGCAAACCAAACTCAAGTAGTTGAACTAAAAAAAGTTACTATTCCAATTCTTTTGAGAGAAGCCATCATAGAAATTCAAAAAACTTATGGAAATCATATTCCGGCTATTGTTAAAGACAAAAGAAATCCATTAGCGAAGACCATTTTGTAATACTAATTACTTTTAATAGTTTTAAATACTGATTCCTTAATTTGGTTTGGTTTAATTACTTTTTAGGGACCTTTTAAAGTCGGGACTAGATATGGAAAACTATAATAAATACTTTAGATTTCTTTTGAATTTTGAAGAGGTTCAAATGGATTTTGATATCAGAAAATATGATATGCATTCCGTTAAGTTGTTTCAGGGAAAAAGTTCCAAACTTTTGTCCTTAATTGTCCCGGGACTTTCTGAAAAACGTCCTTCGGTTGTTATGGGCGATCAAATCTACGTTAGACGCGTAGATGATAAACTTTTAGGAAATGATGTTGAATACCGAGGTTACGTTCATGAAATACAAGACACTAAAGTGCATCTTGGTTTGAGTCAAAAGTAATTATTATAAACTCGTGTGTTTGATTAGTTTGGAGACTCTAATGTTAATTAATTTTAATTTCTTTTAGTTTAGCCGCGAGATTCGTGAATGGACTTCAGTTTGATGTTAGATTCACTTACAATCACAATCCGTTGTATTCTATGCATCGTTCATTGGATATGTTAACTGATGATCAAATTAAATATATGCTCTTTCCAACATGGGACGATGCCGCCACTTGTCCTACTCTTTTTAACCCGACTGAAAGATTAATGTAAGTATAAGCCCGGTCAACCTTCCATAGACAGGGTTCATATGAACCTGGAAATTTCAGGGAAATAAATTTTTAACTAAGAATTCAGGGTAAAGTCGGAAAATTAATGGTTAACTAAAAAATCAGGAAAATGTATAAGTTTTAGTAAAATTGATGGAAAACTCAGGGAAATTTATGAGTTTCAGTAAAATTGATGGGAAACACGGAAATTTACAATTTTTAATAAAATTCATGGAAAACTCAGGAAATTAATGGTTAACTAAAAATTCAGGGAAAAATCTGGGAAATTTATAGGTTTTAGTAAAATTCAGGGAAAAATCTGGGAAATTTATAGGTTTTAGTAAAATTCAGGGAGAACTTGGGAAAATTTACAATTTTTAATAAAATTCATGGAAAACTCAGGAAATTAATGGTTAACTAAAAATTCAGGGAAAAATCTGGGAAATTTATAGGTTTTAGTAAAATTCAGGGAGAACTTGGGAAAATTTACAATTTTTAATAAAATTCATGGAAAACTCAGGAAATTAATGGTTAACTAAAAATTCAGGGAAAAATCTGGGAAATTTATAGGTTTTAGTAAAATTCAGGGAGAACTTGGGAAAATTTACAATTTTTAATAAAATTCATGGAAAACTCAGGGAAATTTGAAATTTCATTTAAATGTAGGGAAAACTCGGGAAAATTTATAATTTTTAGTAAAATTCACAGAAATTCACGGGTTTGAGTAAGTTTGCCCTGAAGAGGTTGCTCCAGCTAAAAATAACACCTTATTATTTCTCCAATAAAATCACTCCTTCAGTTATTAGGTGGCCTTGCACCTGGAAATATCAGGGAAATCGGTTTTCCATAAGTTATATGGACCCTGTTAGAAAATACAAAATTAAAAATGCAACTTTTATAGTTATTTTCTTGAATCAATTTAATTTATGTGTTTATTAGTGTTTACAATCGAAGTATTGAAGGGAATCCTGAACAATTGACTGCGGTTAAACATATTGTAGCCGGATCTTCCTTACCGGCTCCTTATTTGGTCCATGGTCCACCCGGTACTGGCAAAACAGTCACTATTGTTGAAGCTATCAAACAAGTTAGTTTCTAAATTAACACCCGTTTTTCCGTCGTAATTTCTCAATTAATTCCATTCTTAATTAATTAATTAATTAATTCTTTTAGGTTTGGAAGTTTCAAAGTACTTTCGGTAGAAAATCATACATTTTAGTATCAACTCCATCGAACAGCGCGTGCGACTTGATCACTGAAAGATTGTTAGAACACGTAAATCCTTCGCAAATTCTAAGACTTTACGCTTATAGTCGCGAATGGAAGAAAGTTCCTCAAAAAATTAAGGTTTAAAACTTGTAATTTTAAACTTTTGAAGAAAAAAACCGAATTTCCTTCATTTTTACGAACACATTTTGAATAGGACTCTAATTGTTCTAATTACGATCGAGCTGATGATTGTTTCTTCACTCCTGTCAGAGAAAAACTTATGTCTTATCGCATTGTTATCTCAACTTTGACTAACGCCTCGAAGATTGTTACAAGCGGAATCCCGGAAGATCATTTTACGCATGTTTTTATTGACGAAGCTGGTCATGGTCTTGAACCAGAGACCCTGATACCTGTTGCTGGACTTTTGACTTGTAGGAAACCGGGAAGTAAAGGATTCGGTGGACAGGTGGAGGATAATAATTAACTAAATGATACTAATTAGTTTCAGTTTGTTTAATTAACATTTAATTATAGCTGGTTTTAGCTGGAGATCCTTTGCAATTGGGACCAGTTATTCGTTGTAAAGTTGCCGAGAGGTACCATCTTGGAATGTCCCTTTTGGAAAGATTTATGACAACTTGCGAAATATACGAAAGAGTTAATGGTAGATTTGATCCTCGAGTTCTTACTCGTTTGGTTAGGAATTATAGAAGTCATCCTGTTATCGTGAATCTCCCAAGTAGATTATTCTATGATTCCGACTTGGAGGTAAGACAGTTACAGGGTTCATACAAAATCTGGAGAATCTCTGTAAATGTCAGGGATATGAATTGTTGACTAAAAGTTCAGGGAAAACTATGGGAAATAAAGTGTTGACTAAAAGTTCAGGGAAAACTAAGGAAATTTAAATAATGGTTAGTAAAATTCAGGGAAAGCTTGAATAAGTTTGCCCTGAAGGGGTTATTACTTCAAAAAACCACTCCTGCAGTTAATAGGTGGAATTACACCTGGAAGTATCATGGAAAAAAACCTGGAAATGTCAGGGAAATATGTCGGGGAAAAACCTGGAAATGTCGGAAATATATTGGGGGAAAACCTGGAAATGTCTGGGATATCTATTGAGGGAAAACCTGGAAATGTCGGAAATATATTGGGGGAAAACCTGGAAATGTCTGGGATATCTATTGAGGGAAAACCTGGAAATATCAGTTAAATATATTGGGGGAAAACCTGCAATTATCAGGGAAATATATTGGGGGAAAACCTGGAAATGTCAGGGAAATATATTGGGGGAAAACCTGGAAATGTCAGGGATATCTATTGGGGGAAAACCTGGAAATGTCAGGGATATCTATTGAGGGAAAACCTGGAAATATCAGTTAAATATATTGGGGGAAAACCTGGAAATGGCAGGGAAATATATTGGGGGAAAACCTGGAAATGTCAGGGATATCTATTGAGGGAAAACCTGGAAATATCAGTTAAATATATTGGGGGAAAACCTGCAATTATCAGGGAAATATATTGGGGGGAAAACCTGGAAATGGCAGGGAAATATATTGGGGGAAAACCTGGAAATGGCAGGGAAATATATTGGGGGAAACCTGGAAATGTCAGGGAAATATATAGGGGGAAAGCCTGGAAATATCAGGAAAATATATTGGGGGGAAACCTGGAAATGTATAGGGAAGAACCTGGAAATATCAGGAAAATATATTGGGGGGAAAACCCAATTTGAGTTATTTCCCTAAACCAGGGAAATCGGTTTTCCAAAAGTTGTATGAGCCCGAAATATACAACTTCATTCATTCATGACTTTACTCAAAATTTTCGGGTGAACATTCCCAGGTCTTTGCTGATAAACTAGAAAGAGAATCTCTCTGTCATTGGGAAGGTCTAACCAATCAAGATTTCCCAATTTTATTCCACGGAGTTTATGGAAGAGACTTGAGGGAAGAAAGGAGCCCTTCTTACTTCAATGCTGAAGAAGTTTCAATTGTTTTAACTTACGTTAAGAAACTATTAGAAGCCAGGAATCGTGGCATAAAAATAGATCAAAAACACATTGGAATTATAACTCCCTATCGGCAACAAGTTCTTAAAATCAAGAATCTATTGGGGAATAAGGGTTATGGCAACGTAAGTGTTGGATCAGTTGACGAATTTCAAGGACAAGAAAGAAGAGTCATTATTATCAGCACTGTTCGATCAAACCCTGATTTAATGCAATATGACGCGAAATTTAAACTTGGATTTGTCAAAAATCCAAAGGTAATTATTAATTAATTAATTAATATATTTGCAACCGTAATTAAAATGTTTACTTCACACTTTTCAGAGGTTTAATGTTTCAATAACTCGAGCTAAATCACTTTTAATTGTTATTGGTAACCCTAAATTACTTTCTCTCGACAAACATTGGAAGGAGTAAGCTAAGCTTAGTGTTAATTAGCCTTATTCCTTATCAGCGCCACCTACTCATAGCGGCGACTTTGAGAACTACTGTAAGCGGCAAGCCAATCAGATGTCGCTAAAATCTGGTGACGTCACTGACTGGCACTCTCGGGTCTTACCAAAAATGACGTCACCAGATTTTAGCGACATCTGATTGGCTTGCCGCTTACAGTAGTTCTCAAAGTCACCGCTATGGGTAGATGGCGCTGATCAGGAATAAGGCTAATTAAAATTAAATTAATTTTAATTAATTTAATGTATATTAAATTAAAATTTTTAAAATAGACTTCTAATGTATTGCTGGAAAGAGGGAAGTTACGTTGGCTCCTTGTACGAACCTCCTGAAAATGAAATTGCCGATGTTATTGAAAGAATGAAGTCAATGTGTCTACTTCCTACTAGTCTAACTATGCCAGACGAACAAGAAATAAGCCAAAAAGCTCAGCAAGAGGACCCACAATGGAGACACGACTTTTAATTTCAAGTTTCGGTAAATATCTCTTGAAGCTTTAGACCAAAAAAAATTATTTACGACAAATATTTCCAAAAATTAAGGACCACTTCGTTTTTTATATTATTATTATTTCTTTTTTAAATTTTTTGGCATACAATTTTTTCCCTGACTAATTAGTTAATTGTTAATTAATTAATTACCAACAACACATTTCCGGCAAATGTCACGATTATGTCATTTTTTTTGAAGTTCCATGTAAAATCTCTAAATTTAATTATTTTTTTTAAAAAAAAAAGTGACTGTGATATTAGCCAATGATAAATAAGTATTAAAGTTCAAGACGAAACTTGTAAAGAAAAGAAAATAAAATTTTCAATTTAAAAAGTGGAAAAATTAATATTTTAATTATTTTAACTCGTTTTAGAGTTAAAATAATTAAGTATTATTAATTTTCCTTTAAATTTTTTTAAACTTTAAGATATGTAAGATTTGTAAGAAACAAACAAACAATAAATTTACCAACCACAAAGTTTAATGATAAAAATAGATTTATTCAACACAACAGTAATATAAATATTTATTAACATTAGGCATCCAAACCTATTTTATGCAACAATTCTTCAATTAACATTAATTTAGCATTCGCTTCGCTTATAGATTCAAATGTTTGCATATTATTAGTTATATGATAACGTATATCATCTATCACGGTGATACTATCGGTTTCCTGTCTTTCTTTAACATCTTTAGCATCCTCTAAGATTAATTTATGAAAATCCTCGTTATCAAGCATAGCATCGAGGTTTTTCATTATAAACTTTGCGCATTGCTCCTCTAATCGCGGGAGATCCATTAATCTAGAAGTTTTTATTATCTCAATCACGTTGCCAATTTCTAGTTGAGTTCCTAAGAAATTTGCGCAGTAACGTTTAAGTCCTTGTAAGAGATACAAATCAGCTACACACATGATATCAAAAACATTGCTGGAAGATAACTAAAATAATTTATGATCCTTTTGTTACTTTTATTAAAAGGAAACTAATTTATAAGCTTAGTTTAGTTTATACCTCTGTGGAGTTTTGGTAGACGTACATATGAAGTTTGGTAAAAGTATCAATGGTTATATCGCATAATTGAAATTCAGGTATGATACCCCCAAGTTTTCTATCAGAAAACTCTGAAAAGTGGTCAGCTAAAAGGCCTTTAAAGAAATCGCTCTGACCACAATAGAATGCCTTGTTTTGTTTTTTTGGAAGAGAATTGAATTATTTATTATTAATTCAACTGAGTTTAATTTACAGGGTTCATACAACTTTTGGAAAACAAATTTCCCTGAGGTTTTTCCCCATATACTTCCCTGAATTTTCCAGATTTTCCCGTATATGGAGTATGTATCCTATGGAGCAAATGTTAACGAAGGAGGGGGGGGGGGTAAATAGGACAATTACATAATCAAAGGACATCCCCGTATCTCTAAGATAACCAGAGTTATGAGCCTTCAAAGTTTAGTGTAATGTTAATCCTATGGAGGGGATGTTTATGAACAATTTGCTTAATTACTCGGCCCCTGTTTGTCATAGCCCTACGTTTTTAGTATGGTTGGATGGGGGACAAATTGGACTATAACATAATCAAAGGACATCCCCGTATCTCTAATACAACCAGAGTTACGAGCCTCCAAAGTTGGGTGTAATGTTAATCCTATGGAGGGTATGTTTATGAACATTTTGCTTAATTACTCGGCCCCTGTTTGTCGTAGCCCTACGTTTTTAGTATGGTTGGATGGGGGACAAATTGGACTATAACATAATCAAAGGACATCCCCGTATCTCTAATACAACCAGAGTTACGAGCCTCCAAAGTTGGGTGTAATGTTAATCCTATGGAGGGGATGTTTATGGACATTTTGCTTAATTACTCGGCCCCTGTTTGTCGTAGCCCTACGTTTTTAGTATGGTTGGATGGGGGACAAATTGGACTATAACATAATCAAAGGACATCCCCGTATCTCTAATACAACCAGAGTTACGAGCCTCCAAAGTTGGGTGTAATGTTAATCCTATGGAGGGGATGTTTATGGACATTTTGCTTAATTACTCGGCCCCTGTTTGTCGTAGCCCTACGTTTTTAGTATGGTTGGATGGGGGACAAATTGGACTATAACATAATCAAAGGACATCCCCGTATCTCTAATACAACCAGAGTTACGAGCCTCCAAAGTTGGGTGTAATGTTAATCCTATGGAGGGGATGTTTATGGACATTTTGCTTAATTACTCGGCCCCTGTTTGTCGTAGCCCTAAGTTTTTAGTATGGTTGGATGGGGGACAAATAAGACAATTACATAATCAAAGGACATCCCCGTATCTCTAATATAACCGCAGTTTTGAGCCTTCAAAGTTTAGTGTAATGTTAATCCCATGGAGGGGATGTTTATGAACATTTTGCCGGCCTCCCTGTTTGACGCAAATTTCCCTGAATTTTACTAAAAATTCTAAATTTCCCTGAGTTTTCCCTGAGGTTTTTGTCAACTATTTATTTCCCTGATTATTCCAGGTTTTCCCTGTTTTCCAGGTTTGTATGAACCCTGATTAAAACACCGTGTTTGCTTATTACTTTGTGGCATAAGAACCTAAAACCTTCAATGCAAAAACAAACATCGGAAAATTGGTTTTGGGAAGAACCATCCATAGATTCCAACTATGTTGAAAGAAGAAAGGCAAAATTTAAATTATTTATGCAATTACTGCCTAATAAAGTAATAACTAATAAGTTTTACGCGTAAGTTGCTTAGTTCAGGTGGCAAACATTGCCAGGCAAGTTTAGCAAAATCTCTTCTCAATGTCTCGTTACATTCATCATTTTCAATCAGTAAAGTCTTAACATTCATTCCCGGTTTTGAACACACTGAAATAGACCTATTTTTAGACCTAAATGTTTCTTAACTATTAAGTATTAAGTTAGATTTCTAATTAGATACCAAATGATTCAACTTTTTCTCTAGTTAATTCAATTTGATCAATTAAATTATGTAGCTGGCATTGTTTGGCAACTATTATACAATCTTCTACTTTATCCAACGGTGTTTCTAGTCTACCTATCATTGAAAATAACGTAAAACTTTTATATATATAATTCTATTTCTGCTTTATTTTGGACAAACACAATTTTTAAACACACCAGTATATAAATATTGCATAACAACCGCCATAAAAGCGTGATAAGTTATCACAGAGTTGCTAATCATAACCACATCTTTAGTTTTCCATTTTCCATTAAATTGCTCTCGGAAATACGGGGATCTTGCTGCTAAGATACATTTGTGAGCTTGTATGGGATTTCCTTCGACTATAAATTGAATATCACTGTAATCTCCTTGCTCATAGAGTCTATAATATGTTTAATTAATTAATTAAGTATATCAGATTGATTAATTGAGTAATAATTTACTTTCTAAGAAATTCTTCATAAAAATCCCTCCTGATAGTTTGAGAACTAACAACTTTAAAATTCCATAAGAGGTTCCTGATATCATTTGTTAGGGCCCCATAGAAACATCTTTCCCCATCGAAAGTATTAGCTTCGCAACGCGCGCCTAAACTAACACCTATTAGTTGTCATTTTATGTTAACTATTTTTAGAGTTGCTATACCATTTTCCAATAAATATTGAACTACTTCAATGTGACCACAAAGGCAGGCGTAGTAGCTGAGATTTAGAGCAATTATTAGTAGAATATATTTTATAGTTTAATTTTTAATTAGGTTAATTGATTAATTACAGAGGTGTACTATCCCAATTATCTCGAACATTCAGTTCAACTTCTTTTTGGGTGATTAGGAACCTTATTAAAACGGATTTTTAATTTTTTATAGTAAATTCCCAATCAGAATAATCGATAATTCAAATTCATACTTTATTTTCTCCAAATCTCCTTTCTTACAACTTAAAAATAATTCATTTAAATCCATAATAATTACGCTAAATTATTTGCTTTCCAAAAAGTAAACAAAACTGTTTTGGTACATAAAGGGGGAAGGTCACATGATTCAGTCCACGTTTTGACCTTATACGCGACTACAGAAATTCGACCAATCACGTTTGAGATTTCTCTAATGATAGATGTCGCTACGTTGGCCAAAACTGTCCCTTTAAAAGGCTTCTGCTTATCAGTTAGCGCCATTTTCTGGGTGGTCTTAGGGTAGGTAGGATGTTGGGTAGTTTAGCTTGAGGATGTAAGGGGTTTTTCTTCATTAATTTAGTGGGTTGGGGGTAATAAAATAGGATTTAAGATAGTTAGGTTTAGTTTAGGTTTACACTATTCTTCAAACAACTACACAAAATGATCTTATCTGATTGGGTTGAGAACCTTAGTTGTTTTCCTCAAAGTGACGAAAGACGAGTAATACAAAATTTTTAACCCTAATTAGGGTTAAGAATTATGATTGTTCCCAGGCCTTGTCAAAACAATCAGAAGTGATGATTTAGAGAACGGATATCCGATATATTTAAATGAGGATACCTTCGAATCTGATCTGAATTTGTAAAAAACTAAAATATATATCAAATAAATAGGGTCTTGGAAGAAAAAATGCCTACAAACAAAATGGCAACCTACCCACGCTACCCCTCTCCATGTGGTTTTCCCCTTTGTAGGCTTATACGCAAATTAGACCTATTTTTGGCCTACGGCTGTACCGTAACAGTTGGCCAAATGTGAATTGATTAAACTCATTTATTTTTATTGAGAAATTAATAATTTTTTTTACATGACGTCAGTATGACGCCGGATATTGAATAATAAAAATTTTCCAAAATTATTAGTAGCGTTTCCTGTTTTACCTAAAAAAGAGGGGGATTCTCAAGGGCCTTTTTTTTTTAATTTTCGACGCCGACCCGCTCTCCGCGCTTGTCGGAAACAAATTGTAAAAGCCAAAGTAAGCAAAGGCATCGTGTACGGGTTGAGAAAAGCGCTGCCGTACGTTTTGGTGTATATAATCTTTTAATTTTATCAGTTTTTCTTGGTAAGTGCAATTTAATACTAACTAATTGTTATCAATAAGTTTTCATTCTCGAAACAAATGCCTTTGATTAGTTTTTAGTCATAAATGCGTTTTTCATAGTTTAAGCCTTGGTCAATGGGCTAGGCCCTTTAAAAATAAATTCCATTCCATTCTTTTTTCTTCTTTGAACATTTTGTTATAGTACTAAACACGCCCATTAATTCATTGTGAACAAATTAAATTAATATTAACCCGTGGACTATAATTTATAGCCTCCGTTTAAAGTATATTTTCGCTAAAGTGTTGCAAATGTTCGTTTATTTAGTCCCTAATGGTTAAATACCCAACCCACCCCGTCAAGCAAGCTTCCCAAATCACAATTACCTTACCAGTAGACTTAATTTAAATTAGTTTTTGACATTAGGAGCCCTGAAAACTTAAACTTTGCAATAAGGTTATCGTGATACAGTTAATTTTTTTGTGCTTAACATTATTATAAGCTTAACTAATGTCAAAGTGGTAATATAAATATATATAAAGTTCTCATTTCAATGTTAATGTTAATGTTAATTAACATTTTATGTATAAAGTACTTCCCTGAACCTCAGTATCTATTTATTCGTGTAACCCGTTTTTTTGGAGAAGATTCTACTTTAAATGAGATATGTACAATTTTTAAGAGGCCCTGTATAATGTTGCCGTAAATTGAGGTCACTATTTCATTCCCTAAAGGTTTCTTTTTTTTTCTTTTTAAGAGTGGGTTAGCTGCCGCCAACAGGATACCATAGTCCTACATAATTTTCCCACACTAATAATAATACTCGTATTAATACCCTCATTGCATTGTGAAAGAAGAACTTAAAGCTAGACTCGGTTAGTTGTCGTTATACAGACTTTAATCCATTGTATGTTGATATTAACATCAATGATGCTCTTTCAAAGCCTTTATCGGTCTTTTATTTAGTTATAGAGTAATGGCAGCTCTCTGCCTTCGACTGTATTAAGCTCTATGGGGAAATAACATGGGGTGCCATTAGTCTATTGAAGTGAATTTTTATTATATATTAATATTTTAACGTATATATTTTTAGTTTGACAAAATGAGGGAATATAAAATAGTAGTTCTGGGCAGTGGAGGTGTTGGTAAAAGTGCCTTGGTAAGATTTTACCAGCTATAAATCATGTGGGGTTTAATAGATTATATAGCATATTTTTCTTCTTAAAAGACGGTTCAATTTGTCCAAGGGATATTTGTCGAAAAATATGATCCCACAATTGAGGACAGTTACCGGAAGGTTAGATTTAATTTAATTTAAAAATATTTGGTGTTAGTTTAGTAATTTAAATTTATGGCAAATTATTTTATAGCAAGTTGAAGTTGATGGTCAACAATGTATGCTTGAAATTTTGGACACAGCTGGAACTGTAATTGAATTGAATTGAATTAGCCTTATTCCTGATCAGCGCCATCTACCCATAGCGGTGACTTTGAGAACTACTGTAAGTGGCAAGCCAATCAGATGTCGCTAAAATCTGGTGACGTCATTTTTGGTAAGACCCGAGAGTGCCAGTCAGTGACGTCACCGGATTTTAGCGACATCTGATTGGCTTACCGCTTACGGTAGTTCTCAAAGTCGCCGCTATGGGTAGGTGGCGCTGATAAGGAATAAGGCTAATTGGATTATATTTAAATTTAAGAGTTAATTTCCAAAATTGATTGGTTTTTTGGTTATAGGAACAATTCACAGCCATGAGAGATCTTTACATGAAAAATGGTCAAGGTTTTGTTTTGGTGTATTCAATCACGGCTCAGTCGACATTCAACGATCTTCAAGACCTCAGGGAACAAATATTGAGAGTAAAAGACACGGATGATGTTCCCATGATTCTAGTGGGAAATAAATGCGATTTGGAAGACGAAAGGGTGGTGGGAAAAGATCAAGGATCCAATTTGGCCAGGTCTTTTAATAATTGCGCATTCCTAGAGTCATCAGCCAAAGCCAAAATTAACGTCAACGAGGTTGAAAATATTATATAATCTCTTTAATGATGATCAAGATATATCGGAGACTAATAGAAAATATTGTATATTATTTTCCCGTTTAGATTTTTTATGATTTAGTCCGGCAAATCAACAGGAAAAATCCTGAAAAGAAAACGAAACCTCCCAAAAAGAAGCCGTGTTCAATTTTGTAGATAAAACGGGTAAAATAATTAATTAATTAATTAATTAAACTCTTGTTGGTTTAAAGGGAGGGTGAAGTGGAAAATCAAGTGATTTTTTATCGATTCTTCAACTAATTTTAAGACCAGTCTGCATAGTCAAACATTCAGGAAATACCAATTCCGAATGATTTTAAAATTATTTCAAATTAGGTTCACATTTTAAGGATAATTTTAAATAAGCCCCTCCGACCAATCGCGTAACGCCCTGCCTTTTTATTAACAAAATTTTCGTGACACGCTCCATGCCTCGCGCCACGATTGTCACGTCGCGCGCGAATTTTATCAAATCTCGTGATAAATTTCATTCGACACGAAACGTGCCACGAGAATTTTGTTAATAAAAAGGCAGGGCGTTACGCGATTGGTCGGCAGTCCTTGTTTAAAATTATCCTTAAAATCTGAACCTAATTTGAAATAATTTTAAAATCATTCCTGAAGTATTTCCTGAATGTTTGACTATGCAGACTGGTCTTATAATTAGTAGAAGAATCGATAAAAAATCACTTGATTTTCTACTTCATCCTCCCTTTAATGAATTTAATTTAAACTTAAATTTTTAATTAAAGCAGATTGTGTTGTCAACACTCACTACTAGACCTCGAAAAACCTTCCCTAGCCTTTATTTCAATTTTTTTTTGTTATAAATAAAAAAGAAAATACGTTTAATATCTCAAAAATCATCGAGAATGGAAAGAGAAAGAAACTTGAGGAGAGAAAATGAGTGTTGACTGTTGAGGTCTTGTATTAAAAAAAACAAAAAACAAAACAAAAGACAAACAAAGTAACAAACAAACAAAAAACGCCGCCGTATCTTTTTCAAAAAAAGATCCATTCTTTTTTTCAGCAACAATTATATAAATAATGGATGATTGATCGATCTTTGACACAGTTTTACGTTTAACGCCCAATTTTTTGCCCCTGAAATAAAATAAAAAAACCTTTTAAATGATAAACTAAAATAGTAAAAAACTGATAAGCGTTATTAGCTGTTCATCTCTTAGTTTGAAATTGAAAATCAGTTTTTTTTTTGGTTTTTCACAATTTTTCATCGTGTTTTTTTTTTGATAAATTTATCAGTTTAAAGTAAACAAAATGTTTTGCATTTTTTATTTAAATTATAGCCTATTTTTCGTCTAAAAATATCCTTTTTTTGGGGGGAATTTGGGATTTCTCAGTTGGTTTAAATTTTAAAATAAAAATAAACAATTTGGTTAAATATTAAAAGACTTAATTATAAATTAATTATATGGAACTAGCTACATTAGGGGAAGTTCTTAATTTGAATTATAGCCTATTTTTCGTCTAAAAATATCGTTTTTTCTCTTCTTTTTGGGGGGAATTTGGGATTTCTCAGTTGGTTTAATTTTAAAATAAAAATAAAAATTAACAATTTGGTTAAATATTAATTTAAAAGACTTAATTAATTATAAATTAATTAATTAAATTAATGTTAATTACAGTTAATATGGAACTAGCTACATTTACATTAGGGGGAAGTTCTTCTTTCATCTTATTCAAAATTTTACCATAAAAATAAAACATAACTGGAATTTAGACGAGTTTAAAACAAAATTCGTCTATTTTCATGTATAAATATATAAAAAAACAAATAAACAAACAATTCTAGTTATAAAAGTATAGATAATCACTTTTTGTAATAAGAATTAAATATAAACTAAGGAACGTGAAATTGAAACAAAAATTTAAAAACAACCAATTTTTTAATTTACATTTCTTAGTTTTTTTAATTTTAATCAAGGAAATATAAATAATTCGTTAATTAATTTGGAACCAAAGTGGCTGGTGCTAATTAATATTAATTAATTTACGTCTTGGCTTTTTAATTTCTTTTTTTTTATCATTAATAAAAATTAATATAGTTATGGATGGCTTATTTTATTTATTTTATGCTAGTGGAAAAGCTTAATTTAATTTAATTTAATTATTTAACTATCTCAAGTTATTAATTGGTGAAATTAAATTAAATTAAAATTAAAAAAAAAACATTTTGTACAGCATTTTAATTATTTTTTTTAGCTTAGTTATAAATTAATCTCAGTTTTCCGCGTTATTTTTCTGACGTTTTTTGGTTTAATTAAATTAAATTAAATTAAAGTTTAGTTTATTCAATTAATTAATGCTTTCCCGTTAAAAAAAGTTTAAAAACCAACGACCAAAGTCTGTATCTATTTAAAAATACAAACTAAATCCTAAAAACTCTCCTTTCAAACGGAGTGCCAATTAATTAATTAATATTTAAAATAATAAGAATTAAAACTCAAATAAAAAATAAAATAAAAACCCAAAAACGTTTTTTAAATGTTTAAGAAAAAGAAGTTTGATGTTTATGTTGATCATATTATATACAGTTTTGGTCCTTAATTTTGTTTTCTTTGTTTTTAAGTTGATAAATTAATTAATTAATTAAGTAAATTAACGTATATATATTCAATATTATGTCATTTTTTCCCAGCAAAAACATGTGGGTATGGAAATTTAAAAAAACAAAATGCCCTTCTGTAACGAGTAGTATTGACAGAAGTACAATTTTATTAACTATTATAACCAGCTGTCCATGAAAAACGCTATTGTGCTAAATAAACGTTAACTTTAATTAGTTGTTTTCTCATTAACTCAACTCGCAATTCAAGTTTTAAGACCAAAAATAGACGTTTCAAATTTCCCGCCAATCGGAGTTGTAATAGATTGGCAAACGATGACGTAATGGAGGTTTTTGATAGGAGATTTCCTACTATCAAAGTCAGTAATAACCGAGTCAAGAAGAAACTGACGTATGAATACTGAATAGCTTTGCATTAGGTTCATGACGTCAGTGGGAGTGTATTTTATACTCGGTCAGTGTTGACTTCCGAGAATTTTCTTCGCATAGTAGTCTCCTCCCTCCACGCTATAAACGGAGGGTCTATAGGGGGCAATAGTTTGCCCCATATTCATTCGCGAGTTCGCGATTATGGCTGAAGCCCAAAGTATTTCGATTAAAACCGTATTATGTCGGTAAGAACCTTTAAAATAATTTATTTTTATATATTTAAACAACTTTAGATTTAATTTGAGACAAATTGAAAGCCTTAAATTCGAAATTAAGCCTACAAGTTGTAAAATATTTACCAATAAGAAGCCAAGGCTTAAAGACAGTTGAAAAAAAAATTCGTTTTCTAAGCCTTGGTCTATTATTATTTTGGTTTTATTGCTGCAGGTTTTTGAATCAGATTTTTAAAGCTGATTAAGCTTAAATCTGTGAAAAATACGTGTATTTATGCGGGATATGTATTGGTAGTTATTTTGCAAACGGAATTTTCAGTGCATTTTTAATTTACGCGCATTTTAGGCAACTTGTAAAGTTTCAAAACAAAGAGGTTAATCCCAACATCTGATGAGGTCATGGGGGGTTTCTGGGGGATGAAATATAGGTATTGAGGAAGATTTCTTTTTTTTTTTTTTTTTTTGCTCCTGAGGGGGGATACGAGCTAGGGCTGAATGAAGCCTTACAGCTGCGATTTCTTAGGTTGAAAATTGTGAGGGAAATTAATTAAAGGTTTAAGTGTTGTTTGAGTTTGGTTTTAAATTGCACAAGTGATTTTAGGGAGATAATCTCAGGGGGTAGGGAATTCCAGATGGGGACCAACCGATTTGTTGCTAAGGGGGAAATTGAAAGAGGGTTTGGGGTGTTTTTTTTATTATTTAATACTCTCTTTTGTTAATGTTTACGGTTTTCTAACAAATTAAAAATTGTTATTGTTAAGTTTTTAAAAATATTCAATCGATATTAAGTTACAAAGATGCAAATTTCCTTCTAAGGGAACGGGTCTTAACTTGCTTGCCTCTAGAAGGAACTGACTTTTTTCTAACCACATATCAATGTTTAAAAATGTATTAGATCTGTTTGTAATGGTTGGAATTTAGTTTTGCATGTGTTTTGTTCAACATATTTGGCATATTATTTAAATTTAGAAGCTGATGATGCTTTTCTAAATGGTTTTTAACATCATTAAGATGGATGGGAAAGATAATTTGCATAAAAGTCTTACTACTCAGGGGTAAAAAATAAGTTTGCTGCAGTATTTTTTATTTTTTGCAAAGATTCAGATGTTAGGGAGTCAAGGATAAGTTACATAAAATCTTTTCTACTAAGGGGTAGAAAATAAGTTTGCAGCAGTGTTTTTTATTTTTTGCAAAGATTCAGATGTTACCGCAAAGGTGTTAAAGATAATTTACATATAAGTCTTACTACTGAGGGGTAAAAAATAAGTTTGCAGCAGTGTTTATTATTTTTTGCAAAGATTCAGATGCTAGGGACTCAAGGATAAGTTACATAAAAATCTTACTACTGAGGTGTAAAAAATAAGTTTGATGCAGTGTTTTTATTTTTTGCAAAGATTCAGATGTTAGAGAGTCAATGATAATTTGCATAAAAATCTTACTACTGAGGGGTAAAAATTAAGTTTGAAGTGTTTTTGATTTCTTGCAAAGATTCAGATGCATAAAAGTCTTACTACTGAGGGGTAAAAAATAAGTTTGCAGCAGTGTTTTTTATTTTTTGCAAAGACTCAGATGTTAGGGTGTTAAAGATAATTTACATAAAAATGTTACTACCTAGGGGTAAAAATTAAGTTTCAGCTGTGTTTTTTATTTTTTGCAAAGATTCAGATGTTAGGGTGTTAAAGATAATTTACATAAAAATGTTACTACCTAGGGGTAAAAAATAAGTTTGCAGTAGTGTTTTTTTATTTTTTGCAAGGATTCAGGTGTAAGTTACGGTAACAGTGTTAAAGATAATTTACATAAAAGTCTTACTACTGAGGGGGTAAAAAATAAGTTTGCAGTAGGGTTTTTTTATTTTTTGCAAGGATTCAGGTGTTACGGTAACAGTGTTAAAGATAATTTACATAAAAGTCTTACTACTGAGGGGTTAAAAAAAAAGTTAGGTGCAGTGTTTTTTATTTTTTGCAAAGATTCAGGTGTTACGGTAACAGTGTTAAAGATAATTTACATAAAAATGTTACTACCTAGGGGTAAAAAATAAGTTTGCAGTAGTGTTTTTTATTTTTTGCAAGGATTCAGGTGTTACGGTAACAGTGTTAAAGATAATTTACATAAAAGTCTTACTACTGAGGGGGTAAAAAATAAGTTTGCAGTAGTGTTTTTTATTTTTTGCAAAGATTCAGATGTTACTGTAACGGTGTTAAAGATAATTTACATAAAATCTTACTACTGAGGGGTAAAAAATAGGTTTGCGGCGGTGTTTTTTATTTTTTGCAAAGATTCAGATGTTACTGTAACGGTGTTAAAGATAATTTACATAAAAATCTTACTACTGAGGGGTAAAACATAAGTTTGCAGCAGTGTTTTTTTATTTTTTGCAAAGATTCAGATGTTAGGAGTTAAAACAGGTTTAAAATGGACTGTCAATTTTAGGAACTTTCAAGTATATAATATAAATACACAGCTAATCATTTCGCATAATTTATTAAACACAGATACTTTGCAAATGGAGCTTGTCGCGAAGGATCCAGCTGTAAATTTTCCCACGATCGTTCAAATTCAATATTAGACAACGTGTGTCGCTACTACTTGAAGGGAGCTTGCTCTTTCGGATCTTCATGTAGATATGACCATATTAGGCCAGAAAGGTTAGCCGCGAGTAGAAGTAACAATAGCGGTAGTGGAAATGCCAGTAGCTCCTCCACTCAACAGAGTGAAAAGCCTTCTCGCTC
The DNA here is from genome assembly GCF_054372755.1 of Phalangium opilio. NCBI lineage: Eukaryota > Metazoa > Arthropoda > Arachnida > Opiliones > Phalangiidae > Phalangium > Phalangium opilio. The sequence goes on from NW_028324156.1 coordinate 161,611, forward strand.
CAATGGCGTAACCGCAACCGCCATCTCCAGAACAGACGCCACATCCCTAAATCATCAAACCCACTCCCAAGAAAATCGTCCTGGTACCACGGGTCGACTTACGGTCTTAAGAAAGCAAGTTCATTCCCACGATGAAGAAACCTCTTCCTCCTCCGCATCTCGGTCTAGCAAAGGAGGAGGGTCAAGCAAAAAGGGTACCAATGTAAATGGAAATTCATGCAACACGTGGTTAAATGCTCCAGAGTTTGTGCCAAGAGGTAAAACGCCTTTACCTAGCCCTACCCGCCCTGACGCGGAGTCGCTCATTGGTAAATACTTTTTTACCAACAGCGGCCCAAAGAACGTATGCAGAAACTGTTAAACCCGAGGATTTACTCGGGGAAGATGAGGAGGTAATAGAAGAGGAAATATTTGAGGCGGAAATGGAATCTTCTTCCTCTTCACCTTCATCATCTTCTCACTCGAGACTCGGTGGCCCTACTTCCAACCTTCTCTGCCCTTACGCCATGATGGGAGAGTGTAGTTATCAAGATAAATGTATATATCTACACGGGGAACTCTGTGACTTTTGCGGACACGCCTGCCTACATCCTCTTGACGAGGAACAAAGGCAACAGCACAGAGAGGTTCGTCCCCAACCGCGTTTTCACAGAGAGATCAATTCAAAACTCTTTCTTTCTTTCCTCATCAGGAATGTATAAGGGAACACGAGAGAGACATGGAACTGTCTTTCGCGGTGCAACGGAGTCTCGATAAAACTTGCGGTATTTGCATGGACATAGTGGTAGAAAAAGAACCACCCAGCGAAAGACGGTTTGGAATTCTCGAGAAATGCACGCACATATTTTGCCTGACTTGCATTCGAAAATGGCGCAACACCAAACAATTTGACAACAAAACTATCCGAGCTTGTCCAGAATGTCGAATCCCTTCTGATTTTGTCACGCCTTCTAAATATTGGGTTGAATCTTCCGATGAGAAAGATAAACTTATCGAAGATTATAAGAAAGCATTAAGGTAAGTCCGAGGAGTGTTTATTTGTTTGTTTGTTTGTTTGTTTATGTAATGTTTATTTGTTATTTATTTTTTCTTTTTAGTTTGAAACCCTGTAAGTACTTTAAACAAGGGCGAGGGGAATGCCCCTTCGCTGGTGCCTGCTTCTACCTTCACGCCTATCCAGACGGAACAAAAGCTGAGATGCCCTTACCGCAGAGACGAAGAAGGAAAAATCAGGATGGAGAATGGGAAACAGTTGAGGTAAAAGAACAATTTTTTTTATATATATATTTAGGGTTTGGCCTACAATAAGGAAGCAATTGTGGGGCTAGGGGCGCAATCAAGTTGGTGGCATCTAATTTTGCTACATTGTTGCGTGTTCATTGGCTGGTTTTGCAGACTGTCATGTTGCATTTTGTTTCAAGGGATAGGAAGCTAACAGTTCTGACCCCGAAACGTCACACCCTTCTATCTCTTCTCTAACAGTTGGAAACAGTATTCTACGCGTAAAAATGGCAACCAGGGGGGAGGGGGTGCGTGACGTCAGACTATCTCTTCCCCCTAGCCAGTTGTTAGCTCCCTATAGAGCTATCTCATCTGTGACGTCATAGGCTTAGCTTTGGCAGTGGGCGGTCATGTTTGGTACCGCTTTGGTTCTATGGGGAAATAGTGTGAGTGACGTCACAATAAGGGTTCTGAGATAGCTCCCTATTGGGACCGTGGGAATTGTTTTGTTGACCATGGTTGTTGTAATTTCCTTCCACAATCCACTCCACGTTTTGATTTGGTTGTTGGTTATTCTTGGTCTTGGTCTTGGTCCTGGTCCTGTTTGGAGTTTATTTAATCACTTGAGCCGCCTTAGATTGTACCACCATAGTTGCACTAATTTGGCTTGAATAATTCATTGGTACTTTTGACTTTATTTTGCCTCTTCCATGTAGTCCATTTTGAATGAGACTCGCGTCACGCGTCACGTGTTCTCCTTTCATTTATCATTGTTCATACAAACCTGGAAAACCTAGAAGAGTCAGGGGAAATAAATTGTTGAGTGAAAAAGGAGATTTAGGTATAACTTTTAGTGGAATCAGAAGTATATAATACTTCTCTTCGAGAGAAGTGTACAAGCACAAAGCGGGGTAAATGTAACGCCACTCTTCCCAACATCGGAACATTTAGACTGGAGCAAGGTTACTAAAACGAATCACATACGCGATAAATAGTTCCCTCATCATTACTCTATTAGCGTTTAAATATTTGGCAAGACGCATGCGCTTGTGCATTTTGTCCCACGTCAAGACAATCAAGGTTTGTTGGATGATTGCTGGGGATTTAGTGCCAAACAATTATAGAATTCACCTTACGGTGCGATGCCCATTTGTAGTTTGATGAGCGGGAAAGCAAACTAAAAGGTGCATGAGCCTGGGAAGAATGACGTTACATAACTAAAGCATTAAGAGGATACAGAGTGTCATCCTTCTTTTATTATCCCCTTCTGGTAGAATTCAGAATTCTGGAAAATTTGTGAGATTTGAGTAAAGTTTACTCTTAAAGAAAAGGACTGGGGTGTGCCAGGTACCAAAAGATTACCCATACCAACCCCCCCCCCCCCCGATACCAGAAAATTCCTTTTATAACTATTCCAAACTACTCCCCCCATTACCCCTGTCAAGCTGAAAAAAAGGTTTTTCGATCGGGGGAGGGGGGTAAGATAAGAATCGGAGGTGAAAGGGGGGACCACCCACTGTCCAGTTTAGAAAGGGTTGGAGAGGAAAAGGTGATGAAACTCTGTTTCAAGGTAAAATTTAGGTCCCATAAGGGACGCGTTTTGTGGTAGTTCGTTTCTGAGATGGAATAGAGTGATAGAATCACCCCGCATTGCACTCACGTAGCGCGACACGCCTATGTCATCCCATTGCCAGTATTCTGTGTTGAAATCAGAAGGAGAAAGCGGAACCAAATGGTAGAGAAAGCGTGGAAGCCAAAAAATTTGAGAAAGGCCATACATTAAAGAAGACAAGAACTTAGTTAGGCAGGCTTGAGGATAGAAATAGTGTACTAAAGGGAATATTTGAAGAAAGTATCTATATATTTAAACCGAATACCCCATTGACATTTTTTGGGTACCCACCCCCCTTAACGTCCAATATTGCCATCTCAGTTCGTCACACAGTGCTTAGTTTTGACAGTTCGCGGCCATGTTTTTGTACCGCGTTGGTTCTATGGGCAAATAGCATGTGTGACTCTATACTGGACAATAATTTCTCGACTAAGCCTAATTACTAGAATAGAGAGCTTTCAGATGGGATAATTGTACGTCCAAGTCTTACCGCCATATTGGGTGGTCTCAGCTTCATTCCTGCTTTAAACCCCACCAATATGGCAGCGTAAATCATGTCACGAGACTCAGCTCCTCCTCCAACTGAAAGCTCTCTATAGAGTGGTACTGATAGGGGAGGATCTAGGGGGGACGTGAGGTCAATATTGGTAGTCTAAATTGTACCGTGCCTGAGTTGACTACTTCCAATATGGTCGCCAAATGCTATCTTAAGAAATATGAGGGTGTGATGTCACCAGAAAGATCGTGGTAGCTGACTATAGTGTGTTACCACGAACTTTGTAGTGACGTCACATGCTCTTATCTCTTACCTTATTTTCAGGCGACCATATTGGCAGTCGCAAGTCGCGAGACATCGTCAGCTTGGGCAATACAAATTCGGGACCCAATATTGACGTCACAGTTTCCTCCCCCCCCAGCTTCGCGGTAGCACCGGACAAAAATTCCAGATACGCGAAAACCATATTTTACTAGGTGCACTTGCACTTGGAAATATAAGGGGGGGGGGGGGAACCTTGAAATGTCGGGGAAATTGGTTTTCCAAAAGTTGTATGAACCTATGATTGCCCTTTTTTGCGCCTCAATAACCTCTAACCTTTTACATTAATGTTTTAACACAATTTCCATTGCAAATGTATTTAACTTGGTGAAACAAGCTTTGGTTTTTTTTCTTCTTATCATGTCCAATATTATTGCACCTAATTTAGTTGCGTTAATGTTAATGTTGCCTATCATGTAGAGGGCTTGCGAAGTAGATTTTTGGCGAAACTTAACTAGATCTAGGCTTTAGTTGGGACAGTCACTTAAAAGCCACGTAACTTTGTGGCTTGTATTGTTCTTTATTTTTATCCCCTACTCCAAACCGTAGCGGATTTTTTTGTGGGATTTTTTCGAAGTACGAGACAGCCATGTCCTTTTCCATTTGGACTTGGAAGATATGTTTGATTTGTTTTCCGATATTGATGACGACACGGATCTAAGTGACGTAGATCTTATCATGGATTAAAAATTATTAAAAAAAAAAAAAAAACACCATATTTCGGGGGCAAAGAAAATTTCTAATAAATGACAAGATAAACACACAACAAAAAAAACTTTAAATAGACAACAAAATTACAAACAATTCACTTAAAAAACAAACAAATAAACAAACACTGTTTTTTTGAGGAGAGATAAGAAGAGGTATAAAATTAAAACCCGGCTTATTAATAAGTAAATATCGTCTGAAAAATATCCAGGATATTAATTACTAAAGCATTTAAATTTATCGTAAAACTAAATTTTAACGAAGAAAGAAAAAACCAACAATGAAATTTATGGTCAGTTTTTTTTTTGAAACTTATCAATAATAATAATTATAATAAACGGAACACCTATCGTATTTAAATACCAAAAATAAATCAAATCCCCAATTAAGTAAGTGACGTTTTTAATTAACTTTAGGGTTAATTAATCAATTTAATCGATGGTATTAAAAAAAAAAAAGCAAGAAAAAAATTAAATATTTTAAGCCTTAGCTTTTAAATATGACAAACAAACAAACAAACAAACGCAAGTAATAAACAAGTCTATATATCTATATACGATCCCTTCCGCCCAAAATAAACATAGATGTGCTCGTTAGATAAAAAAAATGACCAATAGAAAGTAATAAGTGTTTTCACCCACTTCACTATAACGATAGGAGAACTAAACCCCCCCCCCCCAAATGATTCAAATTAGACACGCGGATTAAAATTGATTAATCATAATTAATGGGGGGTTGACCATGGACGGACTGATGTTTAAAACAACAAAAAAAAAAAAAAATTGACGTTAGTGGTAACACTTTGAAAAAAATGGAAAAAAAAGCAAATTTGGAAAATTTACAGGGAATTATATCGCCGTGCCGTTTGATTAATTTTCTTATTTTTGATTAAGGTTTATTTTTCTTTTTTGAATTTTTTTTTTTAGTTTAGTGACACGATTTAAGGGGGGAATACAAGGTCAATTTGGTTGTTAATTAAGATTTAAAAGGGTAATTAATTGAATATAGCCACCATTTTCTGAAGTAACGTTAGAATTATAGCACCAATTTCTTTCTTTTTTTTTTTTTTTTGAATTTTTTGAGTTTGAGTTTGAGACGTCTACTGATTATTAGTAAGAAGTAGAAGAAAAAAACAGGTTAATGGGGAATTAATTAACTTAGTTAATAATTAACGATGTTAATGGGGAATTAACTTAGTTAATAATTAACGATTAAGGGATTTATTAACGCGAATTAAAAATAAAACAACAACATTTAAAACACCATTAAATATTAAAATGGTGGGTATATAATTTTTTTTTTTTTTTTTTTTTTTTTTTCGTAATTTCAGTTATTTTTAATCAATTTAGGAATTGTTATTGATAGCTTAATTAATTTTTTTTAATGTTTAGTTTACATTAGCGAGGATAAAAAATTTGGACGAAGCTACTGAAATTTTTTTCAGAGCTTTAAAGTATAGTAATTAAAAAAATTAACATTGTTGTTACGTTCCAAATAGTTTTCTTCAATTATTATTATTACTTATTTTTTAGGCATTTTTTTTTTAATTAATTATCGCTTAATTCTTCCTCCATATCGTGTTTATAATGGGCTCGAATTCATAAAAAATTTAATCGCAATGCATTGCGGTTGGTTGGTTGGTGTTTTTTGAAGCTTACGCTATTCAAGATGAACGTAACCGTAGTAGTCTCGTAGAGTTATTGTAGTTGGGTGGATTAATTAATAGCTTAAATGAGAGAAGAGGAGTTACCCCCCCCCCCTTTTAAGCTTTTTGCATATTATAGTTAATGGTGAATTTTTTTTTGTTACTTTTAATAATAACAAGAAGTGATATCTAGTTTATTAGGGAGAAGGTATAAATTCGCCCCACATTTATAATCTAGCTTTATCTCCAGTCCAAACGTTACGTAGGTCCGGAGTTAATTTAATCCCCGCCGCCTCTAAATTGCAACCAGCATCATCTCATTGGTTCTTGAAAACTCACGTCAGCGCGGCGACGCGAATGACGGGAAAATTACAGTCATATTTTCCGACTGAGGAGAGTGTAGCGAAATAGCCCGGCCTCCTTTTTACGTCCCCCCCCTTGTATTTTGAAAGGGGGACTGCAGGACTATGGCGCGCGAATACTAAGGCATCTTATACTTTCTCCCTAATAAACTAGATATCGCTTCTTGATGATAATAATATCCTTAGTTTCGAAAGAGAGAGATGAATAAGGAGACGTGAAATAAATATCTATCCCCCATTTTTTTAACTATGACAAAAACTATCAACGCTGGCTGGCTGGTTATTGAAAGAATTTATTGGCTTATTCTGGTCTGGTGAGCGTAGGGATTTAAAATAAACAGTCGATAAGTTAATTAATTATTTATTTTAATTAATTAATGAACGACTTATTGTAACGTAAAAACATTTGGGCTTTTACAATAATCAATCAAACACAAACGTATATAGACTTATTAAAAGAAATATCATTTTTTTGGGCTTGATAACCTAAAAATATCGTATATAACCAAATAAATAAATAAACAACAACAAACCTAACTGACTAGATGATCCCTTTAAGAACAGGTTAGGACTTGTGACTTTGAAAAAAAAAAAAAATATTTCCCCCTAAAATGCGCATTATTCGCTGTTAATAAACAAAGTACTTTAAAATGAGTAAACAAAATAACGTGCTAGCTCGTTGGCAAAGATGTGTTATCAATACTTCTAAAAGATTTCTTAACGTTTGGGGAGGAAATATAAACTAAAACTTCAAGATAAAAAAAATGGATTATGCAAATTTAAAACCAAAACTATTTGAGAAATATGTGGCACAATTTTCCGTTGTTTGTTGTTCTTAGTGGGGGGTGAAAGACATGAATTTATCCTTAGAAACGCTTCGTTCATGATATAATCAAGAAGTGATATCTAGTTTACTAGGGAGAAGGTATAAGTTCGCCCCACATTTATAATCTAGCTTTATCTCCAGTCCAAACGTTACGTAGGTCCGGAGTTAATTTAATCCCCGCCGCCTCTAAATTACAACCAGCATCATCTCATTGGTTCTTGAAAACGCACGTCAGCGCGACGACGCGAATGACGGGAAAATTACAGTCATATTTTTCGACTGAGGAGAGGCTGCGAAATAGCCCGGTGGCCTCCTTTTACGTCCCCCCCCCCTTGTATTTTGAAAGGGGGACTGGGACTATGGCGCGCTTATATATACTTAGGCATCTTATACCTTCTGCCTAATAAACTAGATATCACGTCTTGATATAATTATGACCCAGTAAATTTATAGCGACGCTTCTCTTGGGATTATTTTTAAATAGTTATTGATTAAATTTAATCATTCCCGTCCCGTTTAGTTTTACCAACATATTTCTACCTTTTGAATATATTAAAAAAAACTTGAGCAACCTCGTCATATGAATTTACTTTTAAAACAAAAAACCCCTCGGAAATTCTGCTCAGACGCTAACCATTTTAATTATAAGAGGTTTACAGAGGTACAGTCAATATAAAAATACCGGTAATTCTTAATTAATTAAATAAATAAACAAACAAACTTGCTTCGAACGAGGAAACAAACATACTTCTCAAATGAAACGTAAAAACAAAAACAACGTACGCCTTTTTACAAAATATTTTTCCCTCCTCTCCCCCACAAGAAAATTGATCAAAAACTAGTCTCTTTTAAAATATATAAACGTAAACAAACAAACAAACATATAGAACATATTTGGGAGAGTTGGAATATAAACAAATACTTCAAAAACAAAGAAAAGCAAAAAAAATATATAGACAATTGTTTTTTGAGGGGAAAATAAGAAAATTTTACTCGTAGATTTGAATAATTAAATAATTATTTAACGCAGAATTAAATACAAAACAAACAAACTAACTAACAAACAAACCAGAATATATATCATTGTAAATTATAATCAAATTTAAGATAAAAGAATTAGGATGGGGATAAAAAAATAATTAAATATTATAGAATACATTAAAGTATATGCAGCATTCCAGTTGAGTTTCCCCCCTTCCCCTCCTTCCTTCAAATCCGTCACTAATTAAGCCTTATTAACCAATTAAAAAGAGGGGAATTATATAGATTTATTTTAATATTAATTAGTTAGTTAATTAATGAATTATCGTCAATTATTCTGCCCATTTCGCTAATTCCAGTATTGCGCTATATATGTATATTTTAATTAAACTCTCCTCCTTTAGCTATATATTTTTTTTTGTGTCTTTAAATATTTAAAAACGCGTCACAACTGGTTAATTAGCGCACCCCCTTAATTGTTTAGTCTTAAGTTAATTATGCAAATTTATGCATAAATATTTGTGTTTTTTTTTTCACTGAAAATGCCCTGTATACCTCAGAAATATTACCCAGCGACTTTTTTTTAATTTGCTATTTAACTAGTTATAATTAGTTTTAATTAGGATGTTACTGTTTAGAACTACACCAATTTAATATTTTTAAACCACGTTTCTTCCCCCCCCTTTTAGTTTACTAATTAAAAATTAAATAAATTCGCATTAAATTTAAAATATTTTTAAATGATAATATACTCAAAATGTTTTTCTGAATCATTAAATTTAATTTAATTTAATTAATTTGAAATTGATTATTATTATTACGATTCCTTGTTCTCCCCCCCTCCCTCCCCATTTAAACTATACGAAACAAAAATGGAAAGCGCCATTTTTGTGTACTGCCTTTAACTGTATTATGCTATATGGGAAATTAACATGGGGTGCCATTACTCTACTAAAAATAAAGGAAAAAAAATCAGTATTTCGATATTTTGTTGTGAAAAAAAAAATCCCCTTTATTTTTCATCTTATTATTTTTTAGTATATTAGTTGTTTAAAATTAATTCTTTAATTTTTTTTTTAAATAAATTTTTAATTATTCTAAATAATCCCCCTAAATATATGAAAGAGGTTAGTTCTTACGTATGCCTGTACAAAAAAAAAACAAAATAATAAAATAATACGAAACATACCAAAATACCTAAATGAAATATACAACAGAAAAAAAAAAAATTGGTCCGCGCTGCAAATAATTGTTGTGTCCATTTAACTCGTCAAAAAATTTTATGCTGGAAGCAATAAAAAGAAAAAAAAAATACAAAGAAAACGACAAAAAAAATTACCCAAGCTTGGTTCCTAAAAAAAAATCTAATTTTTTTATTTATTTACTTATTTTAGTGCATATACATCAATACTTTCGTCGTTAATAAACATACTTATTCTTATACCTGAAGTTCATAAGATATGTTACATAAGTCACTTCATGACAAGCTCTCAGTAATCAGTAATAAACTTATTTAACATATCTTATGAACTTATGCTTATACATATATTGAACATACTTTCCTCACAATATACTTAAGCTCCGTTCAAACTACGCAATTTTTATTCCATTAAAGTAATTGCTTAGTGTGAACGGGTCGTTAACAAGTTGGTTAATTGAACAGTTCTGTAACTAATTTTCCAATTTGGGTAGGGTTTTATTATCTCTGGGGAATTCTAAAATTTGAGATAATAAGACGGTACTGGAGTCGTACTTGAACTGTTCTTGGGTTTACTGGTTGTCCCAGGTCCAGGGGGTTTGTTAGTTGTTTGTTGTTTACTAGTTTCCTTCTGTTCTGTTTTTACTTCTATAATTTTGGGGTAGTTTTCCAAATTGTTATCAAGTGGTTGTTTACTCGTTTCTTTTGTGTCTTCATCCACTTCTGTTATTATTTTGGGGTAGTATACTTGATTGTAATCGAGTGGTTGTTCTTCAAACGTTCTCTCAGGGTCGTTGTAAATATCCAAATCGTCGTTGTAAATAATATCCGTCTCCATATCTCTTTCGTATCCATTGTCCTCTTGTATTACGTCAGATGATGGGTCGCAGTGGTCACAGGCTTCCCTCCTGAAAACGGGTTTCTTCTGGTCTTCATCAGTAACTTTGGGTTGGATTTCCAACTGGGTTGACTGGCAGTTATTTGGTTTGAATTCTATTGATGGGGAAACTCCCTCTTGGTTCTGGTTAAACACAGTCTGATCCGTTGGTTTGGCTTCTGTTGAAGAGGTAACTTGCTCTTGGTTCTGGATGACTGTCGTCTGGTCTGTTGGTTTGACTTCTGTTGAAGAGGAAACTTGCTCTTGGGTCTGGTTGAGTGCAGCCTGGTCTGTTGGTTTGACTTCTGTTGAAGAGGCAACTTGCTCTTGGGTCTGGTTGATTGCAGTCTGATCTGTTGGTTTGACTTCTGTTAAAGGGGCGACCTGCTCTTGGGTCTGGTTGAGTGCAGCCTGGTCTGTTGGTTTGACTTCTGTTGAAGAGGCAACTTGCTCTTGGGTCTGGTTGATTGCAGTCTGATCTGTTGGTTTGACTTCTGTTAAAGGGGCGACCTGCTCTTGGGTCTGGTTGATTGCAGTCTGGTCCGTTGGTCTGACTTCTGTTAAAGGGGTGACTTGCTCTTGGCTCTGGTTTAGTGCAGCCTGATCTGTTGGTTTGACTTCTGTTAAATCGGCAACTTGCTCTTGGGTCTGGTTGATTGCAGCCTGGTCTGTTGGTTTGACTTCTGTGGAAGACGCAACTTGGTCTTTTGACACTCGCACTCCTTGGTTCTGGTTAGGATTAAGTTCCGGAATTTCTGTTGGACTCGGGTTGGGTTGTGATTTTTCTGTGGTCATCACTGGGTTAATTACCGCAGATTCAACGAACATAGTGTTGAGAATTACATGTAAAATAAACGCGCGCTTACTGAAGTACATGGTGTTAGCCTTATAAAGAACTCTTGTCGATATGAGATAAATATGCCTTAGTTCTGTTTTTATAATTGCAATTTTAAGTTTATTCGAATTTCATTGGACCCTATTGTGTATTTAACCATTTATTGTTATAGCTAGTAATTAAAAGTATTAGGTTTCATTGACGTCCTAATTCAAAGGTTTATAATACGACGTGAAATTTTGAAAGTTTGGTTTGGGAGTAATCCGGTAACTTGATCCACCAAACAACGCTGAAATTTTACAGAAGAACTTAAATAATACCACGAGCTTTTAAATTTTTCCATTATAAAACTTTAATCGTATTCGATTACAAAGTGTAGTGTATTTTACATCATTTTGTTATTTGGGCATTTTGACCTAACCTTGATGTTGTTGCTGGAAGTTATTTAGTTGTTGGGCATGTTGAGCTTGAGCAGCTTGATGATAGTCTTGTTGTAGCTTCATCATTTCTTCAACTTGTTTTTGATGGTCTCGTAGGGCTTTAGACCAGTCAGAGTTGGCGTCCCCGGAAGTTTGATGACCATTTCCTGATGAGGAACTGAAACTAGATTCACTTCCATGATTGTAGGAGTTTCTCGAGGTTTCGCTGTGAGATTTCCGGTAGCCGTTAGGTAGTTGTTCAAAAGACGAGTGGTGTTGAGTGTGGCTGTCGCTTCCAAATGGGGATTGACCAAATGCTGATGGTTCTTGACCGATTTGTTGTTGACCAAATTCGGAAGGTTCTTGACCGATATGTTGTCGACCAAATTCGGAAGGTTCTTGACCGATATGTTGTCGCCCAAATTCAGAGGGTTCTTGACCAATTGGTTGTTGACCAAATTCAGAAGGTTCTTGACCAATTGGTTGTTGACCAAATTCAGAAGTTCTTGGACCGAATGTTCCTCCTTGATATTGTCGAGAAAAGTCGCTATTTTGTCCCGTTTGAAACCGATCACTGGATTCTGGAAATATTGCTGGTTCTTGACCGATAGGTTCTTGGCCACCGAACATGCCTTGACTTTGACCAAAAGCGAAGTTACTTTGCCCGTTCTCACCACTTTCGGTTGGGAAGTAGAAATTTCCGCTCTCTTGCTGGAATTGGCCAGAATCTTGAGAACTTATTGTCTCCTGTCCTATTGGTTCTTGTCCTCCAAACTGTTCGCTTTGTTGACCACCAAAATCAGATCCAGGAGGTTGCGGTCTTGTCTTTATATTTTTGGATTTAGTTTTGGTACCACCGGTGAATTTATCGTTTTTGCTTTCCCCGGAACATGGACTGCAACTACAAGACGTGGGTTGTTGGAATTTTCTCTTAATCGTTCGACCTTTAGCGCATTCCAACTCGACTTCGATGACCTCGAAAGTTTGGGGCGAGCAACAATGGCAGTTACTTTGGAAAACACCCGCATCTAGCGAGTACTTGGAATGAGAATCGCAAGTTCCGGAACATTCTTTCAAACCAGGGACTGTTTTGTAATTTCGGCAAACGCCGAGTCTTGGATCGTGAATGGTTAGGAACCCAATGGCATCCGTCTCGTTGACTAAAGCTGGGACGCATTTACTGACTATAAACATAGAAATACGTTAAGGTTGTTTTACTTTAACTGATTCTGATTGGAAACTTACTGGTTATGTTGCATTTTTGACAACATCCTGTTTCGTCCCATACAATATGTTCCTGTAATTTCAAATTTATATTAGAGGTCAAATTTTAACCCTAATAATTTAATAAAACTTACCGGAGGGCATTCCTCGGGTACTGCTTCACATTTTGGTGATGTGTATATGGTTCTAACTGACCCTCCATCCAAAATACATTCGGCGCTATAACATTTACGGACTGTCGAATTCCACGCGCTGCCAACGGGATATGTTTCACCATTTTCTTCGCAAACGATTGGTCGACACCATCCGCAACATAATCCAAGTGAAGCGGGTGGTTGGACATATTCCGTGTACTACAAAGAGAAACAGGAAGGGTTTAGCCATAGCTGTTAAAATGCGGATGGTAAAACTTAACTACCTCGGGACATTCAGTGCAAACTATAGCCCGTTCAACTTTCTGTACATCTCCGAAACTGGAAATTTCGCATCGGTACGATAAGCAGTTGTTATCGGGACTCTTCCATTCGTGTCCAACTTCGTAAAGGTTACCGAAAATATCCTTGCAGAATAGTCTAGCAATTACTGGACAACATAGGTTGGGGACGGGAATTGCTTCCAGAGCGTATTCTTTTTTGTCCGGCATATCTTCGATGGTGGGACAGTGTTCAAGTGTACATTTTGGGCTGTAATTACCATCGGCACCCTCGCAAGTACAGTTTCGACATAGACCATCAGACCATTTCTCGTTCGGCTAGAAAAAACACAACTTTTAAATTGGACCGAAAGTTTAAATTAGGTATGAACATACCTTGTATATAGATGGTACTTGTTCAGTTTCCGTTAAGGGATACTCGGCGCCATCGACTAGTCGAAGTTGATGAGTGTAAATGCAGACGTCTTCCGGTGGCTCTGTAAAGTAATTAAGTAATTGTATACACGAATCATTACGTATTTTTATGTGAGGTATGAACGTACTGCATTTGTAAGTATCGCAACATTCTCCCGGTAACGTCTTCAATTCCAAACCAGGCGCGCATGACGGTGGGACAGGGCATGACTCTGGATGGCAAACAACTTCCGCTTTACTACAACAGTCCACATTAACCAGCTCAACTTGTTGACCGGGTTCCAATTCAGTTGGCCATCTAACCATGGGACATAGACCAGGATCGCATTCTAAAAAAAAATAGAAATACCAAAAACAGTTCTAAATCTGAATTCACTCTTTTGGTGAAAATTTTTCACCAAAGTATTCTTACCACAAAGGTACTCCGGGCAAATGTCCTTTCCAGTTTTTAATTTGGCAACTTCTCCTGGGGCGCATGTTGGTACCGCGGCGGGTGGACAAGTTGGTTTAGGTTTGGGCTCTTTCAAGTTTTAAGTATTATGTATTAAACTCTTTCTTTTTGAAAGGAATTTTTTAAAATCTTAATTACCACATAGGTATTTGGTGCAGCAAGTGTCGGTTCCGTTTGGTAATACTCGCAACATTTCTTCAGATCTGCAAATGGGAGGTGAGGGACACGTGGGTGTTAAACAGACAACCTTAAGATCGTAATCGCAATGACATTCTGTGCATTTTCCATCTTTCCAACTGTCACCGGGCTATAAATACGTAATGGAACTTTTTAATCAAGTCGCCTAAGACTGGAGGGAAAACAATTACCTTATGTCCTTCATCATCGCACGTGTCGCAAACGGAGTTACTCATGCATTTACCCCGATGGAAAACCATGCCATCAGGACAGAAACAACCGTCCATTTTCATCTCGTGACATTTAAATTCTTGTTCGATGATTTTACCACCTTTAATAGCTCCGCCTTTAACTCCTTCGTTGTAACTTCCTTTAACACTTCCACCTTTGACGCCTCCACCTCCCAAATCGAGCATTTTCTCGTATCTTATTCCCTCGTCATCTCTATTAGTAGTCGCGTTGGTACATGTTTGGGGGCACGCGTCGTGGCATTGCACGTATTTACTTCCTTCCGGACACTGAACAACTATTGGGGGAAAATGCTCAAGTACCAAATAACTACGATTACATATTATTATTTAACTTACCACATCCTAAACTTTCCATCCAATCAATTACTGGCGCGTTCAACTCGCAACACTGTCTAGTAAATTCGAGTAGGGCTTTGCAAGCTGCCTCTTTGGATTGCGAACCCTTAACAACATCGTACAGACAAGCGCGACGGTAGGGTTCAGGATCAACCAATGCCATGCATTCTTGTAAAATTGGGTGATGAAATTCAACGCAGTCGTATGGATTGTCGTCGAAATTAACCGGAAGTTGTTGTTCGTTGTCGTTTACGCACGACTCGTAATTTCCTTCGTTCATGTAACTACAGAGGACATCCTTATGATCAGGGATACCGTCATTATCAACGTCCATGTCATCATCCTCGTCGGCGAAGTTGCAATTACCGCATAAACCTTTCGTTCGGTTGAAGAACAGTGCGACAGGGACTTTAATGGAAAACGCCGCGTGAGATGAGAAGTAAAATATTTGAGCGCTCAACTCTGGTATGACAACCATGTAATTATGACCAGGATATCCTAGAACCATCATTCCAGCTACGTCTACTGGTAATCTCTCCAAGTTAATTGGGATATTATCCAAGACCACGTTTTGGTTTCTCATCATGACGACTTTATGTCCCTGGTATTCAACACCCATTCCTACAATGCAAGCCACTCTTCCCTGACAATAATCCGTGTGTCCAGTGATGATTAAACTACTCTCTAAGTGGTTTGCCATAATGAAGGACCCTTTTCCTTGGAAGTTAAACATGGCGCCATCGAAGGTTACTACTTGAGGATCACCGAATCCTTGACATACTCGATCGGGACATTCGTTTTGTTCGACGCATTTATCTTCGTGACGAATCATTCCAGTTGGACAGAAACAACCGGAAACGCAACCTTCACTGCAGTCACGTTTCTTGTTGATGCACGATTTCTCGCATCGCGGATGGCAGTCGTACCAAACCAGTCCAGGTGGACATTCGGGAACTTTTTAAAGAAAATGGAGACGTTAGGTCTAATTTCAATAGATAAATATTTTTTAAGGACTTACTGCATGTAAATTCGGTACAAGGTCCGCTACTATCCTCAGCAATTTTGTAACCATCATCGCAAAGTGGGATTATTGGTGTTGGACAAGTTGTTACTGTAATTAAGTTAGGCTTAAATGATTCGGAACCTAATTTGATTAGTGTATCTTCATACCAATCATTAGAGCATGCGCGGTAGTAAATCCGCATCTTTCAACCATGACACATTTGAGTTTGTTGTTGACGCAATGACATTTCTTGCAATCTTTTTGTATCATAGTTCCCGGCTAGATAGTAATTAAGTTTAATATCATTTGAGAGCACTAAAGCTAGTTTCTTACCGCTAAGACGCTTCCGTCGGGTAGAACGCAAGTACATTCCGCGGACTTGACGCAAGTTCTCTCATCAAGTTGAACGTATCCCGGTTGGTTGCATTCGACGTATTCGCAACCTGGGACGCATTTACTGGGGTCACGATCCAACTCGCAAGTACCACTCATGACCAACTTATCATGATACGAGTGACAAGTTTGATCGCAACGGAATAAGCAGGGAGTCCAACGTAAACCAGGTGGACATGGGTTCTCTGTAATAATTTAAGTTTAGGATTCGTTTTGAAGTTTATATTTGTTTTTCGCGTACCAGTGGTTGTTGGGGCCAAAGTTGTTGTTGTAGTCGCAATTTCAGGCGTCAAACAGAAACAGTAAACTCGAACTTCATAATCCAGACATTTTTTACCCTTGGGTTGTTTTCCGTGAAGACATATCAACCCGTTGCTCATATCGCAAGTAATACCCCTTTGTCCAGCGTCATACCAAGCCTCCTGAGTACTCGCCACCCGACATTCAAAATTTCTAACGTGTTCCTCGGGGCAGGCTCTGGTGGCACGCACTGTGTCAAGCACAGTTTCCCTATCACCGTTTTCATCTGCTCGGGCGTTTGTGACACTGACCCATTCGCTCCAGCCATGGTTTTCTGGTAGACAATCAATGGGTAATTCTTCGGTGATAGGTTCCTCCGTAGTTGTAGTTGGAGGCAGTGTGGTCGTTTCTATTAATCTCTCGTTCTCACAAGAGCAGAATACTCTGATTTCATAATCGGGACATTTTTTCGCTCCTTTTCCTTTGCCGTTTTCGCAGACAAGTCCTTCCGGTAATGAGCACCGAACGTCATCAGGTTCACTCACACTTCCCCCTTTCTTCGTAGTAGTTTTTACGGGTCGACATTCGATCGAGGACATGTTGGGGTACGTACAAGGGATATCGTAGTCCTGGTAGAGTTTGCTAAAATGATTGCCAATATCTTCGTAGTCTCCGTCACTCTGTTGAATGAAAAACAGTGAATTATCATCTTTCAAGAATGGAGTTCACTTCTTGACTAATTTTCTTACGTATTCATCGGGTTGGAAAGAATTCATCCACTCTGTCCATCCAAATAGGGTGCAAGGCCTGATCTTATCTTTACCCTTTTTCTTTTTTATTGGTGGTAAAATTTCCGACCTTCCTTCATCTTCATAATCAACCTGTGTCTTTGGCACAGCTTCTGTCCTTGGACTAAATGGAAGTTTTTCAATATATTTTTGTCTAGGACAATCTTGATCCTCGCAATCTACTCTTCCTTTACGACAGTAACTACCGAATAAAATTAGGGTTAGTTACCATTTCTCTTACTGTAGTTTTCAAGTACTTACCATGATTGACAAGGGTTCTCCAAAGTTCCCTCAGATACCCAATCACCATCCTTGTATATTTTCCCTTCAATTTCACAGTCGTAATTGGGCGCTTCACATTGAGCTTCCGGTACGCATTCGTCATTTCCGGTGTAGTTGAACATATGTCCAAACGGACACGGTTTAATATCGCAGCCTTCTACGCATGGGTTACTCTTGCAGGATATTTTTCCCGTCGTTTTGAGGCTCTGACAAGTATCTCGGGGACATAGTGGGATGCATGGATTGTATTGGTCACATTCCTCACATTGTATAGCTGAGAATTGAACACAGTTACTTGAAAATTATGAGAGTGGGTGGGTTTATTTAACTTACGACAAAGGTTTTGCGATCTCCAGGTAATGGGTATACCCTTTGAAGCGCAAGTATCGGCGTAAACAGCGATGGCAGTGCAGAGACAGTCGCAATTACCTCCGGTTTCACATGAACAGGTGTCAGCGATACACCTAATTAAGCCTAAGTTAGTTTCGAGTTCATTTAAATTGAACTGGCGTTGTTACCATCACTTACCTATCGTAGTACAACTGGACAGGAACAGAACCATGGCAGGGAGCAAACATATCAGATTTCAGTACTTGGCATTGATGGGAGGCCCACTGACGATTTGCTGTTTTATGCGAACAAATGTCTGTGACTTCGTTCGAAGAGGGACAGTAAGTATGAAGTTTCCAACTGTCCGCGAATATATGCGCGCGAGTCTCTGGTAGGCCACCATTTGGCAGGGTAAAATCGTTAATAGAATCATCGTCAAAATTCCCACAGAGTCCTTGCAGTTTTCCTTTCAGTATGGGATCAGCTCTGACGTACAATCTAGACTTCTTATCCCATAATATTTCGATACCCACGTCGCTACTTAAGTACAGGAAAAGTCCCACTTCTTGTATCAAATACTTGGAACTGGTCGGATAAGGACCTTCTTTGGATAATGTTACGGTTTCGTATCCCACCGTGAATGTAACTTCTTTGCCGCAAATAACTTTGGAAGATCCGCAAGGAACGTTTTGTACTATGACCGAGAATGTCTGGCCTTGAATAGATTTTCCTCTAGTCAGGACATACTGACACTGTCCCTGAACGTCATAGTTCTTGCCGTCGAAACTTTGATAGTGGGAACTACCATAAGCCGTACATTGACCGAAACACTGTTCTTGCGTGCAAACCCAAAGACCACCTTTACAAAGGCTATGACAACAAATACAATGAAATTATAACCTAATGAAGGTCATAAAGATTATATTTTACCAGTTATTGCAATCCATTTGAACGGCGCTACCATCGGGGTAACTTTTACCTCCATGATGGCAAGGACATTGTTCGGGTCTGACGCATTTGCCTAGAGTTTGATCTAGGACATATCCTCGTTTACATTTGCAACCCGCTCTACATGTCTTTGTGTGGCATTTCGGAGGATGGTTCATGTTATCGCAAGTGAGAGGACAATCGGAAATGCATTCGGAGCTTTCTTGGTTTTCTCCGCATGTAAGTAACTGATCAGGGGATTCGGTTACTCCCGAATCGAATCTGCATTGGAATCGACCATTTTCACATTCACTGAAAGTAGATAAGAAAGTTGTAAGTTCTGGAAATTAGGCTTAGTGATCTACCTACCATATCTTTCCCGATCTTTGTTGACGATATCCTGCTGGGTATTCTTTACTGTTGTAAACGCAAGGGCATCGGGAGGTGAGGACGCATCGGCCGGTTGAATCGAGGCTATAACCAGGTGGACACGCGCAACCTATAGCAAAAAGATAGACTTAGATCGGGTTAGTCTTAAGTTGAGTTACACCTCACCATCAACGCAATCTTTATCGGAACAGTTCTGTTGAACTGATATTGCCGCGCATGAGTAGGAGCAAGATGAGACGCACATTTGATATTCTTGTCCACCAGTACAATGGATTCCTATAAAAACATTGCATCCAAGTTCAATTAACAAAGATTCTTTTTAGCTTCAGTTTAATGTCTTATCTTACCACATTCTGGGACCTCTGGTCTCCAGTTAACCAGTACTCCTTGGTTAGAGCAAACTAAGGCGTACTGTTCTAGCTCGGGACATAAACAACTCTCCAACGGTCCCTCACAAACGCATATCTCCTCTAGACAAGCCTGGTAGAATGGTTGAGGATCAACGACGTCATGACACTCTGACGTGAGCAGATTTGATTAGACATGGATTTTTGAGAGCTGGAACTACTTTACTTACCAGCGAAAATACTGGATTTTATTATTTCGCACATCTTTTCGGCAGTTATAAGTTGATAGGGGTTACTTTCGCAAGGCGAAGTTGGTTGTTCCTCCGTCGTCTGACAGTTTTCTTTTGTCCTCCATTTACGAGCAAAAGCGGCAACAGTCAGCTCGTTGTCACCTTCAGGGGTAAAGAAATCGTCGTTTTGGTTACGGTTGAATGTTCCGCAAAGTCCGTCAGTTTTGTCGAAGAAAGTGTTGGGTACTTGAACGTAACCTCCCGTCTCTCCGTTCCAAACAACAATAATACCATTGGGTAGTTCCACCTATTTTGTGTTATTAGTTTGGTCAAATACTTAATTATTCATCCCCTCTGATTACTGTCCTTACTTGCAAGTACAAGGATGATAATTGCTTTATAAAAATATTCTGGAATTTGACGGGTAAGGTGTTCATTTCTTCACCATCGATGGAAACTTCCAGGAACTTTTTCAACTTAATATAGCTCGACTTTTCGGCATTATTGACCACTATAACTAAGTTTCGGCTGCAGATGGACACTGTTCTTGCTGACCATTCAATGTTGGACTTAACCCCGTTTTTAATAGAACCAGAAGACCCTCCTCGACATGGAACATTTTCCATCTCAATTACATATTTTTCCGAGTAGTAAAGCGCGTACGAACAGTCTTCCGGCATCTCGTAAGTTCTTCCATCGAAGGTGGTCAAATGGTGATGACCGCTGATGAAACAGCGAGCGGGACACACATCATTCGTGCACGTCCATTGTCCACCTCGGCATACGCTAATAAATTAATAGGTCATCAAAGTGTAATCCATGGAATATATAAGGGTTAAAAACCTACCAAGTATTGCAATCTTTTCTAACCGATTGTCCGCTCGCGTATTCCCTTCCTCTAAGTTGACAAGGACAATTATTTTGTGGGATACATTGACCCAAATGTGACACTGTATTAGGCGGACATTCGCATCCGTCTTCGCATTCTTGAGTATCGCAACTTGGTTCCGGATTTAGGCAAGTAGGTACGCAAGGAGAGACGCATTCGCTGTAGACAGTTTGATTCTTGCAATCCATATCTAAAAGGGTTAATCAATTCTTAGACATTACGTCATCGTGGTAGACACGAAGGATAATGTGAAAATTCTTACGACAGAGTGCTTCTCGTCTCCAACCTCTGGGAAGTTTTCCACCCACTCTTTGACATTCCCGAAAATATTCTGATAGCGAAGAACATTCGCAATTTTGTCCATCCTTCTGTTGGCAGCAGTCAATGACGCAAGATTCGTAGTAAGGGTAGGCGTCAAGTACATCGTGACACGTTGCGAATTCGGCAGCGAAAATTGGGAAACATTTTTGGGACGAGACATCATTCGTTTTGCGGCCTTTCTGGGAGTTCATGCTACAAATTGGAGCCTCTTTCGCAACGTCGCTGCAAACATCTGCAATAGCTTTAATTAAATGAATTGCTTAAAATTGTAAGTAATTATTATAAAATTCGATTACTATCGGGTCCTATTTCGGTCCAGCTATTTCCAAAAGCATTTGCATTCAACATCGGTGTACCATCTGGCGTCAGGAACTCTTCCGAGGCGGATTGAGACCCTAATTGACCGCAAAGTCCGCATGTTTTTCCTTCGTAGAGATCAGGTAATTGAACACTAACAGCTGAACCTTCGTAGTCGAGTTTTATGATCAACCCCTTAGCGGTTCTGAGCACCAGATAGCGTTGAGCTGGGTATATTTTAACGTTTTCATTGAAAAACGGCAAAGACCGCTCTTGTTCGTTTTCAAACAGTTCGAAACCGGAAGTCGCTGTGGGGAAATGAATGATATATCGGTTTTCGTTGAGTTGCAAATGAACAGCTTCGTAAGGACGAGAACAAGGTCGGACTGGTGGTCCTCCCGGTGGTAAATGTTGGACGTCATCTTCGCATTGTGGGTCGTGTTCCAGAGATACGGCGAACTTCTCGCCCCATTTGAAAGCCCCCGTTTTCTTGCTTTGTGGGGTACAGTCTTGCGCCAAAACGTAGGTGCAAAGACCATTATAGTTGAAGATTCTCCCGCCAAAGGTGCGGTAATGATGAGGTCCGAATGCGGTACAAACTCCGCTGTTACTTCTACCACCTTAAAGGGTTAAATTGGTTAGTTAAATTGGTTTTGGACGTTCTTATGGAAGGAACCTACGAATGTCATTGCTTATAAGTTTGGGAGCTGGAAGATCCTGATGAAAATCCATCATCTTTTCGGACCTTGGATTCTGCGGTTCTTGTTGAATTTGTGCCCCAGGAACGGTATCAACGTCTTGGGATATGTCCTCTGATTGTTGAGGGATCTGTTGTATGTCCTCGTTTTGTTGGGGAATTTGTTGTATGTCTTCGTTTTGTTGGGGGATCTGTTGTATGTCCTCGGACTGTTGGGGAATTTGTTGTATGTCCTCGAACTGTTGAGGAATCTGTTGTATGTCCTCGGACTGCTGAGGGATTTGTTGTATGTCCTCGGATTTTTGAGGAATCTGTTGTACGTCCTCGGACTGTTGAGGAATCTGCTGTATGTCATCGGACTGTTGGATATCATCCGTCTGCTGGGATATTTGTGATAAATGGGAGCCATCTTGCATCTTATCCAAAATCCTGTTGGGGGCAGGTTCTGGCTTGTCCGGTACTGCTTCCCAGTGTTGAGTCGGAAGAGGAGGTGGTTCTAAAAATGGTTTATGTTAATTTTCGCAACGGAAATTTGTTAAATAATGATAGGATTACGCAACAAGCTCCAAAAACCTTATCGACTTAAACACTTAATATTTAAGACTCTAGTTTTACTTCCCATTCATGTAAGCATAAAAAGAATCACTTCCGTCGTTTTTACTATAGTTTAATCTTTCGGAAATAAGTGAAGAAATAACAGGATATTCAGAGCCTTACCGAAACCAAACCATTCCAGAAAGTGGATGGTTTAAAAATAATATTTTAAGTTTAATTTGAACTACACTTGAATAACAAACTCCTATATTATTTTAAAGAAACTTACCAGTTACTTGAGGTGGTAAAACTGCTGGTTGCTGTCTGACCAGTGGTGGAAATGAGTTCTTCTTTCTAAAATACATCAAGAGATTGTTGTATCATAAGTTCATAGGATATGTTCCATAAGTTTTTCAATGGTAACTGAGAGCTTGTCAGGAAGTGACTTAGGTGAAGCGTCATAGATTATCGTAAAACGACGCCTGGTGAGGCGCTGTTAAAGGATTAATACAGACTAAACCGAGTGTAGTCAATTCTCGCTTGTCGTTCTGCAAGAACTAGCTCGAACTGTAAGTCTCTAGCATTACGAAGTACACTAAGTGTCATACTTATGGACATAACTTATAAACTTATGGTTGCATTCATGGATTTTGAATAGAGTAATGGCAGTACTACGTATGCAAACGTCATACCCTTCTATCTCTTAGCTCAGTGTCATCCGCCTACTGGGAGCGCACAGTATCCCCTCTTACAAGAACGCGCCCAGATGGAGGGATACACAGTCTACGCCCCTCTCTACCGCCACTAGTCTATTAGTTGGTCTGATTCGTTGGGCACCTGCTCTATTGCGAGCCAAATTACTTACGATGTCTTTGTGGTTTTCTTCCCCTTTTGGGCACCATCCGCTTGACTGATCAGTAGACAGCAAGCGAGAATTAGGCCCAATGACCATTTAACTCTAGTTCCTTTCATGATGTTTCCAGAATTGCAATAAAATTATTGGGATTCTATTTGTATTCGAAGCGGGATTTAAAAACGAACCCAGATCAAAGTACTGGGGATCGAATGTTGCGGGAGGTGTGACAGTTGATCCCTTTTATAGTCTTGCCTGGAAGCCTTACCATTAAGATGTTTCCTATTCGATTAGATCATGAGGGAAAGAAGTTAACTGTTCTTCCTGAGAAACAAGATTTGACTTCGTTCTTTTTTTTTTCTCTCGTCGATTTTTCTTATCGACGGAAACAAATAATGCTCTATTGACGTCTGTATTCTTCGGACAATTATTATATAATCCCGGATTAAACTTATTTAATCAGTTTTCTACAGAATTGGATGTCTGAACTAAATTTTAATTTCCTGGAATTGTTTTTGAAAGGGCGTCAATAATTTGGTGGTACAGATAAAAGTTCAAATAGGGGTTATCGTAAAGCCTAGAATTTAAGGTTTAATTTACAAGTATTCGTGTGTTCGGTTTTTGCAGTCTTTGAATACTTGAAAATCTTTTAGACTCTTACGGAAAAATAGGCTTATATTGTTAGGGATTATTATGTTTGGTTAAAAAATTGAGTTTTCTGTTGTTAGTATTGGCATACTTATACCGAATATGAAAGTTATCGTCTTATGATCTTACGAATTCATATTTTTTATTGTCAAACAAAGAAATCAAAATGAAATAGCGGGAAATGATGATGAAATAAAAAATCGATATTCAAAAAATGCTTAGACCTAAAATGAAGTTAGAAAAATATAATAATAGGTTTAAATTAGATTAAAAATAGGTGAAATTAAGTTGAAAATGTCCCCGCAATTGAAAAAAGGAGCAAATTTTATCGTATATAAACCCGGGTCACCGAGCCTAAGTCATCAATATCGCGCAGTCTTCCTCCAGTGTGAAGCAATGGGTATTTCTACTTATATAGCAGTCGGCCTTTTATTAGTAGTTAGTTTTATAAGTCCTCTTCAGTCGGCGGTACTTAGTAATGATAGTGTAGAGTTGAGTTTCCCCGATGTCTCCAATTCTTCGAGCTTCGTAAAGGAATCGTTAGCCAACGATACGAGTTCCTTGGATACGGTTATTGAGAACATCCACATCCACAAAGGCGATGGTTCCAGGTACTTGGTAGTGATGGGTGATGGGTCTGTTTCGAAGCTAGACAACTTCAGAGGGGAAAGTAATCACCATGGAAACCAAGATGATCATGAGCATCATGATAGCCACGAACCCCACGGTCATGAGCCTCACGACAGAGAACATCCGCCACATCGTTTCCATTCGCATCATGGATCCTTCCTCGCTGAATCTGATAACGGAACCAGCAATGTCTCAAATCTAGAATTAGACGACTTCAGGGAAGAACACAATCACAATGATCATCATAATGACCACGAACATCACGGTCACGATCATCACAACCATGAAGATCACGAACATCATGACCATTCACACCATGGCTCGTCTTTCCTCGCTGATTCTGAAAACGAAACCAGCAATACCTCATCTTTGGAATTGGATAGCTTCAGAGACAGTTCTAAGGGTCACGGTGGTCATAATGGAAACCATCATGAAGATCACCACGATCACTCACACCACGATCACTCACACCATGGATCGTCATTCCTCGCTGATTCTGAAAACGAAACCAGCAATACCTCATCTTTGGAGTTGGATAGCTTCAGAGACAGTTCTAAGGGTCACGGTGGTCACAATGGAAACCATCATGAAGATCACCACGACCACTCACACCATGGATCGTCCTTCCTCGCTGATTCTGAAAACGGAACCAGTAATACCTCATCTTTGGAATTGGATAGCTTCAGAGACAGTTCTAAAGGTCACAGTGGAAACCATCATGAAAAAAACGGCCACGGTAAGGATCATTCCAACCATGGATCTTCTTTCTTGTCTATGGAAATGACTACTGATGTGTTGTCGGAGGGTGTCGTTCCTAAAACTTTGCCACCTACTTTAAATCCCATTTCATTTCCACTTATTCACAACATGGATACAATAGATCTCAACAATGCCGGATCTCGACTTGGACATTCCTTTAACAGTTCTGGGAACTCAACAGGTGAAACGTCTGTCGAAAAACCTATTGGAAACTTTTGGGGCTTCACCAATACCTTCAAGAAATTTCATCCCTGGATGAACTGGTTCGTCGGAGTACCGGGAAGTACGGATGCGAGCGTCGATCTTTCCAACCAAGACTACCCAACTGAATTACCGAGCGAAATGAAATCTTTGGCCGAACTTAATGAAGAAGTACGGGATATGCGTAGTTTCTTCAATCTCAACCAACCCACATTCTTGGCCAATATCAGCGAAGGCAACGATTCCGTTGTAGAAGGAGATGGTCGTGACATGCGCAGCTTCTTCAATCTCAATCAGCCTACTTTCGTGGCCAACATCAGTGACGATAACGGATCCGTTGTTGAAGGAGATGGACGGGACATGCGCAGCTTCTTCAATCTAAATCAACCCACTTTCTTGGCCAACGTCAGTGACGACAACGTTTCTGTTGTTGAAGGGGATGGACGGGACATGCGCAGCTTCTTCAATCTAAATCAACCCACTTTCTTGGCCAACGTCAGTGACGACAACGTTTCTGTTGTTGAAGGGGATGGACGGGACATGCGCAGCTTCTTCAATCTAAATCAACCCACTTTCTTGGCCAACGTCAGTGACGACAACGTTTCTGTTGTTGAAGGGGATGGACGGGACATGCGCAGCTTCTTCAATCTAAATCAGCCCACCTTCCTGGTCAATGTCATTGATGGCAACGATTCCGTTGTTGAAGGAGATGGTCGTGACATGCGCAGCTTCTTCAATCTCAATCAGCCCACGTTCCTGGCCAATGTCAGTGACGGCAACGATTCCGTTGTGGAAGGAGATGCTCGGGACATGCGAAGCTTCTTCAATCTAAATCAGCCCACCTTCCTGGTCAATGTCAGTGGTGGGAACGATTCCCTTGTTGAAGGAGATGGACGGGACATGCGAAGCTTCTTCAATCTCAATCAGCCCACGTTCCTGGCCAATATCAGTGATGGCAACGATTCCGTTGTTGAAGGAGATGGTCGTGATATGCGTAGCCTCTTCAATCTAAATCAGCCCACGTTTTTGGTCAACGACACTGCCGATCACTTAATATTCATGGACCTATCTGGCGATCACGTGCACAACGAGAGTTGCGATGTGGAACTGGATGCCTTAAATGATACAATCCTCGTCGATACAACTCATGGTAATATGAAACCCCCTTCAAAAAATAACTCCGCATATCCCTAACCCATCATGTCTCTACCTTTTAGAAGGACGTAGTCTAAGCAACTTCTTCGACTCTTCTGTCAATTCGTCGATAAAAGCTGAAGGTCGTAGTCTTGACGAGTTTAACTCGAGCTTCCTAGATATGTCGCCTGGTACTTCTACCGCAAACATAATGTACATGACTTACACTATTAATATCTATTTCTTGCAGAATCGTCCAACATTTCCGACACACTTTTTGATTCCATGGTTATCGAGCTTGATTCATCGGAATTCAGAAAATTCAGGCAACTTGACATCAACAATACTGAGGACAACCCTATCGACAGCGAAGAGAGTGTAAGCAATGCCTCAACGATCGAAGCTCGCAGTAGTGTCAAAGAACCTAGCTCTCTAGACGAACTTTTGGGGCGCACTGTCGATAAAGACCTTCTCATGGATTTCCTGAACAACTTTCCTGCTAAAAAGCCTCTTAAATTTGATGACCTCATTAACAAGTTACCAACTCACAAGCCTAAGGTCAAGCTCGATGTCCCCAAGAAAGTCTTGGATAAGATAAAGATAGTTGACGACCTCAAGGACGACTTGGAAAAGTTGAAACCGATTAAGAAGCCTACTTTCAAGCCAAGCACTTCAACCTCCAAGCCCACTACTATGGAACCAACTTCTACGACGCCTGAGCCTACTACAACCGAAAAGCCTACCACGAC
Source organism: Phalangium opilio (assembly GCF_054372755.1). Taxonomy (NCBI): domain Eukaryota; kingdom Metazoa; phylum Arthropoda; class Arachnida; order Opiliones; family Phalangiidae; genus Phalangium; species Phalangium opilio. The sequence goes on from NW_028324156.1 coordinate 189,040, forward strand.
CATGGAACCAACAACTACAACAAAGCCGACTACAACGCCGAAGCCCACAACTACGACTAAAAGGCCGACCACGACAGGGAAACCCACGACTACCACCACAACTTACAAGCCCACGACGACATACAAACCATATCCTCATGGACCTCGTAAACCTCATCCCGTGCCCTACTTGCCAGAAGGACCCCATTATACCTACGATGAAGGCAATTACCATCGAGAAGAACCTGGAATGAGACCTCCCGTCTTTGCTCACCCACATGAAGACCATTACACTCCTGAAGGGGAAAAGTCTTACGTCGTTCCTGTTGATGTCTATGGTCATGAATATTCTGGAATGTCACCTCCTGTCTTTGCTCGTCCACATGAAGACCAGTATAGTCCTGAAGGGGAAACTTCGTACGTCGTACCTGTAGATGTATATGGCCATGAATCTTCTGGAATGTCACCGCCTGTTTACTCTCATGATAGTGAACAAACTGGTAAAAATTCTTAACTAAATCTAACTGTAGTAGTTTCTAACGCGCTCTTTTATAGCATCGTACCACTGTCCATTGAACAAGGCTGGTTATCCCTGCCCACAATGGTTGCTGGAGAAGGATCCTCATTGCGACACTCACGAAGATTGCTTGGCGGCCTACCCTATGTCGCTGTGCTGTCCCATAAATTGCAGGAAGAGATGTGTTGGCAACACTTATCCCTATCTTCAGAAGCATCGTGGATATTAAGCCTGGCAAAGAATTCTGCGCGATATTTTTTATTTGCATACAATTATGCCGTTTTATTGTTTAAAAGTTTAATAGTTCAAAGTTACATAGTTCACAAGTTTAGGAGTTTTACTATAATAATGGGCCATTGTTCACTTAATTTAATTTTAATTCCATGGTTCATCTCCTGTGTTCAGTTTTGAAATGAAAAGAGAAACAAATAAAATATTTTAAACAATAATAATTTTCGAGCTTATTTGATTAACCAAATTTACTACGTGTCTGCAGATTTCAACTCTTGAAGCCTAACAATCGATAATACCATAAGTTAATGATTAATTAGTTAATTATTCACTTATGATAATACCAATAGTAATCTTGGTGTTAAAAGTTTTCATGACGAGTAATATTTAAAAACACCGCCTATCAAATGTGGAAAGGTTGAAAGCTTTATAGTTGATTTAACCTTATGTGCTTAAAGTTAGTTTAATTTAAGGTTGACTAAAATAGTTTGAATGAATTTAAAATGTACAACTAATTTACATTAAATACTGCATATTTCAGTAGGAATGAAATGTCACCATGTCATGAACAAATGGTTATTGTTAATTTGTAATAAATAGTCACATCGCCGCGGCCGCCGCGCTTTCAAATCTCGCGCGAAATTGCATTCAACCATAGCACACTCGATCACGCATTTGAGTTGGCTGTTATTCTTTGATTTCCCGGTTTTGAAGGGTTTTCCCGCCATTTTTGTAAAGTAAGCCATCACGAGTAGAGCCGCTGTCATAACGACATGACTTCCATAAATGTAAGTTTATTTTGAAAACAATTAACTGTAAATTAAGAAATTAAATTCTTTAAATCCTTTAGGAGGATCCGAGCTTGGAAAGACATTTTAAAGGCCATCGTGACAATGTTCTTAGTGTTGACTTTAACCCTAACATGAAGCAGCTTGGTAATTAATTACGTTTATCTTATATCAAATTTAAATGTCTTCATATCTTTAAACAACAAATTTAATTAATTTTTCAGCTTCGGGAAGCGCTGACAGTTCAGTCATGGTATGGCACTTTAAACAAAGTTTAAGGGCGTATCGTTTTCTTGCCCATAAGGATGCCGTTAATTGCGTTGCCTTTAGTCCATCGGGAACACTCCTAGCTTCAGCTTCTAGGGATAGAACTGTTAGACTTTGGGCCCCTAACATGTAAGCCTAACGCTAAGCCTAACTACACTTGAAATTTATTGAAAAATCCATTGTAGGAAGGGGGAATCAACTGTATTTAAGGGTCATACGGGAGCAGTACGTTCCGTTGATTTCTCACCCGATGGTAACAACATTGTCACTGCTTCTGACGATAAATCTGTCAAATTATGGACCACAAATCGACAAAGATTCGTTTCATCTATGGCTGAACACGTAAATTGGGTCAGATGCGCTAAATTTGCATCAGATGGTCGATTAATAGTAACGGGAAGTGATGATAAAACAATTAAAATATGGGATATTACATCCAAAAATACGGTTCATACTTTTCCTGAACAAATCGGGTAATTAATTTTTTTATTGTCATGGTAATTAAGTTCATTAACTGTTTTATTAATTAATTAATTAATAGGAGTGTTAAATCAGTGGCTTTCCATCCAAGTGGAACTTGTATCGCTGCCGCTATTGATGATATTATAAGAGTTTGGGATATAAGAGTTAAAAAACTGCTTCAACATTATCAAGGTTAGTTTATAGTCATTTTTAACATAATTAAAGTTTATTAAGATCTCTAATTTAATTTAATTTAATTGTATTTAATTAGTTCACAAAGGAACTGTAAATGGAATTTCATTCCATAATTCTGGAAAATATTTATTAACCTGTTCTAACGATTGCAACTTGAAAATTTTGGATCTTTTAGAAGGAAGGCCTTTATACACTTTATTAGGACACAATGTAAGATGTTTAAATATTCTCTTAATTACGATTAATTAATTAATAATTAGTCTCTAATTAGGTTAGTTTAATAATAATAAATGAATTTAATTTTTTATTTTAAAGACTGCCGTTAATGCAGTTGCTCTTTCACCAAATGGAGAATATTTTGCTTCCGGAGGAGCTGATAAACAGGTGGATTAACTATTAATTGTTTTTTTTTCTTAATTACTTATTATAATTAAATTTAATTTAGGTCATGGTCTGGAAAACTAATTTTGAAAGTGAACATTCTTCTGATCGTAAAGTTGCTAAACCTGATGTTTCTATTATGGATTCAAATTATCCCAGCAAATACAGAGAAGTAAATAAAATTAATTAATTAATGCTTTTAGAAATTAATTAATTAATTAATTTAAATATTTATTAATGCTATTATTAGGTTGATGCCAATGTAACCTTAAAAAACATGAGTATAACTCAACCCGAGGTCACTGAAGTTGACCATAATCAAAATAGCTTCCAATTGGTGATTAGATTGATTAATTAATTATTAACTAATGAAGATTTATTTATTAATTAATTGAATTACTTCCGCAATATTAAGCCTACTATGGGAAATGCAAAAACTCCGACTAAAGCGCAATCACCAAATATTGAAAATATCCCTCCATCTTCGGCAGCTTCTAACACAGATCCAGCGATTTTACAAACTTTGGAACATATTGTATCGCAATTGGATCTTTTAACTCACGTATGTTTAATTAAATTCATCATCTTAATTTAATTAAATTAATTTGAATTTTTTAAATGTTTCAGAGCATCAGCATTATGGAAAAACGTTTGGTTATTGTGGAAGATGCTTTGAACGTTCAAGGAAATTACGAAAAGTGAAAAATATTATATTTCCAATGTATTTTTATTTTTATTTTTATGTATATTCTAATTTTCTTCGTTTTTGTTGTTCACTTGTGTTCATGGAAATTTGAATACCCTTTATAATATTTTAAATTTAACCTAGAATTAATTAGTTTCATTTCGTTCAGTTCCTTTTGCAATTTCAAATTTTTATTTTAAAGTAGCATTGTTGTTTCATTCCAAAAGTCATATAATATTGTTTTTCAAGTTCATAATATAAAATTCGTGTGTGATAAGAAACAATTGTAAACTTGTAAAGTAATAAATAAATATCTTTTATCAAAAACGTTTTAGATAAAACCAAAGGATAAAACTAATTAATCTTTCCAGATATGACAAAGTTTTTTTTTTTATTCAATTTAAAGAGGTTACTACCTCAGAGGTGGTGTTTTTTTTTAGAGAAAACTGTTTATTTAATACTAGTTCTACATTAGTTTATCGTTTTAACCTCCCTGAAGTAAGTAGTAAGCTTATCTCTCTCTTTTTTACATAGTTCATCCATAATTTTATTTATTTATTCACCTCTTTATCCTTAATGAGGTTAATTTACAAGCATTTTCGTGTTTCCTGTGTTTTATTTCGATTTTATCATGGATAAAACGTGTTTCTGGGTTAATTTTAATACAATTACATCCTTTTTTGGGTTTAACATTTGGTTAAAATATTAATTTTTGACATAAATTTCGTGTTTAATTATATTTTAATAGTATGATAAGAAAGTTACAATTTTCTTATGTTTTTAGGTTAATTTTCACGTAATTTTATCAGTTTTAGGGTTTTCAAATTCTAAATTAGGCTTAACGTATATTTTTAAGCCTTGCACGTGAGTTTGACCTTTTCAATTTTGGCGCCAAATATCCGGGGTCACGACGTTAAACTCAACTTTGGTTGAACTGTCACACGATAGATGGCGCAAGCAACTCGAATTTTTACCGAAATATTTGAGTTTTTTGACGTCTGCTCCATTTTTGGCGCCATAACGCAGTGTAATTCGGTCCGTAATCGACTTCAAACGTGGTTACAGTCGCGAATCACCTTGAAAATTAATAACAATAATACAATTCTAAGTAAAATATAAATGCGCGTTTCGTTAATTAGGCCTAACCAAATTCGAGAACAATGAAGGATTTCTTCAAAAGGTATTATTATATTTCTTTGTCCATCTTAAAAACGCGATATCTGGGGATAATGACGCTTGGCATCCACATTGGCTTCAAAATGGGCGTGTATCTTTTAAAGTTTTTTTTTTATAATGCATTGCCCCTCCTGCTGAGTGCTCTCTGCCTTTTGTTACAATATGCAAATGAGTTAAAGCGTAGGAGAGTTTGAAAAATCACCAGCCCGATTTTCGAGGTTAAATTCCTAGAAATATACACGGTTCGAAGCATTTTTTTTATGTAATTTTAAGGCTTAACTTGTACTAGACTAGGTTCCTAGCCTACCAAAAGAAGGGAGCGGGAGATACAAGTTATATTTATCTTTAGTCGAAAGTGTGCGTGCGTTTGCAACATTATTTACTACGAAAACTAACACTAAACACTTGTTTTTTATCGTGATTCACCTAATTTCCGAGTAGGATAAATGAACTAGAATATTTTTTGCCTAGCCTAACCACTCAAAAATGATAAACTATTATGCTAAATACGATTTCCGTTTTTATGTTGTTTCCCGCGCATCCGGTTGTTGTTGAATAATTAGTTATGCGTACTCCTGTTACTAATAATATTGTCATACAGATTAGATAATGTTTTACCCGACAAAACTTGATAGATACGATCGTCGGATTTATTGAGAAATTTATTCCAAACCCTCTCCAAATATTTCGCAAATCATGTTGGCGGTAAGATTAAAGATAAATATATAGTCAAGGTTTGGAAAACTCTTCCTACACTCACTTAGATATTCCGCGAAATGATGACGTAATAGTCAACATATTGAAGGAGCTTTCCTTAGTCGATAAAAAAAATAATAATACCACAAAATTGGTAAAAAAAAGAGAAGAGATTTCTCATCTTTTGGATATTTTTTGACATGATTTGGAGCAAGTTTAGCAATTTTAGTTCAAGGTAGAGCAGTAACACTAAGAGGAAGGAGGTTCTAACGTTACTTCCGCTATCTAGAGCCAAGAAAAACCATGAAAGCTTCAAGATAGATTCTAGGAATTGTTGTAGAGCCCGTTTAGTTCATTCCCACCCTCAACTTTGTCTTTGATTTTAACGCGATGAGAAAAACCATAGCCAAGAAGAAAAAAAATAAAATCCCGCGTAAGCAACCAACCAACCAACCCAAAGTGTTCGTCCTAATTATAAGTTCTGACATAAGTTTTTAAGATGTGTTCCTACCATAAGTATGACTGTATCTATACTTCGTAATGCTACTGAGAGACTTACAGCTCGAGTTAGTTCTAGCAGAACGACAAGAGAATAGAGAGACACCTCCCAAGTCGTTGTTCTAGTAGCCATATTGGGTGGTCTCAGCTTCATTCCCGCTTTAAACCCACCAATATGGCGGTGTAATTTATGTCACGAGACTCAGCTCCTCCTCCAACTGAAAGCTCTCTATTGACTACACTCGGTTAGTTTTGTAGGCCTTTGACAGCGCCTCACTGCAGGCGTCGCTTTACCTCGAATCTATGACCTACCTCATTCACTTCATGACAAGCTCCAGTTTCTAAGTTACCAGTGACAAACTTATGGTGAACATATCTTATGAACTTATGGTTCTAAGAGTAAAAAAAACCAGAATTTCTGTCTTGGCAAGTCGGCGCCACGTGAATCCAACATTTGTTTACATCCACTGACTTTTCTCAGTAAGTTTTTCCCGCGCTCCCGTGTTGTGTTTGCTAAAGGCTTGAAATACCCTCTGGTACCACTCGTACCAATCCTAAACTACAACTCCGTACCGTCCATATGAAACCAATGAACAGCGGGGTAAACTTTGATTGATTTCTAGGCTTGAAATGAAAATTTCAACTTTAAAATTGTACCAGGCTTAAAGCCCAGCGTATATTTAGTATTTATTCGGATACCCGCCTTTATCTTTAGTATAACTTCGTGATGAATTTCAGGTACGCGAAGTTTTGTAGAGGCACCATCTTATAATCTAGTAATAGAACTTAATACAGTAAAAGGTGGGGGATGCCATTTTCCTATTCTGAAGTTTATCACGAACTTCTTGAGAACTTAGTTTTACTAAGTAAATACATCAAGTTATCACGCGATGCGCTGCTAAATTTGGTCTAAACGATTCTACATTATGATCTTGTAGTGGAGTGGTTAGCACCACGTTAAGGAGGACCATGCTTAAACCCTTTTGAGACGCTGATTCTTTTTTGGGAGTGGTCCTTTTAATAAAATGACGCCAAAAGATTTATTTCGTATCCCCATTCCGAAATTCTTAGAAATTTTTCTTTCTCTGTCGACGGAACGTATTTTCTTAGTTGTAAAAGTAAATAGATGACTATCTTACGATTTTTATCAACTTTAGATTATACTATAGGTTAAAGTAGGATAGAGTACGATTTAGAATGTACTTATAGAAACGTTATCTTCGGTATAAACTCCGCTTTCGTTTGAATCCAATTTTATTTGAATTTTGTGAATGTATGTATGTAACACACCCTTGATTAGATAAAAATATTTCCGAGGAAAAAAGGGACGACCGGATATTAATCCCATCATGCATTTCTATGAGTAATATTAGCGGGGAGGTTAATGTTATAGGTTATGAAAGGTCATTTCATTTTGATAATTTAATTGTATTTTTAAAAAGCTAAATCGTTCGGATGGGAAAATATTATACGCCATTCCCCTTCCCTAATTCCGGGAAAATAGCCCGCAGCTTTCGCCTTTTTTAGCAGGATATGTATGGTTCTTCATCCACCCACCCTTGAGTATAGCATACCATACCATCCCGGATCCTCACCAAACTTTTTAGCGTCTCTTTTAACAAGTTCAACTTTTCTCTTGACTATTAAAAGGATATTTTCGGTAGTTATCAGCCTTCAATAGTGCTATAAAGTTACGTTGGTTCATAATATAAGCTTAACCATCTTATAAATCCACTCTAGTCTAAGCGTAAAGTTTCTTTCATCTAAAATGTAGTTCGGGGAGGATGGGGGAGAAGTGGGTTGCTATATTTTAACCATTAGCGAAGTACTTTTTTTAGTTTTTCGCTATCCCGCTTTTATCCTAACAGTGAGTGACCTTTTCTTTAAAAAAAATAGGCCTAACACACTCTTCAATATGACTTTGCATTGTTTCGACGTCAATTTCTGCCATAATATGAAAGTTAGGCCCGAATAGAATTGAGTTCGTTAAATTATTTACAGAGAATTAGGCTTAGCGATTTCTTATGCGCCGGAAATAGCGCGCCAAAAAGAAATTGAAAGCGCGCGCTTTTCGCCCTTCGCGTTTGCACGTGCGTGTCGTAAAAAATATTTCCCGCCTTGTTTTTTTCTTTTTTTTTTCTCGCGCTATATATTTTACGCCCACAGAAGGTTTGTGTATAAACTCGGCTAAGCCTAACGTTTAAAAAAATGTACCCATGCCGCGTGCTTAGGGGACTCTATTTTTAAACATTCTCTCAACATCTCAAACTATGTTCTAGACTGGAGTTTAATGTATAAGATGTTATATCCTGTACCATAGAAGGGACTTTTTAGAGCATCCCTCTAAATTTACGTTTTCGTAGAATTCCAAAAGGCTTAGAAAACATTTTAGGTTCCCTAGACAACGATAGAAAACGTTTATTTTCGTCGACTATATAAATTGGATATAAGGAAAATATTAGGTTTCTTTTAGTTCCAGGTATTTCTTTTTTAAAAAAAATCCGTTTTCTTATCTCCGGTCCGGATTCTGGCATGGAGAATCTGGGAGGACTTACTCCCAGGGAGAATAGCCTTTTTTTTTTCTGAGCGTATCCGAATTCCCAACCTCTTCTTTTTGGGTATAATTTGACCTCTGAACTCTAAATACACCCACACACGCGCCTCTTAAAGGTAAGAAAGAACATTCTCTTCCAAACCGGATCTTGTAAGTCGTAACTTTGCCTGCCAAGATTGAAGAGAACCCCCTTTAAAAGCTAAAACTTGATACAAAAAAAAACACTTAGGAATAGGCCTATTTTAAGCCTAATAAAACACAAAAATTAGGCTTAATACATCAATAAATTTAGGACTAAAATATCCCTTCGTTTAAACTTAACATATAATAACGTTAAGCCTAATATAGCTCTAATTTACTATCACGCGCTTTAATTATAAATGAATAAAAATAAAAAATACGCAACTTCGGCTTCGCGCCGTTTCTGCTGTCACGTGTTTCGTTTCGTCAGTCACTTAATTCTTGGCTTTAAAAACAATGAGTGAAACGCGACGTCACTCTCTCGCTAGCTATTGGTCGGTGAAGAGCACGTGACTCAGTCGTTCACCCACTAGCACGTTCTTCTAGACGCACTCGGTTTCTGCCAGTTTCTGGCTTCATTTTCGAGCGAGAAGGCCGTCGAAATGGGGGGATTAATCTGTCGGTCGCTTTGAAAAAAATATATCATTGAAGCCGCGTTAAGCCTCGGTCGCGTAGAGTTCACGGGCTTCGAGAATAGTTTGTTTTAAAGCAACAAGTGGATAATACTTTTACGTATCGGAATTTTTTGAACGTGTTTTTAAACGGTAAGGGTTTTTATTTACGTTTATGTTATGGGATATATATGAAGTATTTGTGAATGTTGTTATATTATTTTACGGGGTTAAAACTTGAGATAGAAGTCATCGGGTAAAATTGACTTCGGTGATTCGATTTTTTCTCGGGGGTCGTTAGGCCTTTGGCGGAAATGCGTAGCGCATGCTCCTACCAGTAAATCGCCCATCCCCTTTTTGATTCGCGCGTAGAAAATACGATGCGGTATTTTTCGCCGTGACCGTGATTTCTATTCCTATGTAGTTCTAGGTAGATCATTTTTAAAAAGAATTAATCCAATTGAAGAACGTAAAGAACTTAAGCCTAGTTCTTAAAAAACCTAATGATTTTAGGCTACTAGGACGTACTAGGATAAGTGATTATAAGCCCTTAACTCGTAATATTTATCTTAATTTTGAAAGTTAAAAGCCTGTGATTAAAATAAACCAGAATTAAGTGAAACTTGTAATTTAATTTGGCCATGATTTCAGTTAATTAAGCATTTAAAATACATTGGAATTATATTTACGCGTAATAAGTTGCCACTCTTTGATATTTAAATACTTGATACTTGATAGTATATTAATTAGTTACTTAAACGCGAAACTTGAATAGGCCTGTTTTGCTTAATTTTAGATGAAAATGCCTTCATTGGATTATTTGGACGAGAAAGGTGAAACATGCATAACCGGGGCGTCATTGGTCGAACAAATCCGTTCGGACTCGCGTAAACCGCCGGTATTATTAGTGGACTGCCGTTCCGCGGTGGACTTCCGGCGGCATCGTTTGAGCGGCTCCATTAACGTCAGCTTGCCCGCTTCGCACCTGATGCTGAGGCGACTGGCCAATGGCAAATTACAAATAGCCAGCTTGATACGCGACGATGCTTGCCGTCACAAATTCCAAACTGAATGGAAAACGCACACTGTTGTTATTTATGACGCTGATTCCCAGGATTTGGGCTCGCGAATAGATCAAAGCGTTCTACTCACCCTGTACAGGCGATTGGAACAAGATGGCTGCCGTGTTCTGTGTTTACAAGGTAAGAAAATTATTCTTTTTATCTTTCATTCTTTAAGATTTAAGACCTAATTCCCGCCATTATCCTTCAATTGCGCCTTGTTTTATTTATATCCCGCCTTTTTAAGCCTAAATTGCGCCTTTTACATAGATTTCCCGCCTTTTTTGTGTAATTTCCCAAAATTTTCGATTAGCATAACTTGATAATATTGACAAGCTTTCTACCGTAATCTTATCTCGCAATTTATTCGCCGGTAACGAACGGTTGGCGATTTTGTATAAAACTGCGTCGCATTTACTCCTGAACGTTTAAGAATCGCCTAATGTCTCAATAATATGCAAATTAGTTTAGTGATTGGTGCCAAAGTGTCTTTATATCGGCGTGGGTATTTATTTCTCTTTTAAAAAAATGTGGGACTCTTACTAAATTCAAAATATCGATTTATCGCTGTTGTAATAAGAAGTAGGGAAGCGATATCGCGAGGGTAACCATCTAAGAAGAATTACGGGGGAGCGCGCGCGCTTCTGTTGGCTTGGCTGCGCGTTCTACCTAATCGCGAGTGGTGACTAGCCCCTCGATACTGTCAAAGAAAGTGAAAAAAAAGTTCCCTATCGCGTGGGAATTACGCGTAGGTTTAAGAAAACCCCGTATCTACGTTTGCAGACGTTTCTTAATTATAAAATTCTCTAAGATACTGAAATGGAAGTTTCGTAAATTTTGACAAGTGTTAGGGGTCCTTTGGGAATAACGTTATGTTGCCGTTAACAGGGTTCATACAAACCTGGAAAAATCCGGGAATTAAATAGTTGACAAAAACCTCAGGGAAATTTCGAATTTTTAGTAAAATTCAGGGAAATAAGGGAAATTTGCGTCAAACAGGGGCCGAGTAATTAAGCAAAATGTTCATAAACATACCCCCCTCCATAGGATTAACATTACACTATACTTTGGAGGCTCATAACTCTGGTTCTACTAGAGATACGGGGATGTCCTTTGATTATGTAATAGTCATATTTGCCCCCCCCTCCTTCGTTAGCATTTGCTATATAGGATACTCCATATACGGGAAAAACCTGGAAAACTCAGGGAAGTATATGGGGGAAAAACCTGGAAAACTCAGGGAAGTATATGGGGGAAAAACCTGGAAATCTCAGGGAAATTTGTTTTCCAAAAGCTGTATTTGAACCCCGGTTAATCTCTTGCGCCATCATCCATCCCCACATTCCACGTTGTTGTTTCTTCTTACTATTTCAAAACTATAGTGTGGTACTGAGAGGGTAGGGACTATACGGGGATGTAACGCCAATATTGGCCTAATTTATACCAACTAATAAATAAATAAATAAAATGTTGTCGCTAAAATTGAGGTGTAAGAGATATAACTGTGTCACCAGAAATTTCGTTGTAGTAGACGACTATTTAGTTAAGCCTAAATTTTAACCCCTTGAATTATAATATACTACAATTATTTTCAATATTAAACTAGTGTTTTAAAGAAATAATTAGCAAACTTAATTAACGCGTGCGAAAGAAAGTTCGAGATTTATTAGGTATTCTTATGTCATTTTATAAAAACAGGTGTTTTTGCTTTTAATTTTTTTTTTAGTTTAATGTTAGGTCCATAACAATCGAGATAAAATACCTTCTAATCTTAGTTTGCACTGCAGTTTAAACTGTTTTACGTGCAATAGTATGGTTGGTTTTGATGTAAAGTTCGGTTGTATCTTTAAGCCTAATAGAGATAGAGAAAGAAAGAAGAAAAAAAACTTAAATTTTCTTAATGAGCGTCTTAAGATAGAGACAGAGAGCTAAGGCAAATTGAAGAAGTTGTGAGATTGCCCTTCGTGACGGAAACAGGAATTTGAAAGTTCCCACGAAATCTTTCTTAATTGTCGGGAATATTTTTTCTTCATTTCTTTTTTTATTTTAATAAAAAAATACGATCGAAATGCCTTCAGGCCCAGTTGGGCTAAAAGACCGACAATCTTTGGTATAGACCATTTCGGAAATTACATATAGGGAGCTAACAACTGGCTAAGGGGAAGAGATAGTCTGACGTCACTCAGCCCCTCTCTGGTTGGCATTTTTTGCGCGTAGAATACTGTTTCCAACCGTTAGGGTGGGGATGAAACTCCAGTAAGAGATAGAAGGGTGTGACGTTTCAGGGTCAGAACTGTTAGCTTCCTGAGGCGCCATTATGGGTATTCTCCCTCCCTCCCTCCCTCTCTCTCCCTCTCTCTCTCGCCTCAAGAAGCCCCGCTAAAGGCAGTGCCAGTTGGCTAACCTCCCTCGGCGTGTAGCGAACTAGGGCTCCTTCTGGCGTTGCTTATTGGCGCCAGGTAGAATACCCCTATGGCGGCCTCTCCCCTGTGTGTTGGTTTCTCTGTTTGTAATTTCCGTAATGGTCTATAGTATTTATTTAATAGTTAAATGAATATCTTTGTAACTTGTCCTTACAAATGTTTTTAATGAAAGCCTTAGGCTTTCTATTGAAGGCAAGGGGTAGGACATCGGCCAAAAATTCCGTACACTTACCCTGAAATCACTTTGAAAATCCTAAAAACTTGAAATCCCGTACACAAACTACCTCTATATGTCCGACCCCTCGATTGGAGGGAGTTATTGCCGTCCCCCTACAGTGTTGCCAGGTAGTTGATGAGTCAAGAGATTGCAAAGAGTTACTCGTAGAAGGCCCTGACAACACTTGCGTAGATCTGAAGTTTTAAACCTAGATATGGGAGGGGGATGAATTTTTCGTAGCCCCTTTAGTGAAAACTATACTTTCTTTGGTATTACTTTAAACATTACGTATTCATACACTTTTCCCCTCTAAGTTCGCTCTTAAACTCCTTTCGCTGCTTTCTTGAAAGAGAGGGAGAGAGAAAGAGGAAAAAAAATTTAACTTCGAATCAACGAAGCTTGTCGCGGTTTTCTACAAAGGAAGTCTATCATCCTGTCTAGAAGTGAACTTCGACAAATGGCCCACTTCCTATCATTCTTCTCTCTTTTTCTCTTTTCTCTCTCTCTCTCCTCTCTCTCTCTCGGTTTTATAATTGTTATCATCCGGAATAATTTGAAAGGGCACGTGATGACGTGAAAGTGTCAAGTCAGTGCTATTATCCCGACTAACTGCGTCGTCGTTTGGAACCTTATATTCCTGTGGTTTATGTCTTATAAATGGGACAGGAAAATTGAGTGAAAACTTTGTCGATACAAAATTATATAATCATGCACGAGAAACGGGATTGTAGGGGTTGTTAGGTATTTCAAGGTCATTATAAATTTAATTTCAAATTATTGTTTAGTTTCTGCTGGGCGCGCGCCTGAGGTGTTAAGCTCACTTTCAAAAATTATACACTATATTTTTGAGAGTCCGCTTTGTAATTACAAAGTCCATGTAGTTTCAGGAATAAATACAGCTAATTGGAATCGTTGCGTAACCATATCCTTCCGTGTTAATTTTTATGCGGGTTTTGTAGGCTGGGGTTGAGAACTTGCTATCCGTCACGTGTTATTATAATTCGATTAAGACGTTAGACGTCTTTAGAACTGTGATTTTATTTATATATACCAAGAAGCGATATCTAGTTTATTAGGGAGGTATAAGATGCCTCAGTATTCGCGCGCCATAGTCCCAGTCCCTCTTTCAAAATACAAAGGGGGACGTAAAAGGAGACCCCGGGATATTTCGCTGCCTCTCCTCAGTCGGAAAATATGACTGTAATTTTCGTCATTCGCGTCGCCGCGCTGACGTCAGTTTTCAAGAACCAATGAGATGCTGGGTATAATTTAGAGGGGGATTAACTCCGGACCTACGTACATTTGGACTGGAGATAAAGCTAGATTATAAATGTGGCGCGAATTGACACCTTCTCCCTAGTAAACTAGATATTGCTTCTTGTTTATACTTGATAACAGCACCGTGAGGTTTTGTGCGCGCGAGATTTAATATTCTCGAGGTAAAATACGTTATACTTAAATATTATTCGTAGCTCTTCCCGCAAAATCGGCCTAGGTATGTTGAGAAAAAAATCGCTAGCTATGCACTATGATTCCAATTTAGCTGTATGCATTCCTGGTTGCTTTTAAAATGAAAGATTCAGTTGACAATTTTCGCTCACCCACGTGCTCCAATTTCTGTCGAATTTACTCTCCCTCGTAATGTAGTAAAGAATGATGACGTTTAGGAGCGAGGGGGGGGGAAACGCGTCTATTTTTAGACTTTTTTTTGCGCCTCTCTCGTAAATACCAATTTTAGGAAGTTCCCTTCCCTTCCTTACGTCAAGTTACTTGTAAAGCGAATTTCGCCTCGTTAGGCTAGGCTACATCTAAAATTGTTTTGTACCTGAAAATAGTACGCGGCTAGGGTCGGGGAAAAGCGGCCTTAAACGTCGTGCCTAACTTAATTTGTTATTGCCAAGGAATGCCGGTGACAATAGTTATTGCTAAGGTGCCTTAAGTTCGTCGGTATCTCGGTCCCCAACTCCGTCCCAATAGAGAGATTGCAGATGGGATAGTAGTACGTCACACCCTCCCAAGTCTTACCACAGCGTGGGAAATAAGGCGGTGGCACAGGGCAAATGACCAGTTTAAAAAGTAGATCGGAGGGGGGTCAGTGGTCCACGGGACCACTAAGAAAATTCAAGGGTAACCAGAGTTTAGACATTAACTCAACTATTTTAATTATCCACTTCTTGAGTTTAGCAGACGACGTGCCCTGGTTAATCGTCATGGACCAGTTTATTTATTCCAGTCCAGGGCGGTCGCTGGCCCAATGTCCAGTTTTAAAAAAATCCTTATTTAATTTCCCACCCTGGTCTTACCGCTGTTCTGGTAGCCATATTGGGTGGGTGGTCTCGGCTTCATTCCTGCTTTAAAACCCACCAATATGGCGGCGTAAATTATGTCACGAGACTACTCAGCTCCTCCTCCAACTGAAAACTCTCTGTAGATAATGTTCACTTAATGCTGGGCATAGAGAAATTTCCCTCAACCAATATTTCTTAACTTTAACTTTAACTGCAACGCCAGTATTTTGTTATTATAATTAGATCAAACCATGTCCTGCATCTCGGGTTGGGAACTGAATGGTTAATTACTGAATCTAACGCAATACTACAAGCTTTTCAGTCTGTTGTAGGCACTCGTAGGTGATCGCAACACTTGCCAGCATGCGCTATCTGTATCAAATTACTGTTCAGATGATAGTAAAAACCTCTTTTATCGGCATTTACTTGGAATTTTCATTGGGAATTCTTGGTAGTAAACGGGGCTCTTCGCAACGAAGACAATATCCTTGCGGAAATGAAAGCGTTTCCCCCCCTTCCCCCCAACACACTCTTCCATCAATTTCCTTTCCACGTTTTGGTGAACGAGACAGTCACATACCTGTCGCCCTGCTTTGTAACCCCACTCTAGTATAGTATAGTTGTAGTTCACATATATACCTGGTTTCTGCCTAAGTTGACGCTATTAGCGAAGGTATTTTGTCCCCTTTTGTAAATCGAATAACAAATCTCGAAGTCGTACTGTAGTAGCCTGGGTGGGAATGGTTAGGGAGAATTGGCGCCAAAAACGGTCTCGTGCCTTCACTTGTGTGCGTACCTTTTTTATTGAATGAGTTATGACGACATCGTAGGAAATTGCTAACTCATTCACGTGGTTTTTGTCTTATGGGGGCCTACGTATTTATTCTTAGTGTGTTACTACGCGCTAAAAATAAGTTTGTACCTTAATCTAAATGTGATTACATTTAGAATAGCTTTAGAACTAATTATCTCGAGTGTACTCGGCGTACTCGCGTCTTTTTGAAGGCTCGCTCTATAACAGGGTTCATACAAACCTGAAAAATTGGGAAAACCTGGAAAAGATCAAGGCAATAAATAGTTGACAAAAACCTCAGGGAAAATTCGGGGAAATTTAGAATTTTTAGTAAAATTCAGGGAAATCAGGGAAATTTGTGTCAAACAGGGGCCGAGTAATTAAGCAAAATGTTCATAAACATACCCTCCATACGATTAACATTACACTATACTTTGGAGGCTCATAACTCTGGTGGTTATATTAGAGATACGGTTATGTCCTTTGATTATGTAATAGTCATATTCCACCCCCCCCCCTCCCGTACTTCGTTAACATTTGCTCCATAGGACACTCCATATACGGGAAAAACCAGGAAAATTCAGGGAAGTATATGGGGAAAAACCTGGAAATCTCAGGGAAATTCGTTTTCCAAAAGTTGTATGAACCCTGTAATAAGCGTCGCCTGGTTTTAAGTCAAGAAGGGGAATTTGGCGTCAAAATTCTCCCTTTTTGGCGCGGGATTCTCTTGGCTGCTGCCGTGCCCGCCTACGCTAATTGGCCTTTGAATTTCCGGTCTTTTCTTGTGTATTTGTAATTTTTTTTTTCTTTCGTTCTTCTTCTACTTCTTCTGTTTCGTAAACTTGAGTAAAAAATAGTTAAAAAGTAATAAGTAATTTTTAAAGAAATAAGAGAAGGAAACCTACGCCCGCCGTTGCCCGCGTTTTTCTTGAGAAATTCCCGCCTTTTTCACCTCTTTAAAAGCGCGCGTGGAGGAAGGGGCCGAAAATAAGCAAAAAAAGGAAACCCAACTAAGGACTTTTTATCAATAAACTTCATCTAGTTGTAGTCTAGTCGACGCCAAACTCTTAATATTAAAACTTCTTAAAAGAAAAAAAAATTATAAAATAAAAAGAAAAGGACTTTAAGGGCTTGGAATGAAGTTGTTAAAAGTTGTTCTCTATTTAGTCTTTTATAGGGAAAATACTTGCTAAATGAGAGATATTTTGGTGGCGACAATTTGTTAAATTAAAACAAGCTGTTTTCTCTCCGGACATTATAAGAGTCCTTTTTGAAGAAATTTCATAGGTGTTTGTTTTATTGTTTTCACGAGGTCACGTGATGAACTTAACATGGGTGCCACGTGCTATTATGGTATAGCCTAAAGTGTCCTCTAACCTCTGTGAAATTAGACGTCTATAAGTCAAAATCAAAAACCCAGTCTATTAATTCGTTGGACCACTTTTTTAATTAAAATCCTAGAGCTTCTCTGGTCCCATGGACTACTATAATAATTAATAACTTAAATACATTGGTCCATGGGACAAGTTTAATTATTGAATATAATAGGGACCTTATTCACTGGTCCCAATGACTACTTAAATAAATTGGGTAAGGTTACTGGTCCATGGGACAAGTTTAATTATTGAAGATAATAGGGGACCCCTTAGTCTTGTTTCGAAGCCGGAATTCTATCATACATTATACTTGTAAATTAACCAATAAGGGACAAGTAAATGTGGCTTCGTATAGAAGCAAACGTTTCGTTTTCCATTTGGTAGGAAGTTAGCTTCGCTAGTTCCTTGGGGAATTTTTATGTTGCGAATATCTTTCTACACATTTTGACTGCAGGTTTCGATAGTGTTGTTGCTTGGTTATGATTCCCCCTTTGCCTTTAGGGCCTATCGTGTTTCTAGGGTGGTGTGGTGGTGGGTTTGGTATAGTTATTACTAAGCCTAAAGGCACACGAGTGACGGACGAGATACAAGCCCTCGGATTTTCTTTTGGGGGAATGGGAGGGTCAAATAAACCACGCACGTTTACCCCTCTTTCAGCTGGACGAGGGGTGCGAGTATCCTGCTGAATTGTTGAGGATGGTAAAGGAAAGGATGCGTGGATGGTGCTATAGC
This sequence comes from Phalangium opilio, assembly GCF_054372755.1. NCBI lineage: Eukaryota > Metazoa > Arthropoda > Arachnida > Opiliones > Phalangiidae > Phalangium > Phalangium opilio. The sequence goes on from NW_028324156.1 coordinate 206,991, forward strand.
AATTTTACTTGGTGGACTGGTGCACTTTGCACGGTCTCTTAACTTAACTGAGGGGCTGAGAATGTTTTCGAGCCAACACGTGTGTGTGTTGTACCGTACGCTGTATTTAGGTTGTCAAGCGTTTATTCTGGGTATTAGTGGGGTTATGAGATTGTGAATGTTGTGGTAGTAGTGGGAGTGAGTGTGTCGTTTACAAATTAGGGTTAATGGTGGTACGAAGTTACTATTTTATTAAGGTTTATAAATTATATAAGGTTATAAATTAATGTTAGGCCAGGGATAGATTTAATTTTAGAAGTAGGAATGGAGAACGGAACAGTTGGTATTTACTTCAGTCCGACTCGTAGACCACCCAGTATAGAGCCCCTCCCTCCAATACGTAACGAAAAGTTTAAATCTTATTGGCTCACTTAAACTACGTTTTGATGACGTTACTGACGGGGACAGCGGAAAATACTAATTCCTCTTTACATCTGTCGCTATGACCCGACTAGTTTCTTTCATACCCCTCCGTCTCGTGGAAGGGGGTCCGGGACTTTGACACGCGCCCGCATTACTCTGTTCTCCATTCCTACTTCTAAAATTAAATCTATCCCTTTCCTTGAGTATTTTAAGTTAGGTTAGGCTTAATAATACGTCTGTTTCTATTGTTCCTTCAGGCGAGGAGCTAATCACTCACTTTAGTTTAGCACCTTAGAGATTATGCGTTACATTTGTTACTCTGAGTGACTTGCCCCTCGCCTTCAAGGGTTGCCACCGTTCAGGGAATTTGAACCTGGATATTTTTTGACAACCCTGTCTTTCCGTTTTACGGTTAGGCTTAACTTACAATCTTATTAGTTCTGCTTATTAATTATAAATTAAGTCTTAATTAAAAAGCAAGCGGAGGATTATAGTTTCGTGCTTTTGTTTTTTCTTCCTTTCTTGGCAGGAGGTTTTAATCGATTCAGCGCCGATTTCCCGGAATGGTGCGAATCTGGTTCGGATTCGGACAGTCCATTGGACGCGTCGCTTCTCGGCCTGGAAACCTTGCGTATCACTCCATCCAATTCTTCTCCGTCATCCTCATCGGCCACTTCTACGTCTAGCGGCAGCGAATCAGAGTGCGATAGCGGCGTACCCTTAGTCGTGGGTGGAAGAGGTTTAGGTGGTCCCGGAGGTGGTGGTCAAGGTGGTCTTGATCCGCCATTTCCCGTGGAAATCGTCCCCTACCTCTTCCTGGGTAACGCCGACAACGCCAGCGATTTTGGAGCCCTCGAGAGACACCATATTCAACACATATTGAACGTCACACCCGATCTGCCCAACGCTTTCGATAAAAAGGGACTCGGGATACGATATCTTCAGATACCAATTATGGATCATTGGTCCCAGAATTTGGCCGTCTTTTTTCCCCAAGCAATAGCGTTTATTGGTGAGTTTTTGGAAATATTGTTTTGTACTCTTATATAACTTTGGGTCTCTGGCACGTCTTGTTACTTGGGTATGTCTCCGAGGGGCCAATCAAGATAGTGTGAGTCTGTTGAATTGGCCCTTTCGATGTAACTTAGAGGGAAAGACGCTGGGTAAAACTTTGCCTTAATTCCATCTCGCTTTTTGACGCCTGCGCTAGTGCGCTGTAGTCCGGGCCGGAAATAAGCACAGGACGCTGGACATTGTCCAAATTTTTTTTAAAATGTTCCATAATTTTTTTAAAAACTAAGGGGGTCACTGGACAGTTTCACCAATGAATTTTCCGAAGTTTTGATAGCTTGACTATCGAGATACGACACTATTTTACCACACTCCAGTGGACAATGTCCTATAAAATTTTCAATTCAAACGGGGGGGTCACTGGACAATGTCCTATAAGGAATTTTTCTAATTTCCGCCCCTGGTTGTAGTCGTTTTGTATCACGAGAGTACATGCGCAGAGACTGATGGCAATGTATCAACCCCCTTGTACGTCCCGATACTGATTGTTGCCTACCCACTTTTTACGTCGTAAAGGCCTATTTAGAGGTTGAATTGCTAGATTCACAAATGACTGGCAACACTTGTCCGCACACCAGCTATTTAGTGAATAGCCCCTCGGGTATACCGCTACTTTTCTCATCTTTGCGTCTTTGATTGTTGGGCTTCCTTTGGGTTAGGCGCTATTATTACCACCAACTCTATATCGAGACTATAGTCGAGAATCTTTAGACCGTACCAATTGCAATGGTTAGCCGTATCAATGTGTCGCTTCTACTTTGAAATTAGTTTTCTTGGCGAGGAACTCTGGGGGTGGGATGATTTTCTTTTGGGGTAATAATGCTCGTCCGGTGTCCGACCCTCTCTTCTTGTTCGTCTCTTTCGGATGGCGCCTTTTTATATTTTCCGGATATCCGGTTTTTATCGCGTGTTTTTCTTCTACCGCTACACGGATGTTCTCTCTCCTCTCTCCCAAGTATTTGATACTTAAGGTCTCTTAAGAAAACGTTTTTTTAAGAGCTAGGCAAGGCTTTAATTGAAAGTTGAATCAATTTGTGTCGCGGTTTCTTTCTTTTTTTGGCTGCAGTTTTAAATTTTATTTTAAAGGGAAAGTAAAGTGGCCAGACAATTTTTTTATTTTGGGAACACCATGAATCCAAATTCACCAAAAAAAGAGAAGGGATAGATTTAATTTGAGAAGTAGGAATGGAGAACAGAGTAATCTGGGCGCGCGTCAAAGTCCCGGACCCCCTTCCACGGGAAGTGAGGGGTTATGAAAGAAGAGGCGGGTCATAGCGACAGAGGTAAAAAGGAATTACGGGTATTTTTCTCCGTCCCCGTCAGCAACGTCATCAAAACGTAGTTTAAGTGAGCCAATAAGATAATTTAAACTTTTCGTTACGTGTTGGAGGGAGGGAGGGAGGGGCTCTATACTGGGTGATCTATGAGTCGGACTGAATTAAATGCTAACCGTTCTCCATTCGTACTTCTAAAATTAAATCTATCCCTGATAGGACCGAAGTACAGTGGGATGGTTCTATTTGAAATCAATTTTGAGTCTAAAATGTTGTAACTTCTATGGCCATTTTGACCTAACAAGGCCAGCGTTTAGAGTGTTTTACGGATGACCCCTTAATTAAATTAACATGCCATATCAATTTCTCACTTAAATTTAAGGGGTAATCCATAAAACACTCCATTCATTACTTTAAGGTTTCCTTTGGTCAAAATCGGTCATAGAAATTACTTTTCGACTCTCAAAAATTGGTTTCCCTTTGAACCATACCATTGTACTTCGGTGTTACCCTTTTTTGAGACACCCTGTATTGGTAAAATAACACCAAAATGTCATTATTTATAAAACCAAGGCAAGGAAATTTTTTCTTCTTAAATGCATGCTAAAGGCGAATTCCCATCCTTGCTCTTGATGTGGGGGTTAATTTATTTTTAGTGTCTTACCTCTCGTATTTTTATGGCGATTTAGAAAATTAGAATTGTCGGTCTAGAGGCATTATTTTTTTTTTTTTTTTTTTTTTTAAATCTCAATTTCCGCCAAGCCTTGTTTCGCCTAGGGACCATATTTTTATCCCAGACCGAAAGAAGGCGAAAAAAATTAAAAGAATCTGTAAATTATTTTCTTCATTGAATTTAGCAATGGCCAGGGTTCATACAAACCTGGAAAAATCAGGGAAATAGTTGACAAAAACCTCAGCGAAAATTCCGTGAAATTTAGAAATTTTTAGTAAAATTCAGGGAAATTTGCGTCAAACAGGGGCCGAGTAATTAAGCAAAATGTTCATAAACACACCCCCTCCATAGGATTAACATTACACTATACTTTGGAGGCTCATAACTGTGGTTATATTAGAGATACGGGGATGTCCTTTGATTATGTAATAGTCATATTTGCCCCCCCTCCTCCTTCGTTAACATTTGCTCCATAGGATACGGGAAAAACCTGGAAAATTCAGGGAAGTATATGGGGAAAAACCTGGAAATCTTAGGGAAACTTGTTTTCCAAAAGTTGTATGAACCCTGAGTTATGGCGCGGCGTTGGGGTTGGGTTCGGGTTTTTGAAGTTTTGTATGGGGCGCCAAACAGGACAAAATTCGTCCAAATAACTGGTATATATTAGTCGAAATCTGATATATATTAGTCGAAATCTGATATATATTAGTCGAAATCTGATATATATTAGTCGAAATCTTATATATATTAGTCGAAATATTATATATATTAGTCGAAATCCGATATATATTAGTCGAAATCTGATATATATTAGTCGAAATCTGATATATATTAGTCGAAATCTGATATATATTAGTCGAAATCTGATATATATTAGTCGAAATCTGATATATATTAGTCGAAATCAGATATATATTAGTCGAAATCTGATATATATTAGTCGAAATCTAATATATATTATAGTCTGGAGAATTAGCAAAAATCATGCACTTTGTGAAGAAAGCACGAAACATTGCACAGTGATAAATAAAGGCATTTCAAGATTAGAGCCAACCTCTAGCTCACCTGTCACATTTGTGACAAGCTTTCAAAAGTCCCCTAACGACATATATATTTGAATTCTGAAATTTATGAAGCTCCCTAAACTTCGTTGCAATGGGAAATACGTCCAGCCGGGACTCGCTAAGGGCATTTCCATGGGGGCCGTCTGTAAAGCGAAAACATACGCAATTATGCAGTCTTAAAGGATATAATATTTTTTTTAAAGCAATGGAATTATTTAAATATAGAGAACGCACACAATTTTAGTTTTAACACTTAAAAGAGACAAAGTTCAATGCAATTTAAGTAGCGCTATTTGAATATATTTCTTTTTAATTTATTGTGTTCTTCAAATTATTTTTCACACCCGGCACATTTTCGAAGTGCGGTGCAAGGTAAATTTGCTTTGACACATTGCATTTGCCATGTAAACCTTTAAGACACCCACTTTTAACCATTTCGCGACAAGTTTCTGCCGCTTGCGGCATTGTCAGCCATATTGGGTGCCATTCTATGGTACTATCAGGTTGTACCAGTTTGGTCAAGTTAGACGCGTCCGATAAATACGGCTGTTTTACCAATGTCCGCCCCCAAATGTCACTCTAAGCGTGTGTTGTAACTACGCGGTGCCAGTCATCCTCTCTCTCATACCACCTCACATTTTAACGCAAAAGGAGAGAAAACCGCATGGTCAACTTGCAAAGCATTCGATGCCTTACAAACCAAATTTAGAAGTCCTTCTAAAACAGTCGTTAAAGAATTTCTACCAACTATAGAGAGATTTGAAATTATGTATGATCTTTGTAGTTCTGACGATGTAGTCAACCAAGAAAAAAATCTTTATTCACGCAAAGCATTGTGACATTGAAAACATACCACCTACTGAAGACGCGTTGTTACAACACATGTTTCGAGGGTGACACATTTGGGGGCGAACATTGGTAAAGCAGCCGGACCAAACTGGCACAACCTCATAGTACGGTAGAATGGCAACCAAAATGGTTGACAATGCCACCAGCGACAGAAGCTTGTCGGGAAATAGTTAAATGTGGGTGCCTAAAAGGTTGACATGGTAAATTCAAATGTGTCAAAGCAAATTTACCTTGCAACGCACTTTGAAAACTTGACGGGTGTGTAAAATAATTTTAAGAACACAATAAATTAAAAAGAAAAATATTCAAATAGCGCTTCTTAAATTGCATTTATCGTTGTCTCTTTTAAGTGTTAAAACCAAAATTGTGTACGTTCTTTATATTTTAAACAGTTCCATTGTTTTAAAAACATATAATATCCTTTAAGACTGCATAAATTGCGTATGTTTTCGTTAGCGAGTCCCGGCTGGAGCTGGACGCCTTTCGCTCTGCAACGAAGTTTAGGGAACTTCATAAATTTCAGAATTCAAATATATATGTCGTTAGGGGACTTTTAAAAGCTTGTCACAAATGTCACAGATGAGTTAGAGGTGAGCTCTAATCAAAATTAAGTAGAAATACCCTTATTTATCACTATGCAAAGTTTCATGCTTTCTTCACAACTATAATATATATCAGATTTCGACTAATATATATCAGATTTCGACTAATATATATCAGATTTCGACTAATATATATCAGATTTCGACTAATATATATCAGATATCGACTAATATATATCAGATTTCGACTAATATATATAAGATTTCGACTAATATATATAAGATTTCGACTAATATATATCAGATTTCGACTAATATATATCGGATTTCGACTAATATATATCGGATTTCGACTAATATATATCAGATTTCGACTAATATATATATCGGATTTCGACTAATATAGATCAGATTTCGACTAATATATATCAGATTTCGACTAATATATAACAGATTTCGACTAATATATATCACTTTTCGACTAATATATATATCACTTTTCGACTAATATATATCACTTTTCGACTAATATATATCACTTTTCGACTAATATATACAACTTTTCGACTAATATATATCACTTTTCGACTAATATATATCACTTTTCGACTAATATATATCAGAGTTCGACTGATATATATCAGTAAAGTGTACGAATTTTGTCCGGTTTGGCGCCCCATAGTTTTGAGTGGTTTGTGTCTCGACCTACGACGGGGAAAAAGAAAAGGAGCCGCGACGCCAGACCATTCACAAATTTCTTATTTCTTTTCCCATAATTCCATTCAAGGATATCTAGCTAGTAGCCTAGTACTAAAATTTAGTGAAACCGCCCACCCTTCACTAGCTCACTCGCTCGCGCCAAGTTTTTTTATCGAAATAAGAGAATTAAGGGTTTGGTTTATTTTTAATCATTTTTATTAATGATTCTATCACGAGGTACAAAGTAGTCTGTTAATGTTGTTGGTAAAGGAGTCTGTCTGTCTGTGAAAACAACTTTTAATTTCACGGAAATGATCTTCAAAGGTGTTTTCACAAAAAAGTATTACAATGTTTTTGAAGGCGCATTGTAATTTAACGAACAGCGTTGCTAGATTTTGAAACCGGAATTATAGTACCGAGACTCAAAAATTATGGTTTTTTTGGTAAAATTCTGGTACGCACCATTTTAGGCGGGAAAATTTGAAATTTTGGGCGGGAAATTGAATTTTTGGGCTGGAAATGTTAAATTTTAGGCGGGAAATTTGAATTAATGTCTTTCAAGCAAAGTTTACGGCTAATACGATTTTATATCTTTTAAATACATAAATTTGAATATATGTTAAATATATTTAAATTTGTATATTACTCTTATAAGTTTTTTATATATAAAAAAATATTTTAAATCCTATTAATTTAATATAAACTTAATATAAAACATGAAATTAATAATGATAATAATGTAAACTTGGACGTATGTAGTTCCCCTTTTCCCGCCATTGCGGCCATTCCAACACGTTGCCGTAACCCCGTACCGGACAATAGTAAAGTTGGGCCTACCGACGCCTACACCCACTCACTCGATCACGAAAAGACGAAAACTACCCCAAGGCGCGCGCCCGTATACACGTTTGAGTGAGGCAGTGAGCTGTGCTTAAGAGCTCGTTCAACTTTCTTCATCGCAAAAACCGAAAAAATCAAAATAAGATGGCCATGATGATTTTTGAGAAGTCCCAAAAAAATATTTTGAAATTATTGTCAAATATGGTACACTTTGGTGAAATTATGGTACAAAAGCGTACCATATAGTACGCTAACGAAATTATGGTACAGCGATAAATTAAACTCGAAATTATTGTAAAGTACCATAATTATGGTACGTCTGGCAACGCTGTTAACGAAGTTTCACAAAGTATTTTCCAATGTTATTGTAGTTTAAGGTGTCTCATAAGTTTATAAGATATGTTCCTACCATAAGTATGACACTACCTATATACTTCGTAATGCTACTGCGAGACTTACAGCTCGAGCTATAGTTCTAGCAGAACGACAAGCTAGAATTGAAGCAGTTTAGTTTTGCAGGACTTCCATCTAGGTCCTATTTAGTCTGCATTACTAAGCCTTTGACAGCGCCAAAAACCAGGCCTCCCTCGCTTTACCTCGAATCTATGACCTTACCTCACTCACTTCATGACAAGCTCCAGTTTCTAAGTTACCAGTGACAAACTTATGGAGGAACATATCTTATGAACTTATGGTGTCTTCACACGAAGAAGTATATGCCCCTCAGCTTGTGAAGGCATATTTGTAACTAAATGGGCCCCGTATAGGAAGTAAGGCTTATTTAGCGATAGGAAATTCATCCTCCCTACTTCCGTTTTACCAGACGGATAGGATATATAAATAATCGCAATAACTACCGCGGAATAGACCGGAAGTTGTAATATATATTTCAGACTAAACTATAGATGTTTGCCACTGTAATGTTATTAAATTTATTATAAAAAGTTAGGCTTAGGGAGATATTGTTGCTTATATACAGGGTGTTTCTGATAAGACGGGCATAAATTAAATGGGATGTTCTTTGTACTAACGATTTTGAGTCGAAAATGTAACTTCTGTGACAGTTTGTTTGACCCTAAGATACACCGTTTTTAAGTTATGTTTGGATGGTGTATTTTACGGATGGCCCCTTAAATTTAATTAAGAAACTGATTAAGACAATGATTTCTAATTTAATTAAAGGGTAATTTTCCCTAAAACACTCATCAAATAATAACTCGAAAACAGTGCCCCTTGTGGCAAAATGGAGATAGAAGTTACATCAAGGATAGATTTAATTTTAGAAGTAGGAATGGAGAACAGTTAGTATTTACTTCAGTCCGACTCATAGCCCACCCAGTATAGAGCCCCTCCCTCCAACACGCAACGATAAGTTTAAATTATCTTATTGGCTCACTTAAACTACGTTTTGATGACGTTGCAGACGGGCACGGCGAAAAATACGTAATTCCTTTTTACCTCTGTCGCTATGACCCGCCTCTTCTTTCATTCCCTTCCGTCCTTTCCTTTCCAGGGACTTTGACGCGCGCCCAGATTACTCTGTTCTCCATTCCTACTTCTAAAATGAAATCTATCCCTGGTTACATTTTCGACTCGAAATTGTTCGTCCAATTTACATCCCCTTTAATTTATGGCATCCATACTTATCACAAACACCCTGTATAAAAGCGCTGTTTTGTTTTTACCCCTAAAAATCATTTAGATATAAATCTACACGTGTAAATGTTCTTTGACCTCGCCGAGGTCATAGATACCAAAATTGTCAAATCAAGTATTTATAGAGAGATCATATGTTTAATGTTTGTGTTAATGTAAAGAGAGATAGAGATATTTGAAATATTTTTCTCACGTTCGACGCACCCTAAAATTCAAACAGGTGTTGTTAGCTTGTAGTATATAGTATAAGCATATACATTAATACGTCACATGATGCTCGTCACGGGCTACAAGACGATCACCCTTAGCTGTTAGGGAAAAAAAATTCCCCATATTTGAACCCCCAACAGAGCGTTGAACGAATCGCTAATTACAAAATATAGAAAATTACACATGAATTTATTACAAACATCTCTTGAATCTTAAAGGCCGACTTTCATCGAAAATAGTTCTAGCGAACTGAAAACCGAACATCGAGTATAACAATGGAGCGACCGTGCCGATTTTCGAATCCCCGCTGGGGTAAAATATGGAAGGGTTCTAGCTAACTTTAGCCTACCATCTCGCTTTTTAGCGCCTGCGCCTCGGTCTTTATCAAGACTACAGACGTAAGGCAATGAAGCAACCCCCTTGTACGTTCCGATCCTGAGGGTTGCCTATCCCCTTATTTACGTCGGGAAGGTCTATATAGCGTCAAATTTAGTAACTTATCTTATCTAAAAAGGACCATATATTTCACCATTTAACCGTTGCCTACGCTAAGGCAACGATTTAACAATACTACAAGTGTTCGATCTCTTTTAACTTATAAGATCAAGTTTCCTCGAAGCTTCCTAATTGTCACGAGGGAATTGCAGGTGCAATAAAACTAGAGCCCCGCCCCAAAGTTGGCTTTTAGCAAGCTCTAAAAAAAGGAAGGACCTTTCCTCCTTCACATTTCTGTTATAAAACGAAGCCCCTTATTTTTGGGGGGCAATTTTTAACCCCCAAAAAAGGGAATAGACCATTTCTATGTAACTAAGAGGGAAAGTTTCACTTTTTAGTCAACTTAACAATAAGGTATCTTTTCGAATCGGTTTATAACAATTATATCCCAATATTCACGTTATTATTTATTAAATTCATCTTGTAAGTTTTGTAATTTATATAATCAACGAAAGGGAACCAGATTGGCCTTTTTTTTGGAATTGAAACAAGCATGTCATACATGTTTTTAAAAAAAAAACAAATTTTGATGGCGGTGGTGTATTACGCGGCATTTTTTAGTTTTTCTTGTTTTATTCAGTTCTAAACTTGTAAAAGCAGATATATATATATTCTTTTAAGTTATATTATAATTAAACAGGTACATTAGAAAGATACCTTAATGACAAGTGGTTTTTTTATTATATATATGTATCTTTTTTTTAATGATTCGGATATTTTGACGATGACGCGTACGATGTCATTGAAGTGATTGAATTCCGGTTTGTCCCCCAGGGATTTAATGGGCTTATATCGGGTTTTTAAATGTTTTTAAAATTAATACCTCCGGCGGTAATTAATGGATTATGGTGGCGCTTATGAGTCTGTGATCGTAATCTATTTTTCTCTTTATTTAAGTTTTATTTTTTTTTTAAATTTTTCCTTTTTTGGTAATTTGTTTTTTTTGATAAGTTTGGGGTATGTTTAGTTGGTTATAACTTAACTTCTATGTTAGGTAGAAAGAATTTGATAGTACCCTCATAAATGTCTAATTTGATAGAGTAATAGCACCGAGTTTCATGGCCCTGGAACTTCATATGAAATCACTGCAATGTTTTGAAGTTTTTCATGTTTTATTTTAACTTCACTTCTATGTAAGATGCTGATAATTTGAAAGTACCATGGCAAACTAGACGTTTGATAGAGTAATAGGCTAGCTGCTATAGCACCGAGTTTCATGATCCTCTTACTTCTGATAAAACCCCTGTAATATTTTAAATTTTTTTTCCAATATATGTTTTTCTTTGTTTACCCTTTGTTCAAGAAGCTAGTCTTATCTTTAATTGGTTATTACTTCACTTTTATGCTAGGTAGAGACAATTTGAAAGTCCCATGACAAAGTAGACATTTGATAGAGTAATAGCACCCATTTTCATGATCCTCGCATTTAAAATAAAATCCTTGTAACATTTGTAAGTTTTCAAACTAATTTACTTCGTTTACCCTTTCTTCAAGAAATGAGACTTATCTATAATGGCTTATAACATTACTTCTATGTTAGGTAGAGACATTTAATAGAGTAATAGCACCGAGTTTCATGATCCTCGCATTTAAAATAAAATCCCTGTAATATTTCGAAGTGTTTCAAACATTTCTTTGTTTACCCAACTTCCTTTCCAAAACATAGACACGTTCGTCATTGATTTTGATCTGATGATAAAACTGCGTAGACTTTGAAATCTAATATCCAAAGTACGAAAAATGCCCCCCTAACTCTTACATCAAAAATTCATAATTTTAGAAATATATATTAAAATTTAAAATGGATTATAATAGATTTATCATTTAAAATTAAAACTTATTTTAGTTGTTTAATTTGTCATTGACGTTTAACCTTCTGTCGACTTCGGGGATTAAGTCAAAACGGTACCCTAGTAACTAATAAGTGACCCCGTTTTAGGTGTTACGAGTTTGGTGAGAGTAATGGACCTTTTTAATGAAAAAGGTGGAGAAAATTAATGATATTTTATATAGGGTCGATTTTCGTCGCACGTGTTTCAAGATGAAGTACATTCCTTCTAGCAATGAATCAAAGAATTACTTTTACTCTATAGACTATTTTCTTTGAATCGAAGTGCGAATTTCCTGCCCAAGCTTTTCAAATATAGACTCCCCCTACCAAGGGTTACACACCAGTCGAGGGGTCCGACATTCCACCCAAAAAAAGCGTACCAGATTTTGAGATTTTGCTAAAGATTTCGTGATTTCTTCTTTGATATCATGATTTTGCTAAAGATTTCGCGATTTCTTCTTTGATATCGTGATTTTGCCAAAGATTTCGCGATTTCTTCTTTGATATCGTGATTTTGCCAAAGATTTCCCAATTTTTCTTTGATATCGTGATTTTGCCAAAGATTTTGCGATTTCTTCCAAAGATTTCGCGATTTCCTCTTCTTTGATATCGTGATTTTGCCAAAGATTTTACGATTTCTTCCAAAGATTTCGCGATTTCCTCTTCTTTGATATCGTGATTTTTGCCAAAGATTTGCGATTTCTTCCAAAGATATCGCGATTTCCTCTTTGATATCGTGATTTTTGCCAAAGATTTGCGATTTCTTCCAAAGATATCGCGATTTCCTCTTTGATATCGTGATTTTGCCAAATATTTCGCGGTTTCGCCAAAGATTAAGGAATTCCCTCTTTGATATCGTAATTTCGTGATATCTTCAAAGATTTTGTGTGAAACATTTCGCTAGAAACGTACGGGATTTCGCGTAACTGTGGGACCCCTCGTACCCAGTAGCTTCGCCGTTTTGAAAGAGTCCATCATAGACCGGACGAGGGAGCAAAAGATATTCTTCAGACCGTAGGGGTGAGATGGGGTGAGGACCTAGAGGGGTGTTTGAGCTTGGTGTAATGCTTACCAGCTGGAGGAAAGAATTTTTCTTTTTTTTCTCGCTTCCTCTCCCTCTCTCTCCTCCTTCAAGGAGATACAATGGACTCCGGGACATTTTGAACAATTTTCCCACGGTCCGGGTACTATAGTCTGATATGGTAGAAAGTACTTAGGGAGTTAGGAATACGAAAAAAATGTACACCTGGTCGCCAAAAAGAAATATTTCTATTCCAAACGAAACGGACCCTGCCTGTCCTCTGGTTTGGTAGTAGTTCCTGCTTTGAAAGACTGCTTAGTTGGTTCCTTCTCGTGGGTGGTGTGGGTGGGTTTGAGCCAAGATATTAAGTTTTTTTGTATTGTTGTTTATTATTAAATCTCCCAGAAGCCAAAGAATTTCTTTTCTTACTTACTCACGTCTATGATCATAAGTTTATAAGATATGTTCTTTCCATAAGTTTTGTCACTGGTTACAAACTGGAGCTTGTCATGAAGTGAGGGAGGTAGGTCGTAGATTCGAGGTAAAGCGAGCGACGCCTGGTTTTGGCGCTGTCAAAGGCTTACGACAGACTAAATAGGAACTTAGATGGACTGCAAAACTAACCACCGAGTGTAGTACTTCAATTCTCGCTTGTCGTTCTGATAGAACTTTAGCTCGAGCTGTAAGTCTCTCAGTAGCATTGCGAAGTATAGGTAGTGTCATACTTAGGGAAGGAACATATCACTTATATACTTATGCTATGATGTGTTTAATCGTACGCGTCGCGTCATAACGTATTTTTTTGCACGAGTTTATTATATATGCTATTATAAAAGAAATCTCCTTTTGTTTGTTATTCCAGACGAAGCCCGTCAAAGGCGGCAAGGTGTCTTGGTACATTGTCTCGCTGGCGTTAGTCGTAGCGTCACTGTAACCTTGGCTTATCTGATGAGGACACTTAGGTTACCGTTAAACGACGCCTACGAACTGGTTCGTCGACGTAAAGCCAATATTTCGCCCAATTTTCATTTCCTGGGTCAACTCTTGGATTACGAGGGTCAATTACGGTTGACCCCTTCAAGTGGACAAGGAGGACCACCGACCTTAGTGGCCCAACAATCCCCGTTACTATCTGGTAACAGTATCAGTCCCATTCCCGGGAATCTAACGGTACCGTTAGGCTCCAATTTGGTACCATCCTCATCGTCCGTTCTTGACGTACCGGGAGCTTTGGCGTACGGAAACTATCCCTGTACTTGTCCGAATAGTTGCCCCTGTTCTTGTAGCGCGAGACGTAACGGGGAAGGTCGCGAGAGAAGCGAATCTGGCGTTTCAACCGCCACTTCGTCCTTAGCGACGACACCAATGTCTGCCCCACCTTGCCCATGCGCCACACGGGCTACCGCTCTTTATTTCACTTCCCCCGCCCACGCTACACCCGATTCGGGTATCGACGTTGACCGTTGGACAGAATGACCCTAGGTTATAAACACCTAACTAGTCTTTTTTTAGAAACAAATGTACTATTGACTCGGACAATACGTATTGTTTATTAGTTTTAGGTCAGTTTTTTAGACCTAATACGCCGCTCGTGATTGTGTCAAAATACTCTAATACTAAGTACGCTACGGTATTAACAATTTTTTTAGTTAATTAGACAAAAACTCTTAATTACCACCAATGCTTCTTAGATTGTGAATATTACGTTTAATTAGGGGAAAAATGTTGAACTTGAAAACTTATGTTGTGTTATGTTATGTTCGCGAGAATTGATAACAATAACAACCCTCAACCCATATGTGTTTTTGAAACAAAAGAAACTTGGGTTAACTGTTAAATACAATGTTAATGTGCCAAAACTCCCCCCCCTCCAACTCCCATTTTTAATTCTTTTTAAACTCGATCTCATCCACATTGCCCATTATTTTTTTAATTAATTAATTAATTTTAATCAGTGTTGAACTTTAATTATGATAAGCCAATTATGGATGGGATTAATATTATAACAACAAGAGGCCCAAGCAAGGTAAGGTAGTAACGTTAAATATATTGAGTATTTAAAAATTTAAAACCAGGACAAATTTTTATAATTAATTTTAATCGTGGGGTTTTTTTAATTAAATTTTTTTTTTTAATTTTTTAATTTTAATTTTTTTTTTTTTAATTTTTTTTTTTTTTTAATTTTTTTTTTAAACTTAATCATGGGGGTAAATTTTAAATATATATCTATATATATATATTAATGAAAAGGACTAATTAAGGGTCATGGTAAAGAAATTAAAATTAAATTAAATAAAATAAATAAATAAATATGGCGTGCCTTTTATTTCGTCTGCTTCAAAAACATTTTTGGGAAAAAAAATAAACAAACAAACACACTTAAAGAGCCTGTTTTAAGGCTTATTTTAAATTATATAAATATATATATTATTATATATTAATTATAATAATTAATACAGAGGGGGGAAGATTTTTATATATATTATATAAAACAGCCATAAATATTTTTAATTAAAAGTGAAAATAAAGGTAAGGCAAAATTCATGGAAAATTCAGCGAAATCATTCTTAAAAAAAAAAACATT
This sequence comes from Phalangium opilio, assembly GCF_054372755.1. Classification (NCBI taxonomy): domain Eukaryota; kingdom Metazoa; phylum Arthropoda; class Arachnida; order Opiliones; family Phalangiidae; genus Phalangium; species Phalangium opilio. Next base: position 222,202 of record NW_028324156.1, read on the forward strand.
TTTATTTCTCAGGTTTTTTAATGATGGGGAGGGAAGGGTTAAAAAAATTAAAAATAAATAATTGCAATATGTATTTTAGAAAAGTGCCACGAAGTTAAAACAAATATATATATTATATGCTCAAATTAAATTTAAAAAAATAAAAAAAAGGATTGTGGGGGTAATATCGTCGTAGTTGCAGACTTGAAAAGGACCTTTTTCTTGATTAAAATTAAAATGAATGACTTTTATTATTATAAAGTCTTACCGAGACAAAATTGTTAAAATTTGGATAGAATTAATTAAAAAATATTAGGAGATAAATTAAAACATTATTAAAGATAACAACAACAACAACAAAAAATAATACAGTGCTTTAAGAAGTTGTACAAATAAATATTTAAATCGGTGTTAAAATAAATAAATAAATAAATAAATAAATAAACAATATTAAATCCCCCCCGCGCCCTTTCTCCGGAAGAAGAAAAATAAATGCCAAAAGATAAACAAATAAACGTTGAAAACATAATTATTATTATTAATAATAATAATTAAGAAAAAATTAAAATATTTTAGAGTATTACAGAAAATCACGTTAAACAATTCATAGAAATATGTAAATAAAAATGTTAAATAGCTAATCCCATAACTCATATAGATATCGTTAATTCCTTCCTAATTAGTACCATTTAATTAATTAATGATTCTTTGATTATTTAACCGACTTTAATTAATCGTAGAAATCAAATTATAATCAAAGAATCTTCGCGATTTTTCTTTCATTTTTTTTTAATCATGATTAAAACCAATTAAAAAAAAACGACACACACCCACCCTTCTTGGTAGGAGTCCCATCTTGTAAATAATCAAATTTAAATAAATAAATAAATAAACATTAAGGTAAATATACCCGCTCCCGCGTTGTTGACACAAATAAACAAACAATACCCCCCCCCCCATTTCAGAATCCCAGTAACGTCTCATATTTCAAACAAAATTAAACATTAATACAAAATAAACATTCCAAAAAAAATAAATAAATAAATGAGAAAACAAACAAATAAACAAACACTGACTGAATTTAAAGGCAGAAAAAGAGTTAGGTAATGATTGAAGAGTTTAAAGAAAGGGTTATCGCGGGCAAAACGTTGTGTATTTAAAAAGATATAATTCGTTATTTGAAGGAATGCTTAACTAAATTGTTTTAAAAACCAAGGCTTAACGTTAAATTATTTAACGTGAATGTTTAAATGGTTTTATATATAATGGAAATGTTGACAAATGGTTCGGGGTGTCAGTTAAATATGTCATTGAAAAGGGATAAATATATATATATATAAATGATGATGGTTTTTAAACAAACAAACAAAACTTGTAAACAAACAAACAAAATTCTTGTTGTTCTTATCCGTCTTCTATATTTTGTCCAGTACCCAAAAAAAAAACTTATGAAACAACAAAAAAATCTTACATGGAGTCGAATAAAACTATTTTTTACGAAGTTTTTTTAGTCTATTTTAATTTAGGCCTATTTTTTAAAAAAAAAAATATGCCTAACGCGGAGGAAGCTAACCAATCAGAGAAGAGCTTGTAATTCCCATAAACACGTGGGATGGCCTGTGATGAGTGTTGTTGATAGTAAAGACATTTTTTGATTCCTGAAAGAGAGAGAGTGGTTCGGTTTCTCTTCAAAGACGATTTTCCTTTTCTAATATTTGCTTCCCCACGGAGCACCATAGCATTCGCCCAAGTGCCGAACTTCGTGTGTCGCCCACGCTACTACGTCATCACGTAAACCCATCTACGTAATGGCGTCACCATGAAATGTTGAAGACTTTATAGAAAACCTCTGATGGAATTACTGCCGGTCCTCGTTGTTGACCCCTGCCATTCTTCATTTATTGATATTTGAAAGTAAGTATTAGGCTTAAGAATTTAAAATCTCAAATTTAGGCTTAACCCTAACCTAATTGATGGTAGTAGATCTTTTAAGCTAGGCTAATTTTAGCCATAATAACTAGAGGGTTGTAATCTTAAATATATATGGGTGGCCCTGTCATAATTAGGCTTAATTGATAATAATAGGCTTATTTTTATTAGAAATATATTCAATAGTTCGTCCTCTATTCTGACACGGAATGGGAAAAAAAATCCGTTTTGAAAAATTAGGCTTAACTACTTCGATAAAGAATATAGATTATTAGGTGAATTGGTCTATTTTAAATTAGATTTTAGACCTAATGAGTAAATAAGAAAATACGTATGCATAGATCTAAAATATCAATAGACCGATTTTGTCACACGAATCCATTCCATTCCAAAGCGCGCGCTAGCTAGAGAGGGAAGATGGATGAAGTAACCTTCACCGGTAACCATGACAACCGCGGAGTACGGATTTTTTCTCTTTCCTTTTCTTACTCCTCTGATCTCCTCTCCTAAGTCTCTTCCTCTACCCATGGCCATCCTCTTACAGTCAATTCATTTCAAAAGCGAACGAGGTAGGTAGGGTTAGGGTTAAAGGTTGAATCCACCCACGCCCCGTTCGATATCTGTTCATTCTACTACTACAACATCCGTTTTGGGGGGTAAAAATTAGGGGTATTCCTTCTATCAGCGCGCAAACACACACCACTGCATTTCATTCTGAAAACTTTAGAATACTCCAAGGATTTTAAGTTCGAATTTTTGATAACCAGCCTGAACCGGTTCTGAGAGAGAGAGAGACTTTAAAATGAGTCTTTTGGTTTACCCTCGATAATTATTATGCCCCCAATAGACTATAGGATAATTTATTTGTAAGGAATGTGTGACTGTGTATTAGGCCTAGTATTTAAATCGGGTTTTCAAAATCAAAATTTAGGGCTAAAATAAATGACCTGTCTATCATTGGTTGAAATCAGGGAGATTACTACCATTATTATCTTATTATACAAACAAACTAATTGTTTATAGTGATATATTTAGATCATTATAACAACGGCTTCAGTGTCACTTGGCATCTTTGCAACAGTTCGAGAGCGGTATTACCCCTACTTCCACTTAACTGTCAAGTCACACTGTTCAGTGCGGGGGCGGATAGTAGCTAGAGCTCTGGCATTTTGGGAAAATGGTCCAATGAGCGAACGAGGGACATCGTATCGGGTTCGAGGCCCCAAAGTAGAAAGTCAACAGCGTCCTTGGACCATCGCCATTCCTTGGCACGGCGTACACTCTCGGACCAGGGCTGGCTGGCTGGTGTGAGAAATAGAGGTAGGTCTATTCATCCTTCCGTCACGTGACTCGTACCATCCTTTTCTCCTTCAAAACTGGATCGATATTGTCTTGAGAAGGGACTCGGCTCAGCTGCCTTTTCATTCAGAAAACTACTCTCTCAACGTGGTCTTATCATCCCACTAGACGAGTTGCTTCCATTTGCGATAGAATCTTTGTCCATTGAAGGTTATGACTTATTACCTTCCTAGAATCCATCCTATGACCTTCTGTTGTTAACTAATCTGTCTATAGTGGTAATGTCTAGGCTTGAAATTAGGTGAAAAATAGACCAAGTGGTTTAAAAGCAATTGGAATGTGGGTAGAAGATTCTTGGGTATAATTCAATTTATTCTTGTATTTATCCAAAAGCTACGCGGGGTCTTATATATTTCGCCGCTTGGGGCCCTAAGTCACAGACGATACACTATTTTTACCCCCACGTGACCCCCCTTTCCCCTTCATTAAGGCTTCAGCGTTGGCGATACTTGAACGACTATTCTACTGGTACATTTTAACCGCCCACAATTTTCTTAATGGAAAATTTTGCGGTGTAGCGTTTTGTTTTTAAAACACGATACTATATACACTATTTTGACCTATTTATCCCCAAAAAAATAGGCCTAAGGCAAGAACCAAGGGTTATTTCTTAAATAAACGCAGTGTTAGGCCTAAAATAATAATTCTAAGCCATGTTACTAAGGCTTCGAAGTTATTTTCTGTTTTCAACATTCCGTTAGAGCATAGATTTCTTATTCCAAACCAAGATTTAAAGATACGAAACGTGTCTTTGACTTAGAAGGTGAAAAAAGGAAGGAAAAACGGGTCAAAGAATAGGGATTGGCGCGTAAATAAACACGGAGAATTTCCCGCGCTTCTCTCACTCTTCGCGCGCGTCGTACAGTCTCTCCGTTCTCGCGCCGCTTTCATCCATAGGAGAAGGTAAAGGATACGGTTGTCATGGTAACCACGATCTGCAGAGAGAGAGAGGAGGTGCACGCGCCTTTTTAGCGGGAAAAGAGAAAACGCGGGAAGCTGGGAGGTCACGCGCTAGGATAAAGAAAAAGAAAAATCTGGCGCTTGTTTTGTAATTGAGAGATTACGGAGATCGGACATTATAGGGGGAATTTCTTTAAATTTCTTTAAATTTATTTAACAAAATGGGAATTAATTTATTATAAGTGTTCGAGCCCTTTTCTGATAATAGTTAACCAACGAAATACGCGCAGATTTTTCGATCCGAAGTTAATTAAAATTCTGGTCAAACAAAAACACCTCGGGGTTCATTTTAACCTCGTTTTCTTTTTATTTTCCTTTGGAGGGAAAATGGGGGAAAAATCAATTTGTGCTGGTAACTTATTTATTATCTAAACGTTCGAAAAAGGCGTCGAGGTGGTGGAAACTTATTCCCTATAACTTACCTAAACTATCTTCGATAACCTTTTGAACCCTTAGAGACTTTTCCCAATATTTTCTACCCTAATTAACTCCCATCTATAAAGTGAGTTTTATTATTAAACAATGGATCCCTATCCCCATACCGAGTTGAAAGGGGTCCATGGGTGAGGCTCTAATTATTCTCAGTGATCTTTTACGAAAGGCTTAGGCCTAATGGAGTCGGAACACGAGATGACAATATTTTTGGGAACGACCACCGGTGACAATGATGGCAGCTTTTCAGAATTGATTATCGACTGTTACTCTATTGTTTTGAGAGCTTCGTCCGACTCCATTAGGCACGATTACCGAAAGTACAAAAGGTGTTTTCAAACAAAAGCCGGAAGAGGGCGTCAATTTCGCCCCACCCCTTTCTCTCCCTCCCTTATCTAATTCATTGTCTATTCGATTCCCAGCCTTCTATAGAGATTAATTAATTGAAAAGAGACACTATTAATATCAATCTTTATTAATTAAAATCAACAATTATTTTGTTTACAGTATATATTGTTTCATAAGTTTGTTACTGGTTACAAACTTATGGAAAAAGCTTGTCATGAAGTGACGATGCGAGGTAAAACGACGCCTGGTGAGGCGCTGTCAAAGGCTTAGTAATGCAGATTAAATAGGACCTAGATGGACTGCAAAACTAACCACTTCAATTCTTGCTTGTCGTTCTGCTAGAACTAGCTCGAGCTGTAAGTCTCTCAGTAGCATTACGAAGTATAGGTAGTGTCATACTTATGGTAGGAACATATAACTTATAAACTTATGATAGTTTTCACTAAATGGGGTATTGAAAATTCTCCCCAATTTCTCTTGACTTATAAACTTCAGCGCAGTGTTGTCTGTCCCTGTATGAGTCAACTTGGTGAAGTACTGATTCAAACTGAACTGCTAGCCTTTCTATCTGCAATTTCTTGACTGGTAACACTGTGGGAACGTCAAAAATCCCACTTTAGTGGAAACAATGTATAGATTCGGTAGCTTATTTTTCTTAAAACGTATCATAGGGAATAAATTATAGAGAGATCTTAGAATAATTTCTAAACACCATATTTGGAGAAGGGGAAATGATTAATACCGTCTTCAAGGCCCCTTTATCCGTTAACGTAACGGGACATTTAATAAACAAACGACTAGTCGCCTATATAAGTTACAGATATCAATTGACAGCGCCTAAAAGCCTGGGACGACCTTTTTTAAACCCGTTTAACAACCACAAAGGATAAATTAGAACCAAGGTTGCGCGGTTTTGCACCCTACCAGGCGCTTACACGGTGTCGAATAGTTATTTATGTCTGTGTATTGTTATTATAACAGAAAGTTTCCCCGAATAGAAAGTATCCAACACCACGGTAGGTTTTAAAAGCATTTTCTTCGTCGTCTCTATTAATTTTTCTCTCCTTGGTTTTTCTCGGAAATGGCTAAATTTAATTCCGGGAATTCTGAGTTGATTAAGTATAATATTATTATTATAATAATTTTTAATTGGTCTCCCTCTCTCCCTCTTTAATTAGCTATAATTAATATTAATTAGTTTGCAGGCTCCCGCCAGTCCAGCCTAACTAACGTTATAGTTAGATATTTTGGCCATTTTTGTGAAGATATACGTCACACGTGCTTATGGTATTGATTTTAAAGTAATTTAAAATATCAGGTGGGAGTGGTTATTATTTGATTGTTTTTCCTTTCGTGGCGCCAGTTCCAAAATTTTCACCGTAAACTCATTAACTGTCGATTAAACCATAGCCCACTTGATCACGCTGGCTGCACGCGCTATAGAAGCCCGCTCAATCGACCCTAAAAATGAGAATAACATAGGTTCGGTCTAAAATTCAAACCCGTCTGGTTTTAACATGGGCCTCTATGGGAGGGGACCAGTTTTTTCAACGTTTTTGACAATATTAGTGCATCCACTGGTTCAAATCTCTTGATTTTTTAATGAGACGTGTATTGAAAGGTTTGATATTATCCTGTAAAATTTCAAGTCTTCAGCTATAATAGTTTTTTTTATAAAAAATAAAAATCATCACTTAGTAGAGAATTTTGCCCCTTCAATTTCTCTACTATGTGATGATTTTTATTTTTTATAAAAAAAACTATTATAGCTGAAGACTTGAAATTTTACAGGATAATATCAAACCTTTCAATACACGTCTCATTAAAAATTCAAGAGATTTGAACCAGTGGATGCACTAATATTGTCAAAAACGTTGAAAAAACTGGTCCCCTCCCATAGAGGCCCATGTTAAAACCAGACGGGTTTGAAAGTTTAGACCGAACCTATGTGACGCGCCGTATTCGCGAGTTAACATGTAAAAAAAATCGTTTGGACGGGCTTCTAAAGCGCGTGCAGCCAGCGTGCGTGATCAAGTAGGCTATGATTAAACGTAGCCGAGATAGGCGCGTTCTATATTTTTACAAAATAATTGATATTCCAAGAAACGATTCCAACCAATTTAATAAACTATAATCGTGTTTTTAACCGCAAAAGCGTTTAAGAAGTAATTTTTAGCTAAGCCTAATTTTGCAGAATCGATAAGAGTTGGCACTAATTTGTTTTTCTCAGTCATACTAATACAGTCAAAGGAAGACAGCTGTCACTTCCCTATTGAAAAATATTTTATAGAAGAAAGTGGACTAATAGCATAATATGTTATTATTCCGTAGACTATAATAGAGTCAAAGGCAAAAGGCTGCTACTACCGTGTATATTTTATTTCGCGCCAAAACCTAGTTGTGGACTCGTGTCTCCCGCCATCTAGCATACGTTGACGTAACCAACAGCTGATGTTTTGACCCGGTAAAAAAACCGCGAAACTTCCGTCTGCTTATGTCAGATTTGAACTTATAATTTTAAGTTTAAACGAAATCAATTAATCGCTATTAGAGTAATATTGTTAATTGTGTTCGTGAAAAGTTACGGTATGTGTTAAAAATATCTTCAACGCGGTTGGAATAGATTAAAAAGGTGTAAAGAAGGCTGATTTTAATACGTTAACGCTAAGCCTTGGATCAATGTGTTAATTTTGAACCTAATTTAAATCGCGTTTATGAACCATGGTCCAAACGGAATCGGCTAAAGATCTATTGGTCCACCTGTACCAAATAAATACGAAAAAAGAGCAACTTAAATCGACTCAGATTGTAAAGAATTCATTTAAACTTTACAGTTATCTTTTAAACTTTGCACCAAAATCAAATGACACTTTATTAAATGGTAATTATACTTCTTAACTTCCTAATAATTAATTCCAAATTATTACCACAGTATTTACCACAATATTATTCTTAATTAATCACAGGTAATCAATGCCAAAATCAATTGTTAAAAGGTTACTCAGCAGTAGATGCTTTGTTAGCCGAAATTTACTCTATGAAATGCTCTAGAAAATATGGTAGAGCTCAGAAACTGGAAGAAGTTTCATTAAAATGGATTAATAAATTAACGGATAATGAATCTCCTGGTGAGTTTTTATTGATTTTACTTTAATTAAAATCTTATATATAATAAAAAAATAAGGAAATAGAAACAAATAGAAGCAATATTGTTTAATTATTTAATATATACTGGCAAAGATCAAAAGATCAGTAAATTATCTTAATTAGCATTTAATAGAAGTTTATTTTATATTTTACTGTGTTTGATATTTTATTTCTAATCGGTGGAATCGATTTTCTCTAAGAGTATAATGTAAGCTTAGACTAGAATGAGAGAAGTACAAGGCTCTGGAAGGCTTTCGTACTGCTCTCAGTTAATATTGACCAATTTGTGTTTGCAAAAAAGGAAGTATTCGATTTTCCTCCCATTCCCTTCTCGCTTTTGATAGGCCGACATAATTCCCTCCCAGTTTCAATGTAACTATGGACGAATAGAATAGAGTTAGAAGGGTTTCTAAGCCTTTGTTAGTAGTGTCAAGAAAGGTTGAAAACGATAAGCTCGTCCTTGTGAATTTTAGCAGAGAGAATTTAGAAGGGGAGTTGAAAGGGTGGTTTGGAATGTAGCGCAACGTCGTCTGCTAAACGTTATCTAGGCAGGTCGACTTCCGGTATAATGCGTTTGTAACAGAGAGATTTTAGAACTTGTGACGCCTACCCCAAAAAGCTCAACGCGACATCTTGTTTGGGCGTCATCACGTTTAATAGAGTCAAAGGGGGGGGGCCTTCTACTCCTCTTCTAAATTCTCTCTGATTTTAGCTTCGCTTCTCCACGAGTCGGTCGAAGACGCCATTTTCGATTAGATTAATCGCAAGTCGGTCTGTACGCGTCGCTACGATTTTTGAATCAGTTCCGGTTCTGATTGAACTAAAATTATAAAATCGATGTTTAACTATTTAGTTTGATAATTAAATACCCTTCTGTGATTTAAAAAAAAATCATTGAGAATAAAAATGGGTAATCGCGAACGGGCCCAAGTTTGGCAATTTTTCCACAAAGAGGGGGAGAAATCGGTGGTTTGCGGACTCTGTGGTCAACGTTTGACATTTTGTAGTTCGACATCCACTATGAGATACCATCTCGAACGAAAACACCCTGTACAGTGGTCCATGAGCCGTAATGATAAGGGGGTAAGCGTGGACCCATTATCTGCCTCAACCGTAGTCATATCTGAAGATACTAGTACTTCTGACCCGACCTTTGATCTTTGTGAACCTTTGCGAGTCGATAAACCTAAAAAATCATACGGCCGCAAAGTTGTCAAGAAATCTGTTGAAAATAATCAATCAGATACAACCTCCTTGGTACCCTTCAACTCGGAGGTTCAAATGATCCAGCAACAACAGGGTAGTTCAGCGTCATGTATTCGGTTCAATAACAATAAAAATACGAACGCAATTACTTACTACATTACTGATATGTTAGTTCGCGATTTGTTACCGCTAAGACATTTGGAGAATCAAGGTTTTAGACAATTACTGGACTACATTGAGCCAACTTACTCAATACCTAGTCGGGAATGCGTCATGCAGTCCCTTGAGACGCTTTATAACGAGGCCAAACCGGGCGTCATTCAGTCTTTAAGTCAAGTAGATACTTTGTCAATTACAATGGATATTTGGACGTCGATTACTTCGAGGATTTTCTTGACGTTAACCGCTTATTGGGTAACTGAAGGCTGGACCCTTACCAATCGCGTCTTATCTACAAGTAGTTTAGAAGCCGGTTATACCGTGGAGGACTTGGGAACTCGCGTCCACGAGACTTTAAACGAATATTGTATCGATATCGAGAAGGTCACAGCCATTGTCCACGCGGACACTGAGAATTGGCCATCAGAAATATGTGGAATTCCAGCCGTGACGTGTTTCGCGTTCACCCTACACGAAGCCGTGAAAAGGGCGCTTGAATTACCACCTATAAGCCGTCTGGTAACTGCCTCCCGCAAGCTCGTCGGTAATGTCAAACATCTATCAGGTTCCATCGTTGAAGTACCACTTGTTCAAAAATCGCAAGTCGCTGTCTCCGAAATTAAGTTGGAAACTGATATCCCCAGTCGATGGTTTAGTACTTGTACCATGTTGAAGTTACTTCACGAACAGCGTCACATCATAAATGCCCTGGTTGGTGATGAAGTCATGGAAAGATCTAGCGGTGGCGTTTTTGGAGAGAACTCGGAACAGTGGGACATCCTTGGGGAAATCGTTTGTATTCTTCACCCCTTGAAGACAGCGACTGAAGTAATTTCGGTTGATAAGAACGTCTCTGTGTCCAGCGTTTTCCCAATCCTTCATGGACTTACTACCGTCCATCTCAGCGACAAGTTAGAAGACAGCGATACCGCCAAGTTATTTAAGCAAGTAGTTCGGTCGGAGATTGATTCACGCTGGTCCTTGGATTCCATTGAAGTGGTTCAGACAGTCCCGGTCATCGCGAGTCTATTGGACCCGCGATATAGGGACCCCTTATACTTGAGCGTGGAACAAAGAGGCAACGTTAAAGATTGTTTGATGAAGGTTGTCGCCTCCTGTCCCTCGAGTGACCAAAAGGTTTCACCCGAGGAAGACAATTCCATGAGTGTTGTACCAACAACTTCTTCAACAAGCTCAAACATGAATTTAAGCGCTTTGGAGTTCTTATTGGGACGACACGTCATGATGGACCAACAATCTCATTGTAACGGTGGTAGTGACGCGTCCGAAGCCGAGTTCAAACTCTATATGGACCCCATTATGAATCCGCCAGCCGCGACTGACACTAACCCGTTGCAATGGTGGCAATCTAATAGATTGAGGTTCCCCATTTTGGCGCGAAATGCCAAGAGATTCCTGTGCGTCCCAGCAACTTACGCTCCAACTGACAAACTCTTTACCAGCGAAGGGATTTTATTCAATAGCAGTAGATCTCAATTGGAATACGAATGCATTAATTATTTGCTGTTTTTGAATAGCAATATTGCCACAAGAAAAATGTGAACTTAGACTTATGTACGTGTCTCGTAATAAAACAGAGTTCTTGAATGTTTTTCGAAGCTTATTTTCTTGACCACTGATTTCTTACACGCCATTCCCACAAAGCGTTTTCCATTACCGTTTAAATTTCAAAAGCTATCACGTCCCATCCCAAAGTTGATCGATATTTTTATCAAATTTCGATTAACAGCTGGACACGATTTTGAGAAATGTTTGAAGTTCTTATTGCACTTATCCAACTGGCAAAACGCGGACAAGACCGTTCTTGGTGCTCCCTGGACTATACCAGTCATATCTCCATCGGTAAACCTTAAAATTTTGCAATTAAAAATTCCAATTATCGTGTCAAATACCCCAAGCAGATGTACATAATACTTCTCTTCAAGAGAAGTGTACCACCACAAAGCGGTCGGGGTAATTGTAACACGATTCTTCCCAACATCATTTTTCATTTGGAGCAAGGTTACTAAACCGAATCACGTACGCGATAAATAGTTCCCTCATCATTAGTATATAGGGAGCTAACAACTGGCTAGGGGGAAGAGATAGTCTGACGTCACGCAACCCCTCTCTGGTTGGAATTTTTGCGCGTAGAATACTGTTTCCAACCGTTAGGGTGGGACGAAACTCCAGTAAGAGATAGAAGAGTGTGACGTTTCAGGGCCAGAACTGTTAGCTCCCTTAGCCAAGGCGCGCTTGTGGATTGTTGTCCCTCGTCAAGACAATCAAGGTTTGTGGGTTGATTGCTAAGGATTCAGTGCTGGCAAACAGCTATGGAATTCACCCTAACACGGTGCGATGACCATCTGAAGTTTGATGAGCGGGAGAGCAAACAAAACGGGACCATGAGCCTGGGAAGAATCATGTTACATAATCAAAGTATTAAGAGGATACAGAGTGTCATCCTTCTGCCATTAGATATTCAAGGATGAAGAAACACGCGTTCCCATGACACACGGCGACTCCAACATCTACAAGACGTCGTTTTATTACACTCATTACCCTGACAAAATATTCGAGGAAGTTCAAACTATATCTCAATCGGATGATAATTGTTTGGAAAGAATTTTCGAAGCCATACCTGGGAGAGACCATAATGGTAACACCCTCTTCAAGATGCCCGATAATAGAATGAATTCCATCAACTATAAGGGATTTTTCTTATTCGGGGCTGTTCGAAATACCTCGAATTTGATGAGGGAAGACAGCACGGAGATAAACTTGAGTTTACCCGTTTTAGCCAACAAACAACCAAAGTTAGTTTGATCACGATTTTAATTACCCTCCTTATTCATTAACAAGTTGGATTAAACCCACGTCATTTCGTAGTCCAATGATGTTTTCGTTGTCCGAGGTTAATAACAAGGAGAAGTTGAAGGTAGGTGAAGTGGTTTGAGGGTTTAACGGACTTTAACGGCAGTCCATGGCCAACGCGCTCTCGCATTAAGAAGGATTGTTCGCACTTGAAGACATAAGTTTAAAATCATAATACAGAAATCCGAATTAACACCATCACCGGAAGATGAGGGTTTTGTTGACGTGGAGTCCGGGGTCACGACCCCCGAGCAAACTGATCCGACTGCAATTTGGCAAGAGGTCTGCAAGACCAAGGATACTTTACCAACCCGAACGTGGGAGACGAGAATCGGTCCACCGAGACCTCTAAATCGGTTAGTTTCAAAATAAAATGATGGCCGCGTCCATTGAATGATGGATGACCTTTGAACCTGATATAGGAGAACGCTTTTAACTTCGGCTGGTCCCGAAGCAACTAACAACGTGTATCTTAATTACTTACACGATCTTCAATTAATGGCCGGGTTGTCTTCTGGTAACCTTTTACCAATTGGATCGTCGCAGTTAACTTTAGGACAGTTATTTTTGGATGTGGTACACTTACTTCTTGGTGTCACTTCGGATACTTTCCTTTACGAAGGAGTAAGTTAAATTTATATTAATTTAGGCTTAATTTAAGGTAAGTCTGGAATATTTAATTCACTTCGTAAACAGGACACTCGCAAATTTTATATCAAATCCTCCGCGTACGTCACTGGTTCGACACCAGAAACCTTAGGCAAAATGATGGAAGATTTCTTAGATTGTGGCGCGATATACGTCCACTTGGAGGAGTTTTCCTCTGGGATGGAGACGGATTACTTGTCTCACGCGGGTTTCGTGGTACAAAGGTTTAAAGAGGGTATCAGTGACTACTTGCAGTATTACCGCGGATTCATCCTTCACGTTGCTGAAACGCATGGCGAATCTCTACTTCTGTTTCATAGAAAAATACTTGGCATCTACAGACAGTTAAGGTACAAGTACCTAGTCACTTCCCCTTTAGTTATCATGCAAGTATCTGACACATTTTGCGCAGATATTTGAAGGATCTATGCGCGGGAGAACGCAATGTTCAAGCCAGAATTGGCTTAAGAATGGGTTTGCCTAAAGGCTTGCAATTACTGACGTATCTTTATGACCAATCTATCAAAGATTGGGGTGGAGACAATACCTACATTTTGCTGTTTTTATTAAGATGCGCGTGCGCTCCTTATTTGATATTTTTGCAAAATTGGTTATTTGAAGCTAAGTGCTACGACCCCCATTCTGAATACGACATTGAGATGAATGAAAATTTTCTATCCGGGAATTTGGGTAAGTACTTTAAATTTTTCCCTAAACCGTTAATTTAGTTACAATTATAATTAATCATGATTTAAAGGCGAGTTATTTTGGCAAGAAGGTTTCAAATTAAAGCCTAAACTTCGAGCGGCACCCTTCTTGGGTCCCATGATGGCAAAGGCCATCTTAGTTTGCGGGAAATCTTTAAATCTCTTAAAAATATGTCACCCAAAACATCGATTATTAGACGGAAGACATCATCTACGACCAGTATTATCCGTGTCCTTGACGCGAAAAGAATTAAAAGAGACGCAAGATCGAAGCGAAGCCTATTTCAAGTCCTTGAACGCTGAACTGGAACCTCAAGTACCTCCGAAAGACAAGATAATCAAGAAGATTCAACTGAAAACTTGCGTTGATGTGACGGTACCCAAGGAAGGTGATAATAACATTCTAATAAGTCCAGTTGTCCCGGTCAAGTCGGTGGTTGAAGAAGAAGAAGTAGCTAAGCCTGACGCGACCAAAACTGCTGCTAAGGCAAAAATTAGTTATCCGGCGAAACTTAAGGATATGGAGGAAGAAATGTCCGAAATTGACCAAGAGTTTCAAAGAATTGAATCGGAATTGATTAAGGAATTAACTGACGAGTATCAGGAAATGGTGGAAGCTGAGGACCGGAAGTTGGAGTTGATTAACTGGCAGAGTAAGAGATTAGGATTGGAAGCGACTTCAACAACCAATAAGACGACTGAAACGGTCATGTCCTCGGAGTTTCAAAGTTATTCCTCCTCAACCTCTTTCGTTTCAACCAGGATGACAACTGAAAGAGTCGAAAGTACCACCACCACCACCACTGTCACGAAGATTAGTGGTGCAAGTACTTCCTTCAATTTAATGACCTTGGAGGACGAAACCTTGTCCAATCAAAACGCGGCGGATGATAGTGACGTGGAAAGTGATATAGATAGTGACAGTGAAAGCTTACCGACGGTTAGGGAGAGGATAACGATTGTTGCCCCGCAATTGGACAGTAATATACAAGAAGAGGATGACATCGAATTACCACCTGATGACGACGAGATTGTTCAAAATGATAAATCTGAGGAAAAAGCTGATCAAACGATAGAGGACAATGTCGAGGACAATATGGAAGACGAAGACACTCTTAAAGATGATAATGTTGATGAGAACCAAGATGTTGAAGACATTGTCGAGGACATGGAGACTTCTCTTTACAAGTCAATGTACTTGATACACGAACCGGCGCCGTACGAAGCCGAATATAGTAACAACACTTTTGGTAAGTTAAATTATTTAATTTTTCGTTAGTTCCTTTGTTCTTTTGTTCAATCGTCCCAATTTGTTAAATGTATCAGCATCTTGTCCATCACGCGACTTGTTCTCAATTACAAAGTCAGCTAGTCAGGTATTCGCCCCCGATGATTGCAATGATGATGAGGAATTCATTTCGGATATTATTCCTTTACCAATGTTAATTCAACGTTCATTGCATCCCCCTCTTTTAGCCCAGTATGTACCTTTCTACCAATTACTCTTCCAATGACGTCACCTGTTATAATTGCGCCCTAACGCGACTTCTTTACTTCAGAATTCGATTGGTTAATCGCGCAACTTTGAATTACTTCAACGAGGAATTAAAAATTAACGATCATTTTGAAGCCCTGAGGAATTTCTTTTTCTTTCAAGATGGCGAATTCGGTCATTCTTTGTCGCAGCATATCTTTGATAAAGTAATTACACCATGCAGCGTGCTTGTTTTAATTGGTCAGTTATCTAATTATATCGTTAGCTCTGCGATGGTTCCCATAATCTGTACAATTGTCTTTCGAATCCGTTCGAATTGATGAGTGTTTTAGAAACGGCACTTTCTTCATCGTTGCCATCATCGAGGGAAAGTGGTTTATGCGAGAATTTATACTTGGTAAATAGGTCAGATGGTTCGTCACGTCATCGTAACGTGACGAAATATATTTCGTTGAAATATAAAGTCACGTGGCCGATTAATTTAATTATTAACGATGTCTGCCTCGAAAATTACGATAAAATATTCTCCCTGCTTTTGAGAGTGAAACAAGTCATTTGGGCTTTGACTAATTGTTGGTATCATTTGAAGAATAAAGGTAATTAGGCCTATTTTTTAATGAATTATTTTGATCGTTACTCGTTAGGTTTGTGAAATGCTCTTTTTAATTAATTGTTTTTAGACGATAAGTATGGTAGATTATCGGGTGTATTAGAATACCGTCGTATTCAGTTATTTCGTCATGAAATGCTGCATTTTATTCGTTCGGTTCATACTCACTTGTGCTGTCAGTTGCTCCAGTTAAGTTGGGCCGAATTTCAGGATTCTATAAAAAATAAAGTCAAAGATTTGGACGATTTGAAGGCAGCACATGAAAGTTATTTAAACTTTGCATTAAGAAGGTTTGTTACTTAAAATCATTGCTTAAAATCCCTGAAAAGTAGGCTTAGGCGTTGGTTTTTTACAAGTGTTAAGCCTAATCCCTGAAAAAGTAGGCCTAGGGCGACGGTCTACATCTAAGTGTTAAGCCTAATTCCTGAAAAGTAGACTTAGGCGACGGGGTACTACTAATTGTTAAGCCTAATTCCTGAAAAGTAGGCTTAGGCGACGGGGTACTACTAAGTGTTAAGCCTAATTCCTGAAAAGTAGGCTTAGGCGAAGGGGTACTACTAAGTGTTAAGCCTAATTCCTGAAAAGTAGGCTTAGGCGAAGGGGTACTACTAAGTGTTAAGCCTAATTCCTAAAGCGTAGGCCTAGGGCGCCTGTCTACGACTAAGTGTTACGCCTAATTCTTGAAAAGTAGGCTTAGGTTAACTACTAAGTGTTACGCCTAATTCTTGAAAAGTAGGCTTAGGTTAACTACTAAGTGTTAAGCCTAATTCTTGAAAAGTAGGCTTAGGTTAACTACTAAGTGTTACGCCTAATTCTTGAAAATTAGGCTTAGGTTAACTACTAAGTGTTCAGCCCAATTCCTGAAAAGTAGGCTTAGGTTAACTACTAAGTGTTAGTCCTTTGTTCTATAATTTCAGATGTTTATTGGCCAAAGATCAGGAAGGGGTATTAAAAATACTGGAACGGGCATTCAGTTTGATTCAACAGTTTCATTTACAAGTGATTTCGTTGTCATGGGAACCAGGACGATGTTCCGATGATAATGGATTTGATCGAGTCATGAAAACCAGGATGGAGTTTCTCTCATGTTCCCTAAAGCTTTATAAAGGTAATGTTCATTATTTTTAGGCCTAAATTGGTTTTTGTCAGTTCGGGTAGGCTTATATATTTGTCAGTCGAACATAGTAATTGTCAGAGAGATTACAAGTTATAATATTTCTGTTAGATTTTTATTCTATCAATTTAACTATTCAAAATTGCGAAATCTATACATTCTTCTTTGTACTTTTTCACTTGTTAACCCTCTTCCAAAATTTATAACTGTATCAAAAACATTATGCACACATTGCACTGGCAGATTGGCTCTGCTCACCAAAGGTATTTTTAAAACACTTTCTTAATTAAGAGTTCTTTTCTTAATTCCAATCTTCTAATTTTCATCCTCTTAAGCCTTAGTTAACGCACGATCCTAATTCCTAAGCCTAATTCTTAACCGTAGTATAAGTTTCCCGCCAAAATTTGAGCTCAAACTAGTTTAAACTTCCCAAAGTCTAAGATAGATGGCGTTAGTGTGTCATCGATTTTTGTTTCCTCTCCTTTAATCGATTATCGATTCCAAACTTTTCCCGCGTAAAAGTTTCCCGCCAGTTTTGTTTCGCCGCGTAAATTTTCCCTCCATTTATTTTTTTTGGTACAAAAGGGTAAAATGTGTTTTTAAACGCGTTTTTTCAGTCTTAAAAGTATCGCTTAAAAAGCACAAACAACAATACGTCATGGATTTTCTAGTCCTTCTCGATTTCAATGCATTTCTCGACCAATCACTGGCTAGTTTACGTAAAACGTGAATGAAAAGTTATCGTTAAGCCTTTGTAATTTAAATAAAACGTAATTTGAACGATTGTTTATTGTCTTTTTTTTATCTGGTAAGTACCGGTTTTTCTACTAAATAGAAAGTTGTTGTGGGTCAAAACGTTAAATATCTCAAGGAATTTCGGCCAAAAGGGTACAGAGGTATTTAAACAATCTTCCCATGCCATTTAGGCTTAAGTCCAACCATTTGACAAGATAATATAACCCGTTTTAAATAGCCTTTTTGATATAAAAACTTTAATTCGATATTGAAACAAGTTTATAAGTCATTTTTAAACCCTCCAAAACGCGATTATTCTTTAGGCATTTTCAACCTACCTGAACCTTATCATTTAACAGAAAGATTATTTATTTTAAGCGATTTTAATTCAAAATGAGATAAATTTTCGCCTCTAGCCTTTTTAAAGTAATTATAGTTTGATAATCCATAGTACTATCATAGGCATACACGAATAAGCTCTTGGCTTCGATTAAAAATGCCCCTCATGACTTCAGGGTCTTAAATTTAAACTATGAAAAAATAAAAAAATGCTAAATTATATTTTAAAGTTGGTAAGAAAAACCTGTCATCCAGGATAGAGTTAATAAAACTTGTACCAGCTAATGTTTAAAGATAAAAAATAACCACCAATAAAGGGGATGTTAGTAGAAAAGCTCGGTTTTGGTAGGGAGGGTAGTGCTACAGTTGGGTCTCTCTCTCCCTAAAAGATTGGGGGATCTGCTGCGAAAGAATTTCTGAAACAACCACCACCACGAGAAATGAACGAAGACGGCCTTGTGCTATGGGTTCGGTTGTCTTAGCTGTGTGTTTCAAAAAGCTTAGGCGGGCCAGTTTTTACAGAATCTGCAGAGATTCATTTAAGACTGGGGGTGAAGCGCAATTTAGGATGAAATAGGACGCCAAAGTTTCGTTCCGCGCCTCTCTGTTAGACTTCAAAGTCTGTTTGTTAACCACAAAGTTCACGTTTTATTTTACGAGGGAAGAAGTATCGTGGTTTTACAGTAAATAATGTGAATTATATGTAGTGGTGGTTAGTTTGCAGTTGTAGTTGGTAACGGGACGTACGGTTTTAAGCCTAACCGTACGTCATTGTTTGCGTCATTCAAGAGAACTGTAAAAACACGGTGAGTGTACGTCTTTTTGTAGTTTTAAATTATTTCATTTAGAAATTATTGTTTATTTTATGTAAATTTCGTGATTTTATCGTCTGCTATAACTCCTTTCCTAAGCCTAATGTTACTTTTAATTTCGTAAAAGACGGTTTGACATATTATAGAGCACGCACGAGGGGGCGCGCGCGGGAATTGATTAACCTTTTAACCCAACCTCCTCTTGTCCTTGAACTTATTGTTAAGCCTAATTTCAAACTTTATTAATAGTGTTAGTTACACAAAAGAGTTTTAGGCTCGCCACTCAGACATTATAAACCCAAACCAGGGTCAAGGATCTGTTTGAATTATACGTAAGAAAAAAAAAAACAGACTTCAGACTCTCGTGACGTAGATTAAAGCGACCAGTCAATCGTAACCGCCCACGGGTCAAAACTCAAGAAATTTTTAGTTCTTTTTTACGTTAAAAGGAAGAGAAAACTGAAAAAGTACTTTTCCCTCCCTCAAGAGAAGAGTTGGTGGCGGAAATCAGGTACTACCCTCTTGTTCTCATTTAGTATTTTTTAAGCCTTTTTCTTTTGGCGTTGAGAAATCGAGCGAATCCGTTCAGTTTTTCGTGTTATTTGAAAGGTTTTTGGCGCTAAAGATTCCTCCCACACCCTCAAGTTAACTTCTATTTATGCAATTTTTTTTTACCAAAAAAGGGGGTCGAAAATATTTAGAATTCTCGACGGGGTGCGTTTAGTTTTACTTGAGTTCGTTTACGGGAAAGTTTGCCTTGTATTACAATCGTCTTTTATCGGAAATTTCGAAGGAATACGTGGTTTTTTTTCGCGATGATTTGAAGAAATGTTTTTTATTCAAATCGCGTTGTGTTTTATTGGAAACAAAGGCTTAGGAATGAGTTTTCTCGCAAGTTGCAACTACTGAAGGGTATGTTACTTTATTATTCCAAGTGTTTCTGTTGATTTACATAGTATTGAAAGCAATAAGAGAAATAGGCCTTTTCGGTTGAAACCCCAGGCTATTTCATGCCTTCATTTATCTACAGAACAAACATAATATTATAGACCTTATTAATTGAAACATAGTGCAAGAAATGATTCCAACACTAAGCTATTGCATGCCTTCATTTATCTACAGAGCAAATATAATATTATAGACCTTATTAATTATAAAACATGGTGCAACTCTAACATCAAGAAATTATTTCAAATTAACTGCAATACAAATAGACATTTTCAGTTGAAACCCCAAGCTATTTCGTTTCACCCCTTAAAGCTACACAATTTAATATTATAGACTTCGATTAAAAATTTATACCTAAAAAATTAATGGTTCCAAAAGTTCGATAAAACTTAATTATGAAATAAAAATAGCTAATTAGTCCCAAATATATTCATTAGCCACGCCTTCTCGCGTGCTTCTAAGGTAAATAAATTAAGTCTGAAAGGAGTTGTGTCACGCCACGTGATTATGAATATTAAAATAAAACACCAAAAACCAGGAAGCCAGCCATGAAAATAATTAAAAGGTGTTACCTTACACCATGCTTACACCGCCGCGAAATCGTGTCCTTAGAATAAACAAACATTTACTTCCCACTCACTTATAAATAAATAAATCAATAAATAGAATAATCATTTTTAATTTAGTAATGAGCACAAATAGGCTTAAGACGTGGTTAGTTTTTCCGGGTATTGTTAGTACTACATGAATTGATTCGTTATCCTCCCCCCAAGTGTCCCCCATCCCGCTCCCTGTTCTCTATTTATTTGTCACTTGAGTGTAAAACGCTAAAGGTGTCAATGAACCGTTGTACCCTTGAGTTTATTAAGGTATTACAGGAATATTCATATATATTCTTAGCATCACTTGTAAATAGGGATTTATACCATATCGTTTCAATATGAACAAGATTATGCTTTGACTTAGTAGCAATTAAATCGTCTGCTTCTACGAACTTTCACGTGACGTCACACATAATATCACTTAATTACCTCGTTTTTGGAAACCATATTGGAAGTCGTCAGATCAGGGCATACAATACAGGGACCAATATTGACGTCACGTCCCGGTAGCTCCTCCCCTCTCAGTACCACTCTATTAAAAAGTCCCGGGGGGGGGGGGTTAAAATAGAGCCTGCTGTGTTGACCAACTTGTTTACTTCAGACTTCGAACATTGATGGGTATTTTATTTATTAATTAAGATATGATTTGAAAACAAAACGGAGCAAATTTGGTGCAGGACTGGTAACTTTGAAAGCTTTATCTTACGTCTTTGTTGTCAGTACATATATCCATCAATGTTCCTTCCGTTTTAAGCATTTATCAAGCAGACGATAACTGCACTGCGCCCTTCCACTTTTAATAAAAAAGGTTCTATTGAATATTCATTGTGGGGAATGAATCAATTCATAATATATGCCATCGTTATGACTTAGTAGTAAGATTGGAAGAAGCTGTAGTTCCCTTTTTTGTCGTCGTCGGCTCAGGGCTTACAAGATTAGCGAAAACGTGTCTAGAGCACCTGCCACTATATGAACTTTTTCCCTCGAACTGGATTATTCATTCATTACGCATTAAGTCGCATACTTCAACCCTTAGAAATTATTAACTTCTTTTAAAAAAAAATATACAGGGTGTTTCCAAAAAAAAATGGTGGTAGGGTCGAGGTACTATGGTTTGAACTGAGTCGAAAATGTCAAATCACATTTTGACACCGTTTACAAGTTATGATTGGGTGTGTTTTGAGGATCACCCTCACCCCTTAATTAAATTAACATGGTTTTTCAGTTTCTTTACTCAAACTTAAGGGGTCATCCCTAAAACACTCTAATCGTAGCTTGTTTAGGGTGTCCCTGATTTACCATAGAAACCCTTTCACTTCGGTCCTATAATTTAATACCCTTTCTGGAACACCCTGTATATGTATATAGGTAAAAATCGTGCTGACGTAACTGCACGAAAAATATATTAAAAAATTTAGGAACGAATGGGTTAAAATTTCAAGGTCGGTATTTATATTAGGAATTCTTATACCACGTGACTTTAATTTTATCCACGTGCTGGTATCACTTCGGGCGAAGTTTTAAATTGATTTGAGAGTCGTTTGGTTTTAATTAGATGGGGAAAAAAAATTCTGAAGATTCTTCAGGTTTTATTTTTTCCAAGAAATTTTAGGCCTAACTCGTTTAGGAAGTTATTTACCCATTTTAATATTCATGAGGTTGTTGCAAATTCCGGAATATACTAAACAGGATGTTAGTATTCAAAGAATCCCAGTGCCGAGTTGAGTTTCAGGCCAAGTTTGAGAAGTGGCCAAATGTTTTTCTAGTTTCTTAAATAAATATATATATATAATGCAATGCTGTATGTATTTTTTAGAGTGCGGTTAAGTGGTACTAAGTAATAGCTTAAGTGACCATTGCGTCACCATAAAAGCTAAGTTTACAGACTAGGAGGATTAATACCATTTACACAAGGAGGCCAGAAGCACTGATGGAGTCTGAAGCCAGGACTCCTTGTGAAAATGGTATGAAACCTCCTATAGTAATTAAACTATGTATACAGGGTGTTTATAGCAAGTCTGGCACAAATTACGGGGATGTTCTATAAGCGTATTTGACTCTAAAAAGTTCTATGAAGACATTTTAGCGTCCGGGATACCGTAAACATTTGGGTTCCACGCTCATCATAAGATGAGGCACACTTCGCTAGCTACGTCAATGTCACGTGGGTTCCAAGTTCAAATATATTATATGTGACGTCAGGAGTGACGATTTCTAACCCTCTTCCCCTTTAATTCAACCAGAAAGGAATATAAAATCACCTGTTAATGATTCCCAAGTATAGGAAATCAATTTCTTCCTGATTTTTTTAAATAACAATTTTGTCTCTCTCATCAAGTGATGGGTAGAACTAGAAATGAATTGTAGTGGGAGATCCAGAATGTGTACGCCTACTTTAACCCTACCTACGTTATACGTATGCCTACGAAGATAATGTTGTACTTCTTCTTATGAAAAGGAAAAATTCTATATATGTGCCTACGATTTCTTTAGGTTCACCTTTTTGGTTGGGCGGATTACCTGAATAATAATATGCAGCCAAAATATTTTTCATTCACACTCGAGGAACGAAAATGAAATTTTCTCTCGTGTCCTATACAGGTATGCTGCTACCCACTTTTAGTGATTTTTATTGAAAGGTAAAGAAGAAAAAAATTGGGAATATACCCACACTTATATACAGGGTGTTTGTGAAAGGTCCATCAATAATGAAAGGGCGTATTTATTGGGCCATTTTGAGTCAAAAATGTTCTATGACATTTTTCCGTCCGGGCCTCTGCTTTCAAGTTATGATTAGAGTAATTTACGGATGACCCCTTAAATTTAATTAAGAAATTGAAAGACAGCGCTAATTTAATGAAGGGGTCATCCCTAAAATATTCAAATCATAACTCGAAAACCGTGGCTCGGACGGCAAAATGTCATAGAACATTTTCGACTCAAAATGGCCCAATAAATACGCCCTTTCATTATTGATGGACTTTTCACAAACACCCTGTATATAAGAAATATATTGAATATTTCGTCACATCTTTTTATGTGTGACTAGAGAGAGAGTTTGGAGTCTGGAGAAAAATAACTTTACCAATTTGGGTGGGTATACAGATTGAATAGACCGTCAAATTTATTAAAGAAGAGAAGTGGCGCTGAAATCAGGGATAGATTTAATTTTAGAAGTAGGAATGGAGAACAGAGTAATATCTGGGCTCGCGTCAAAGTTCCAAATCCCCTTCCACGGAACGGAGGGGTATGAAAGAAGAGACGGGTTATACATGGTTCGTACACGACCTGGAAATCCTGGAAAAGTCAGGGAAATTTAAAATGCACCTAAGAGTCAGAGTGGTACTGAGAGGGGAGGAGCTATGGGGACGTGACGCCAATATTTGTAGTCTAAATAGTATGGCCTGAGATGATGACATCCAATAAGGTCGCCAGAACCGAGAGATAGGAGGGTGTGACGTCATGATTCAGTTCGTAGTAGCAGACTATAGAGAGCTTTCAGTTGGAGGATAAGCTGAGTCTCGTGACATAATTTACGCCGCCATATTGGTGAGTTTAAAGCAGGAATGAAGCTGAGACCACCCACCCAATATGGCTACCAGAACAGCGGTAAGACTTGGGAGGGTGTGACCTACTACTTTCCCATCTGAAAGCTCTCTATAGTCTGTTTGTTACTAACGCCATACTTGTTAATGCGCCTCTCTATGGTGGTCTTTAGTTTCTATTTATTTATTTGCATGAATATCAGCCCATTAAGCCACGCGCCTGTTGTAAATACAAGGCTAGGAGCTATAAATGTATAAAACAAGGAGGATTAAGTATGGAGTGTAAATATGGGTATTATATAATATGTGGGAGGGAATTAGACCCCAGGAGATTGACGAAACCTCCATAAATACCAGTTTATAACCTTATAGGTCCTTGGGATAAAATCTGAACGGTCTGTGATTGGTTCTTTCTGGGCACGTCTAATATGTCATCAGTCTGGTTGCATGGTGACTGCATGATTTAGGCTTATGCGTTATGATTCGGAAAATTGTATCCCTTTTATATCAACCCCCTATTCATTTTATAGGCTATTTTAAGTACAAACTTGTCTAGGGTATAATATAGAAATCTTTATACTACGTTATAGGCAGCGTTTAGGCTTGCTCGGGTTTATAATTGAAATGGTCTATGCTGGTAAGGATTGCTCTTTTCCTGGCGTTCCAGGGAAGGGGATTATCTCCTGGAACTAAAAAGGGGGAGGGGGAGTTCCCCCGCGCCGATCTCTATTATGTTCTATGGCCCGTATCCAATTCGTATCTAAAATAGGAGGGGGGCTCGATCTCCGCGAGTACAAATTAATTCATTTGGCCTAACGACCCTTAGGAAAATGTATGGTTAGAAATGTATTGGCCATGCTCGTTCAGTGTAAAAATGTCATATATCAGAAAATTAAGTTCAAAGACCTTATTGGGACATATACCTTCACGTCGAAACCCTCATAATTATGCTGTTATAGGAGATATGTGAGGTAGATCTAATTTGTTCACTTTTGAGTGATACCTAATACTTGGGGTTACGATAATCAGGGCTCGAGTAATTAAGCAAATTAGCAAAATATAACATCTAATCATGCTCGTGTTGACACCACTACTTTGGGTTGGTTTTATAAGAGATACAGGGTAGTCCTTTGAGTATGTTATAGTCCTATTTCTCCCCTTTCCAATGATGCTAAATACTTGGGGTTACAACAATCAGGGGCCGAGTAATTACACAAAAGGTTCATAAACGTCCTCTAAATAGGATTAACATGGGCTTATTTACAAGATGCCTCTTAATTCTGGTTCTATAAGAGATACAGGGACAGTCCTTTGAGTATGTTATAGTCATATTTCTATCCTTTCCAAGTGTACTAAATACTAGGGAGTTTCAGCATTCAGGGCTGAAGTAATTAAGGAAAATGTTCCTAAAAGTCCTCTCCATAGGATTAACATGGGCTTATTTACACGACACCTTTAAACTCTGGTTCTATAACAGAGATAGGGACAGTCCTTTGAGTATGTTATAGTCCTATTTCTTCCCTTTCCAAGGATACTAAATACTTGGGGTTACAATAATCAGGGCCCGAGTAATTACACAAAATGTTCATAAACGTCCTCTAAATAGGATTAACATGAGCTTATTTACACTTCACCTTTTAACTCTGGTTCTGTTAGAGATACAGGGAAGTCCTTTCAGTATGTCACAGTCCTATTTCTCTCCTTTTCAACGATACTAAATACTTGTGGTTACAACAATCAGGGCCCGAGTAATTAAGCAAAATGTTCATAGGCCTGATTAGCATGGACATCCTTTTAACTCTAATTCTATAAGAGGTACCTTGAAGTTTTCCCCTTTCCAACGCGAAGTACTTGGGGTTATTTTAAAAACAGCATTAAAAAAATTAACTAAAACTAAAAAATATATACGTGATGCATTTTATAATTATAAATTATATTTTTATACTTTTTAGGCGTTCGATTTTCTGGATCCTTTGTCCATCGAATATTATTCGTTCTTGAGAGAAAAGCCTATCTGCATTGCTTTATTGCTAACTGGTGGACCACAAAAATCTCCAAAAGTTCCTTTTACTGGTAGAAGCGGCGGACGGCGCGGGTATAACTCCCTCACATCTTTGGATAGCTAGCTAGCTGTCTATACTCTCCGTTTCAAGGAGAGCGAGATTCTGGGGCATCCAGTGCAGCTCTCTCCTCTCTCTCTTAAGGAGAAGTGACCGTTTCCATGGCAACGTATCTTCGAGAGAGAGGAACACTTACTCCTCGTAGAGTCCTTGTCGAATCTCGTACAGAAAACATGCGACGCTCTAACCCGGAGCCTCGGCGACAATGGTCCCGTTCTTGGGCCAATAACGATGAAAATGATGCTGCCGAATCACCCAAAATATCTATCTTGGAGGACCCATACTACGCTCAAACTGACAGCGAAGATGACGAGGTTAGTAAATTGCAATTATTATAGCTTATTAATTGTGGATTAGATAATGGTTTCGTTAAGCCTAATTCCGTATAACATCTGCATAACCTGTTTATTTAGTTTATGGTTTTATAGAGTTGAATCTCTTTAAGGGGTTAAAGGTCAATCATAGTTATAATAAGAATTATTCAATGGTTAATGGTTATCTTAAGCCTAATTCCTTGTAACATTTGCATAACCTTCGTTACTTCTGTTTAGTTTATCGTGTTCTAGGGTTAATTGAATATCTTTAAGGGGTTAAAGGTCAATCGCAGTTATAGATATGAATTAGCTAATGGTAATGTTTCAGTTAAGACTAATTCCGCGTATCGTTAGTTTCTTCACTTCTGGTGTTTGATTTGTCATTTTCTTGAATTGAATCTATTGAAGGGGTGAAAGGTCAATCGTGGTTTATAGCTGACATTTGTCTTGGACCAAGGCTTAATATAAATATATTTAAAAATGGTTATGTTAAGACTTAAGACTAATTCGATATAACATCCGCATGATTGATTTGATCCGCGTATCCTTCATTACTCCTGATTGGTTTGCCATTTTCTCGAATTGAATCTCTTTAAGGGGACTAAAGGTCAATCTTGGTTATAGTTCAACTGACATTTGTCTCGGACCAAGGCTTATGATAATTATTATTTTATTAATAAATTTGACCCCATTTTTCACGTGTTTCTAGTGTTTTATATCTGCTACGATCGTAGACACTTACTTTCTTAATTAACAAGAATTATTTTAGTACACTTAAGATTATATCTTTTCTAGGTCATATTTAATATAAATACTTTAAATTAAATTAAATTAATAATAATAGTTTTTGAATTTTAAACTATTGATTGGTGTTGATGAACTAGAAAAATTTGAACCTCAACTTGAACCAAAAAAAAAGAATAAGAAATTGCTAACAATAACATTTTTTATTTTCATCGAAAAATATTTTGAACTGGTTTCATTTTACGTGAAATTTCCTATAGCTTGTCTGTTCGCGAATTTAGAAGCAGTAGGGAGAAAGGTATTAAGATTGATTATCCATTATTTATTATTTACCCTTTTCCCTTATAAGTTTTAATTCACTGAACAAAATTTAATTTTACCTAAAAAAATCTATTCTTTACTGAAATTATGAAAAGTTCTCTAGCGTAACAGAATGCAATTTTGGTTTAAAAAAAATGTGATACAATAATTTTAAAAACATTTTTCAAAAATCAAGAGAAAAAGTGTCAGGTACTTATTTATTTTTCAATGCCTTTCCATTATTATCTATACCGTTTTCCTTATGGTTTGTTATTATGGATGTGTAGTTGAAAAAGAAAATTATGTATATAATTATGATTTAGCACATAACGTGTGTAACCCACAGATGAGCGCACGAATTGCTTTGCTCTATTTAGTTATTTCAAACCATGTGTGAAACGGAACACGTGGATGGAAGGATTACATTTAAATTTTAATAAAAAAGGTAGTAGGTACGTGTCTCTGTTCAAAGAGAGTTAGGCTTAGAGAAAGTTAATTGCGGGAAAAGTGTCTACGGACGGGTTAATAGCCTTTATTATATCTTCTGATGGTGCAAGTCTTAACGAACGACGTGCTTGTGATTTTGGATTATACAGGGTGTTTCTGATAATTCTGCTATAAATTAACGGGGGATATTCTTTGGGAAATCAATTTTGAATCAAAAATGGATTACTTCTATCTCCATTTTTATGCCACGGGTCAGGGAAAACCTGGAAAAGTCAGGGAATTTAAAAATGGGCCGAAAAGCTCAGGGAAAAGTCGGGGAATTTTAAAAATTTCAGCAAAGTCAGGGAATTTGATTTTAGTGGGTAAAATTTCTGGGCATAAGTCTTTATTGAAAGAGTAATGAAAGTTTCTCCTCATCCTCTCTTAACGCAGAAAACTCTAGAGCAATCCTTAAAAATACTGTCTAGGATTGTTTTTGTAAAGTAAATGCCTTTGAAAAAATCTCTTAGACTGTTATTTATAGTTAAAATGTTTTTATTCATTTTGGTGCAACAAATACATTGGAAAACTTTGTATGCAGAGAGAAGTTGCATTTTTGACCAAAAATCGTTCGACCAAAGAAGACCGCAGACTTATCAGAAACACCCTGTATACTATTTAGGCTTAGTAATTTAGTTATAAGTAAATATGGAGTGATATTAGGCTTAATAATTTCTTAGTTTTCAAATTAACGTTTAGGACAGATTGTAATTTAAATAATTAGACTTGACAAATAACCCCTTTAGGCCGCGTTATCAAAGACTTTCTTTCCATTGTTTTCCAAAATCTTATAACGGTAGGCTTAGTTTTAAAATTGAATTTTGGTAATTAAGTTTAACGTAAAGGCGCCCAAGTCGTCCAGACCAGAGATGGGACACGTCCCAGATCATAAGTTCATAAGATATGTTCCTCCATAAGTTTGTCACTGGTAACTTAGAAACTGGAGCTTGTCATGAAGTGAGTGAGGTAGGTCATAGATTCAAGGTAAAGCGAAGACTCCTGGTTTTGGCTCTGTCAAAGGCTTATTAATGCATACTAAATAGGACCTAGATGGAAGTCCTGCATGCAAAATTAACCACCGAGTGTAGTACTTCAATTCTCGCTTGTCGTTCTGCTAGAACTAGCTCGAGCTGTAAGTCTCTAAGTAGTATTACGAAGTATAGGTAGTGTCATACTTATGGTAGGAACATCTTATAAACTTATGCCCCAGATATATCGTAATATTTTGATTTAAGAATTTTCTTCATTTTTGCGCGACTCATTCCAAAAATCCCTGTAGAATAAGCGTTAATTTATTTTTAGTCTTCTTGACATTCTCTCTAAAGTTCTCTGGCGACAATTTAACCTGACAGAAGTATATAATACTTCTCTTCGTGAGAAGTGTACCACCACAAAGCTGGGTAATTGTAACATGATTCTTCAGCCAACATCATTTTACATTTATTATATCAAGGTTACTAAACCGAACAAACATACGCGATAAATAGTTAATTCCCTCATTATTTCTCAATTAGCCCTTAACTATTTGCCAAAGCGCATGCGCTTGTGCATGGATTTTTGCCCCACGTCAAGACAATCAAGGTTTGTTGGTTGATTACTGAGGATTTAGTACCAAACAGATATAGAATTCACTCTAACGGTGCGATGCATACCCATCTGAAGTTTGATGAGCAGAAGAGCAAACAAAAAGGTGCATTTATGAGTCTGGGTAGAATCATGTTACACAACTAAAGCATTAATAGGATACAGAGTGTCACCCTTCTTCTATTATATCCTTCTGCTAACACGTAGGGAGCGAGCCCCGAACCTATTTTATGCCCCAGCTCTTTCACGAAAATTTTAATCTCTTTAAGAGAGATGGGAGTTTATGTGCATTTGAATATTTCGCCGGAGTCATCATTTATTTTATTAAACGAGTTTCTAAGCTCAGAAGCGAGGAAGTTTTTCGCTATGAAAAGATGTCCTTTTAATCCACGAGAATTGCTCTCCTAGATAAGATCGTAAGAAGATGTCTGAAATGACCAAATATTATTTTGCAAAAAGGAATAAAGATAGTCCGGTCTTTATCTTAAGCCTTGGTCCCAAAAAAACTAAGATTAGGCATAGGCTTAACCGTCCGTAAATAACAACAACTTCAATTCATAGACTTCCAATACCTAACCAAGAAGTGATATCTAGTTTATTAGGGAGAATGAATAAGATGCCGAAGTATTCGCGCGCCGTAGTCCCAGTCCCCCTTTCAAAATACAAGGGGGGACGTAAAATTAGGCCCCGGGCTATTTCACCTCTCCTCAGTCGGAAAATATGACTGTAATTTCGTCATTTGCGTCGCGCTGACGTGAGTTTTCAAGAACCAATGAGGTGCTGATTGTAATTTAGAGGCGGCGGGGATTAACTCCGGACCTACGTAACGCTTGGACTGGAGATAAAGCTAGAAATGTGACGAATTTATACCTTCTCCCTAGCCCTAGTAAACTTGATATCGCTTCTTGACCTAACTATGAATGGCCTGATTCAGGAGTATATTAATGGCAGTTTTCTCGTTAGTTTCATTGAAAAATAACATAACGTGCCATTGCTATAAAAACATTTTTTCTTATTTTCTTACCAAAATTTTTTATTTTATTTTTTACCCAAAAATGTTTGTAACAATAGGGAAGGGTTAGGCCCTACTTAAATATTCCCAAACTAGTTTCGGTGAATAGATAAGGCTCTCCCATTGAAATGTAAACCGTTTCGTAATCTAGGCTAAAATATACAGGGGTTTGCTTTTACACTACGTACCTTTATTCTTTTCAACCAAAATCCCTGAGTCATCGTCTCTCTCTCTCTGTAAAAATCTCACCCTCCAGCTTCTAGAGCTCAACTTTGCAAAAGGTTCTTTATTATTAATTCTTTGGCATATTTTAATTTCAAACAATGCAACACCAAGGGAAGAGAGAATATATAGTGCTGGCGTTGATTGTTTCCCCCCATTTTTACCCCCTCCTCCTGTATATAATCGAGCACTGTTGCGAATACAATGTTTTAAAGGGAGGGTGAAGTAGAAAATCAAGTGATTTTATTGCGATTCTTCTACTAAATAATTATAAGACCAGTCTGCATAGTCAAACATTAAGGAAATACTAAATTTCATTTGGCATGAGAATTTTTGTTAACAAGAAGAGAGGGAGTTACGCGATTGGTCAGGGGGTCCTCATTTCAAATTATCCATAAAATCTGAACCTAATTTGAATTTTAAAATCATTTGGAAGTATTTCCTGAATGTTTCACTATGCAAACTGGTCTTATAATATGTAGAAGAATCGATAAAAAATCACTTGATTTTCTACTTCACCCTCCCTTTAAAGGGGTTGCCTAACACAGAAGAAAGATTGTGTAGGTTTATTTATTTATTTAGAACACGTGAAAAACTGTGAAAATATTCATTCTCGCGCCTTATTCCACGTGGTAAAAATATTTCCCGCGCTTTCCTGCACGTGAAACGCGGTTAATAATTATTTTTCGCGCGCTTTAACTGAATTCAAGGTCACTTGGAAATCTGCTAGGCCTAAATCTTAACGTATTTCCTCAAGAATGAGATGATCTCGTTACAACTCCTTTAATAATCTGTTCAAGAGCGTGATAGGTTTAAAAGAGCGAAGCCTACCTTGCAGGGTGCATTGTCACCACTATTGGCTGGGGGCCCTCGAATGTTTCTACCTCATTCATAGGGTAGCCAGGTGGTGCATAAGTAATTCTTTATTAGCTTAGCTTTTTACTGCAGGAGGAGGTTTTTATTGCCATAGAAAGTGGTAGTAGGGAAGGAAGTAATTCCCCCCCTGTATTCTACTATCAAGGTTCGAAGCCAGTCACTCACTGCCGTTGTCGGCTTTGGCTTTTACCTATAGCACACCTGGGGGCAGGTAGTAGGTAGGTCTACGCTCTAACACTAGCGGCTGCCTGCCTGCTACGGTGAACTTCTTCAAGCTAGTTTTATATCAGACGCGCTGCTTGCTTTGTGGATTTTCTGCTATACGTTAGTAACATCCTTTTATAGTAGTATGTACTGTTTTCTAGTGTTTGCTAAGATTGAACCAACCGAGGCTTAAAATGGGTTCTAAAGTGGTTCGCGATTCGCCTTCTTAAAACCGAATGATTTGTGCGCGTTGTTGTGATTTGTTTTGGATTACTTAACCCGAGGCGATTGCCGATTGGTCTAATTTAAAGGCAAGTGGATTTTTGCCAAGGCTTAAGGGAATTATAAAATTAATTGGACGAAATAGGCTTAATTTAGAATGGTGTCCATAGACATTATAACACTATGGTGTCGCGTGAATAAGTTCTTAATTGCACGTGTTTCGATGTAATACTATGTAGTAAGTTGAAATTAGGCTTAAGGTTCGTGTTATTAGGTGTAATTTCTTGTCACGTGATCAAGACATTAATCGCACGTGCTTTGAAAGGAAGAAAGTGGTCTAATTTGATTAGGCTTAATAAATTGAGTGTTTATTAAGCCTAACAACTGTTATTTATTGCATTTAACCATCCTTTTTCTTCTTTCCGGAAAAGATATTAATAAAGTCTTATTTCTTAAGGGTATGTCGAAATTTAATCCAATTGTGTCTACAACTTAAGACAGTGGGTTATTTAATACGAGAGACCCCCCTCCCCCAAGGGAAGCCTTATGGTTTTAAGACTAAAATCTAACGAAGCGGAAGAAACCAGTGTTTGAAAAATTTTTGACCCAATATTGATTTTTGTATTCGGTAGGTTTTAGTTGAGACAAACACAATGGGGGCTACTACCTAATTGCCGTGCCGTTCCATAAAGGTCACTGACTCAGAAATAGTTATTTATTTATTTACTTACTCAATTGTTAAAAATTATGAATGAATTTAAGGCTTAACTGTTGTTGTACCTAAGCCTAATTTACCCTCGAGACTTTTTATTCCGAAGTTGGTTTGAAACTTTGCCAATTATTTACGCAATTATGCAAATTAGTTTAACAAACCAAATTATGCCAATTCAGGGATGGACTTTTTAAAAAAAATGAAAAGAAAAACATAATGAGATAAAACGGAATTCGTGGCACGGTAATTTGTAGAAACGATTTTAGCGTGACGTACCTTCACTTAAATTAATTAAAAGTCAGAAGTTAATTATTCTAAACGAAGTATACGTTTCCAACCCTCTATATGAATTATAGATAACTTCACAGTTATTAACTTCCGTTGTTTAATTAACACTGTAAACTTGATTTGTACCCGGATTCTTTTAAAGTTGAAAAGGCCCTTTCTTTCTTTTGTTAAAAGAAGCTAGTTTCGTTTTGCCATTTCTCAAAACTGGCTTCCTTGGTTTTGTTGGCTTCTTAAGAAACGCAATTGCGACATATCTATATCAAGAAGTGATATCTAGTTTACTAGGTAGAAGATGTGATATCTAGTTTACTAGGGAGAAGATGTGATATCTAGTTTACTAGGGAGAAGATGCCTAAGTATTCGCGCGCCATAGTCCCAGTCCCCCTTTCAAAATACAAGGGGGGACGTAAAAGTAGGCCGGGCTATTTCTTTACCTCTCCTCAGTCGGAAAATATGACTGTAATTTTCGTCATTCGCGTCGCGCTGACGTGCACGAGTTTTCAAGAACCAATGAGAGGTTGTAATTTAGAGGCGGCGGGGTTAACTCCGGACCTACGTAACGTTTGGACTGGAGATAAAGCTAGATTATAAATGTGGGGCGAATTAATACCTTCTCCCTAATAAACTAGATATCACTTCTTGACTATATATAAACACAATACCCTTTTTTGCGCTAAGCCTAAACGTGGCAAAGGCTTAACAATAGTCAGTGGAACTTTTTGTTCGAGTTAAGTTGAATGTCACCCTGGCACGCGAAATTATAAATAATTTTTTTTTTGTGCTTGTGGATGTGGAGAAATGTTTTATTGTTTGAAGCCAACCAATGAAGGAACAATGGTGGCTTCCGTTAAGTATTTTTTGAAGGGGGACATCGTTAATATCCTGTAACAAATCTGTGGCCTTGTCACGTGATGTCGTCTTTTTTTAAAACCTCTTACATCTTCTTTCTAAGGATTCAGGGAGGGGGATTCTCTCCTTTCGGTTATTAATCGATTTCATCATCTCCTCCCTTATTTTATGGGGTCAATAATTGACCCAAGGGGGTTGTGTAATGTGTCTAGTTACTTGGGTAGCCAACTAGTTTATAGATGTAGCTAAAGGGGAAGCTCGAAATAGGCTTAGATATCTGATGATGTCAAATGAAATAAGTAACCCTATAAAGGATTAGGTTTAAATACTGTTAATAATTTGATAACTGTAACAAAGTAGGTGAAATTATGCTTGGAAAAATAGGGGATATTGTGCTTGGAAAAATAGGTGAAATTGGGCTTGGAAAAATAGGTGAAATTGGGCTTGGAAAAATAGGTGAAATTGTGCTTTGAAAAAATAGGTGAAATTGTGCTTTGGAAAAATAGGTGAAATTGGGCTTGGAAAAATAGGTGAAATTGTGCTTTGAAAAAATAGGTGAAATTGTGCTTTGGAAAAATAGGTGAAATTGGGTTTGGAAAAATAGGTGAAATTGGGCTTGGAAAAATAGGTGAAATTGGGCTTGGAATGGGCTTGGAAAAATAGGTGAAATTGGGCTTGGAATGGGCTTGGAAAAATAGGTGAAATTGGGCTTGGAAAAATAGGTGAAATTGGGCTTGGAAAAATAGATGAAATTGGGCTTAGAGAACCAAAAAGTTATGCTAGTTTTAAAGTAGTATTAGAAACACTGTTAATAAATTAACTACTCACTAAGGCTTAGCAAAAATTTAATGCGAGTAAATCAAATTAGGCTTGAAGTTTGACGTATTTATATAATTTCTTTTTATCTATCATTCCTGAATGAGTCTATTTATCCCAAATTACGAAATGTTATTGTATTTCAGTCATATCTCTTATCTTTTCTCTCGCCTTTTTTGGCCCCAATTGATAAAAATTGTAAGCTTGAAAAATTTTTACATTCATAACGTCAGTTTCACGAAAATATACCTTACGACTTATTATTTCCCGTAAGTCACGCGTAACGTGAGACATTCTGTTTAAACATTATCGTGAGACGTGTTTATCTACCCCATATATTTAAAAAAAAAAATAAAAAATAAAAAAACTTGTTTCTATATTTATATATTCCAAATAACGAATGTTTATATTTATTTTTGGAAATATGAGAACATTTTTCTTTTTTGAACTCGATAATAATATTTATAATTTCACGATACTAGATTTTGGATGTTTATTTACATAACTATTTACGTATATATAAATATTTGACTTTTGAATTATTTAATAATTATTCGATGCAATATTATCACATTATCTTAATAAAATACTTGACCTTTGACCCCAATATTTTAGAATTTTTATTATTAAAAAATTAAAATATTTGGATAAATATTTATAAATATTTAATGTCGTCATTATGACGTTACGCTTGAGTTAAATCTAATTAATTAATCGTGCAATTAGTAGACCTTGACATTTAATACCTCCTACACTTAATTATATATGTACGAAAAATTTCAAATATTTTTAATATCCGTTTATTCATTTTTAAAGACGTTTAAAAAAATAAGAAAATAATAACATCCGGTTCATAGTTTTAAAATTCAGCCAGGCGTAAATTTAACTTTGCATTAATATAATAATAGATATATCAAATTTTTGAAGGTTTTGTACTTAAACTTAATTGTGTTTTAATCCCCTTCCCCTATCTAAGAAAAGTAAGAAGCGTTTATTTAAATGTGTTTGATGGAATTCAATTTCAAGCTTGGTGGATTTCTTATATAGACAAGTGTTGCCAGCCAGTCATTTGTGACGTGTGCAATTCAATTGCTATCATCTGCAACATAACAGAATCAAAATCTTGATTCAGTTCCAAACATAAATGATGCAGAAGATGCTCTAAAAACAAATTACTGGCAACCCTGAAGCGCATGCGCAGTTAAAGTTAGGAAACGGTGGGAGGTAGACAATTTCTCTAGCCCCCTTTAGTGACCACTATCTATTTGACCTTTTACAATACTTGCTTTTTAATTCGCATTAAGGGTTGTTTAGTCTTATTTGAAAGCTGGATTTAATGTTCCTCTGAAAACATCGACCCATTTAATATGAATTTTCTTATCGTTTCAAAGGAAGTTTGATTAAATTTCGTTTAGAATTTAGTTAAGGCGTTGTACAGTACCTTCCTTATCGCAGTGATTTTTTTTCTTAATTGAAACAGTCTAAATTTGCATATATATACTTAAATGGAGCGATAATTGAATAGTTTCGTAATTTCGTTCTGAACACGTTAACTTAATTTAAGACAAGTGATTACCCCCTCGTACCCACCCACCCACCTTCCTTGCATCACTTTGCAGTACTAACAAGGTTGATTTGACCCATAACCCCCCTGTTCTCTTTAAGGACAAGTAAGACTGACCATCAAAACCTTCCATGAATAGAACATTACACCTTTACTGAAAGAGATTCTGAACTACATATCCCATCAAGCGAATCCTTATATTCCTTAACCTGATACCAAATCGGTGTTCAGTAGGTTAAAGCCTTATATTACCTGTGTTTTAAATAGCCATTCACTGCGGGACCACCTTGGGCCTTTAGGGACTTAGTGACAGGTCACACGTGGGTTAGGATATAGCCGGGTATCGTGCTAACCAAGGGTTAAAAGTGACAGTTGATCCCAAAAAGGTTAAATAATTGATAAGACGTTGCAGAATTTTGCCCAGTCTCTAGAGGAAACGATAAAGGGGTCGGATACGTTGATATTGCACCAGTACTTGTATTCCAAAATATACTGTTTTAAATGTCACGGGAACGTTGGAAGTTATAGTCCCCTTGGTTTTAGGAGATAGTGAATTTTTGGTAGTTGAATTGGCCCCACCCGGGCGTGGTTCTCTCTCTTCATGTCCTTGGGTATCTTGGCACCATGATTAAAGTCCGGAATACCCAAAAGTTATATCGAGAAACTTACCTCATGGTCATTTACGGTGACTATTTCTGTTTAAGATTACCCAATGTCCGATAACACTATAAGGGATTGGGTAATATTAGTAAGGTAGCAAATTCAGGGTGAATTCTGGTCGCGCCGCGCCTTCAAAAGATAAGTTATCGTGATGACCTTTTTTTTTGAGATGTTGAGACGTCTTTTCTTTGGTAGCAACGTCGTTTCGTTTTTGTTGTCACCGCCAAACGTTCAAATTGAATGAATGTTAGCTTGAAAGGATACCTGGGTCACTTTCTATTCAATTCTAAAAATGCTGTCATAGGTAATAGAGAGTTTAAGAAGTTGTACGTCAATGTCAGTTGACCAGGGAGAAATGAGGTGTGATGGAGTGGTTACTATGATGACGGGCGACTTGCAAGACTCAAACTCTCCCAACGTACCTTGTGCACGCCCCTACCCTTAGGTAGACGATTGTTAAGTCATGGACGGTGGTTAAGTGCTGCCTAGTAACGACATTGTATTTCTGTTAGAGCTAGCTTCTATTTTTAAAGGCCGACTTCCAGCGAAAAGGGTTCTAGCGAACTGAAAACCGAGCATCGAGACTAACAATGTCCCAGCGACCGTGCCGATTTTCGAATCCCCGCTGGGTCAAAAGTTGGGAAGGTTCTCGCTAACTGAAAGCCGTGCAATGTGGTTCTAGCGAACTGAAGATGAACAATAGAAATCCTTTTAAATTTATTTCCTCTCGAATTTTTGCTTTCCCCTGAAGGAAATTCTCTATTGTGTATCTATCTTTGACCCCAGCGGGGCTTCGAAAATCGGCACCGTCGCTCCATTGTTAGTTTCGATGCTCGGTTTTCAGTTCGCTAGAACTCTTTTCGATGGAAGTCGGCCTTTAAGACAGAGAGGGTGTCCTTTACGGTACCGTACTGTACGACCCTACCTTAACGCCACTGAGGATGCTGGGAGGATTTCTGTACCTTGGGCGAGGGTACAGAGGCAACTCCATCCTTCAGGAGTAGTCTAGTCTGCTCGTGACGTTTATTTATTTATTTCTTTATTGGTTTCTTAAACTGTCTATTTCACAGACAGTGTTTTGATTGAACGCTCAAGAATCTTTTAAAAAGGTTACTAGGACAATATGCAAAAAAAACATTTCATATCTCCCGTCTCGTATCTTGTTCTTTCTTTCTTACTTTAGTTTCAAAGTCAAGGTGATTTTT
Organism: Phalangium opilio; assembly: GCF_054372755.1. Classification (NCBI taxonomy): domain Eukaryota; kingdom Metazoa; phylum Arthropoda; class Arachnida; order Opiliones; family Phalangiidae; genus Phalangium; species Phalangium opilio. The sequence goes on from NW_028324156.1 coordinate 260,328, forward strand.
TTTAATTGGCAATTAAGAAGGAGAAAGAGAGAGATACAAAGAATATATTTTAATTGAAAGCCAGATCTTAAATAATAAGAAGAATAATCCCGGAAGACAGACGAACCTCTTATCTCAAATGGTCTTAACCCTAATTCGATACAGCTTTGGACTCTCTATCTCTGTCCCCCCCGCATCCCCCCAATTGTTGCTCTTTGAAACAAAAGCCATTTAGGTCTTTACTTCTAAATCTTTTGTCACCGGAGACAATCTTACCGGGAAGGGAAGCGCAAATAGGAAGGGATTTAAAAGAAAAATATACCAAAGTATCGAAAAGTAATTAAGGATGACTCTGTAAGCGTTTGAACTTCAAGAAGCGGTTTTTTTAGGTCAAATATAGTTCATAAATCTAAGCCCAAGTTATAATCTTTAGGCTTAAGTGTTTTAGCTAAAACCCGGCTTCAAATTATTTCACGAGGTAATGCGCACGTGCTTTGTTTTAAAACTAATTGAAAATTAGGCTTAACGTTCTGTAAATTTACAAAGGCTTAGAATTTATTTCGTTAAGTGGGTAAGGGTTGTTGTTTATGTTTCACGAGTTAACGCAACAGAACCCATTAGTAGTAGAGAAACCACTTCGACGACGTTGATATATCAGGGTTGTCACTTCCATTAAAGTTAACACTTAAATCTTTTATAGAAACATCTTCTCTAATATCGTATCAGCACCCTCAATTTACGCCCCGTCATTATCGCCAAGGCTTAGGAAAGTACTTAAAGTGTCTCAACCCCGCTATTGATAACCCTGCAAAGTCAAATGGTCCCTAAAGAGGATTTCGCGCCCATATCCGTTCGATTTGAAGTAGGGAATAGAGTTTAAACCGGGGAAACGGATGGAGAGGATTCTTGGATTTCTTGGGTTCAAACTTCAATACTCTGTTAAGCCTTGGTCGGTACACGAACACGGTATATGTTGAGTAAAGGGCGACTCAAATCGTTTGATTGATTCTTTTCCGCTTGAGGAATCGTTTCTTGCAAGATTCAAACCCCCTCGCGTTTAGGATTCTTGAATCTTTGGGCGACCCTTTAGGGTTAATGTATGGTGTAAGGCTTAGGAAGCTGCTGGGACCAGAACCAATTTTTTTCTCTCTCTCTCTGTCCCTTCACGGTTTATTTATCTATGTAGAAAAATATCGGTGCTTTCGACTTCCTTTGATCAATGTTTTAAGAAAATGTAATTTATCATTGTTTTTTTTTGTTTCTGTTTTAGATGGCGGGTCCAGGATTGGATTGGCCCATGGTTCAAGAAATAATCGGTAGTACCGATGAACGATTCGAAGCTGTCGTCAATAGTTTAAATATGAGGGTAAATATTGATTTATTTAAATCGTTAAATGAATTTTAAACATCCATTTTTAAAGGATTTTCTCGATTTGCTAGTTTTAAATTATTCATTATAGCAAAAGTTTATAGATTTAAAACAAAAAGTGTACTTCATTGAAGATTTCTCGTGCCGTGTGATATGAGAAACCAACCCCCTTTTACTTCTCAGAATAGTGTTGACCCCCCCGTAGCACAGGGAACATGCCTGAATAGGTTCCCAAGGTAGCGGATGCTAGTTCTAGTACTAACGTTTGTATCGCCACCATAGATTACTATTTTCTAATTTCTATTAACCTTTGACCCTAAAAAAAGCTCTCTTCTCTGATTGGCTGGGTCGTGTCCGACTCGTGTGTAAGGTTCAGACGAAGGTCGTTTGCTTCTCATTTTACATAGCGTCTACTGCTAAATACTGGGAACTGGAAACAAAGTATACTTTTCGTTTTTATATATGGACTTTTGATCCTAGTTAAGCCTAATTCCGGCCTGGTTACTATACGCGCGCGTGCGCCGGAAATGGATAGTGTCATGTGAAATATTTTTACCTGTACCTTTGTGAGTTCATAACCGTGTAACCACAAGCGGAACAGAACAAAGGCCAAAAAAGAAACAAAAATTGGATTAACTTCGCGGAGATAGTGTAGGAACCATTACAAACTCACCGTTGCGTGAAAATGCAATTCAAATAGTCTTTTTATTCTGGAGTCAACATGTATAAACTAAGCCTAAAAATTTCTAAATTCGTACACAGTGCATTCGTTTAGCATTTCGTTTTTCGTTTCGTTTGTTGTAGGAGATGCTGGATTTGGTCTCGGGTTTACAAAGCTCGATGGCCGAAGAACAGCAAAGGTTCGACGATCTACGTGTCAGGCTTGACCTGTTAGGACCCGGTCATCTGGAAGGACCCGAAGGCGAGACATTGTCTGTTGCTCTGTGTAGCAGTCAAATGAGATTGGCTCGTCTCTGCGCTAGGAATATGAGATGCTTCACTCAGGTAAGAACGTTTTGTTTCTTTCTTTGTTTGTGTACTCTATTTTTAGGCCCGATTTAGGGTTAGGGTTCTTTAAAGTGAGTCTGGGTGGATGGGATAATTTGGCGTATAAATTCATTTACTTTGATGGGCGCAATTTCTCCCGAAACAAAGTGCGTGTAACGGTATTTCTCTATTGCAGAACATGAAACATTAAGTTATTGTAGAAGGGGATAATAGAAGAAGGGTGACACTTTGTATCCTAGCTCTTAATACTTTAGTTATGTAATATGATTGTTATCAGGCTCGTGCTCACCTTTTTGTTTGTTTTCTTGCTCATCAAACTTCAGGGGGGAGGGGTGAATCAATCAACCCACAAACCTTGATTGTCTTGACGTGAGACAAAAATTAACAAGCGCATGCGCCTTGGCAAATAGTTAAGCGCTAATGAGGGTACTATTTATCGCGTATGTGATTCGATTTAGTAACCTTGCTATAATAAATGTAAAATGATGTTGGGGATGAAGAATCATGTTACAATTACCCCTCTTTGTGGTGGTACACTTCTCTCGAAGAGAAGTATTATATACTTCTGGTTATTGCCATTATTTTTGGTGATTTTGGTTGTACGTTTCACCTGAAATTAGGGACTTAGGAAGGTTTTTTATAACCCCTGTTTATCTAAATGCATGTTAGCAGAAGTGAGATGAGACTAGAAGTAAAGGGCTTTAGCATTGATAGTAGCTCCTGGCACTAGTGAACAAATTTGAGGATTTTATGCCGCTTCCAACGCGCCTTCATTACGGAGAAAAAAATTGGTCGAGTTCCAAAAACATTTCCTACCCCCTTCCCCTCAACCTAAAGCCGCGGAACACGGACGCGGGTGCTTGAATCTAGTTCGGCCGTCTACCACCGCGAGCGTCTCACGTTTTGGAGGGGAAATTCTGAAACCGTCACTAGAGGGCCAACTGTTGGTGTGTTATCAAGAATATACACTTTCGCCGAGTGAAGAATTTGGTTAGCTCAGTACTTCTAGTCTCATCTCACTTCTGATGTTAGTAATCGGAATTATGTACAAAGATATACGCGAGTTTTTGTGGATATCGTAGACCTGTTTTTCAGAATATTGTTGCGATAGAGGAAGCGCTTCCGACTGGTTAGGAAATTTATTCCGTTCAAAAATGCAAAAGGAAAACAGTGAAAGGTCATTCTTGAAAAAATACTTCCGATTTTTTTTTTTTTTGAATTCTTTTTAGTGCATGGGGTTTGAACTTTTGAAGTCATTCCGAGCTAGGGAACAATGGTTTCTACTTTAAAATTCTTTTGAGATATTGTTTTTTATCTTTTTTTGGAAGTTTTGGTGGTCTCAAGGGATAGATTGACATTATTCTTTATCTTTTGAAAGATGCTACACCGTGTGTGTATATATAAATGAAATTGCATTCTTTGTTGTTGTATTTTGTTTTTCTCCAAGATAAAATTGGTTTTAAACCTAATATTGTTGGGCATTTTGTTTTTTGTAAAGGAAAGATTACCTTGAATTCTAGCTTTTTATCTTAAAGGGAATAGAAATAGTTCCAAGGTGTTCTAGGGAGAGCAATAAGCTGTACTATTTGAGTGGCTTGGACGGTTTTTAGTATTATCAGAAGTGAGATGAGACCAGAAGTACTGAGCTAACCAAATTCTTCACTCGGCGAAGGTGAATATTCCTGATAACACAAGAGCGGTTGGCCCTCTAGTAGCGGTTTCTGAATTTTCCCTCCAAAACGTGAGATGCTCGTGGCGGTAGACGGCCGAACTAGATTCAAGCACCCGCGTCCGTTTTCGGCCGCTTTAGGTTGAGGGGAAGGGGGTAGGAAATGTTTTTGGAACTCGACCAATTTTTTTCTCTGTAGTGTAGGCGCGTGGGAAGCGGCATAAAATCCTCAAATTTGTTCACTAGTGCCAGGATCTATTACCAATACTAGAGCCCTTCACTTCTAGTCTCATCTCACTTCTGGTATTATATACAGGGTGTTCCAAAAAGGATGGTAATTGTTGGACCTAAGTACAGTGGGATGGTAATTGGTTCTATGGGAAATCAATTTTGAGTTAGTCGAAAATGTATTATAACAGGGATAGATTTAATTTTAGAAGTAGGAATGGACAACAGAGTAATATCTGGGCGCGCGTCAAAGTCCCGGACCCCCTTCCACGGGACGGGCGGGGGGGGGTATGAAAGATGAGGCGGCCGGGTCATAGCGACAGAGGTAAAAAGAAAACTACGTATTTTTCGTTGTCCCCGTCAGCAACGTCATCAAAACGTAGTTTAAGTGAGCCAATAAGATAATTTAAACTTTTCGTTACGTGTTGGTTGGAGGGAGGGGCTCTATACTGGGTGGTCTATGAGTCGGACTGAAGTAAATACTAACCGTTCTCCATTCCTACTTCTAAAATTGAATCTATCCCTGGTTGACAGATTTGCATGGTAACGAAATATCCTTTCATTTTCCAAGCAAGTACTTTACCAAAGTTGTCTAGCTCCTCTTTTAATGAAAGGGTGAATCAACCAAGCGCGGTTAAAGTCTGCCAGGGATAGATACCGAAAATTTCGCAAGCTGTCACCATAAACCAAAAACTTCCTAACGAAGGAACAAATTAACTTCCAATTTACTCTTTTTTTTTCTCCTTATTCGAGTTTTCTTTTTCCCACTTTTCTATCTTAAGTTTTCTTTTCGGGGGAATGGATTTATTTTTTATTTCGCCTCTTTGGCTACAGAGGGAGGTAGTTTCTAATAGCGAATTACAATGGACTGCTCTGAGATTGCACGTGGTGTTTGGTCTATTATGTCATCATTCAAATATTCGACAGGGTGTTAAAGAAAGGGTGGTTGGACAGTGTGGTACTTCTGTGACATTTTTCGTAAGGATCACTGTCTGCTAATTATGATTGGACTCAGTGTCATTGCTTTACGGATAACCCCTTAAATTTAAATGGACTTAATTGTTGCTTGGTAATTGAACTTGGAAAAGTCACACCTTGAATAGTTACTTGTTATTATAAAATTGTTCTGAAACGTAACTTCGCTGTAGTTTTTAAGTTATTTGATTTACTGGACCACCAAAAACTCCATGCTTTTTCTATGGGACGCTAAGCCTAAAAATCTGTGAATTTTTTATTTAACATTACGGAAGGGTATGAAGTCATATTACGTAATACTACTTTAATTAAGGAGTCATTCGTAAAAGCACAAATATTATAACTTGTTTAGGGTGTCCCTTAGTGCAAAATGGCGATAGAAGTTACACCATTGATTTCCCATAGAACAATCCCACTGTACTTCGGTCCTTTAATTACAATCCCCTTTTTGGAACACCCTGTATTTGTGGCGATTGAGAAGTCGAAAGTAAAACCGGACTTTAACAGGAAATAAGATAAAATATATCTTAGTTAGGCCTACTTTTTCCCTGTATCGCGTATCTTTGCAATTTAGGAAAGATTTACGAATTGAAAACTTTTTTAGAAAGTTTTACAGTAAATGGGCGAAACGTGTTGGACGGGCGAAATTTTCACGAATTTTTCCAGATAATCAGGTAGCGCGGTTTCATTGTTAAAGATTAATTGATTATAGTTTTAAATATTGTTATTATATTCTTTCCTATATATTGTGTTGGTTGGAATTTCGAATTTTTTTTTTGGGCCTTCCTTTCTCCGTTATATCCGAGGGGGTAACCACAATATGTTTTTTATTAAGAAAAATGCTTAAAAGGATATGCCGGGCTATTTTTTCGTTTTTTCTGTTTTAATCAAAGGAGCGTATAAAATAATGAATGTCATCAATTGGAACCATGTTTCTATCTATAGTTTTAAAGGAGATACAAACGATTAAGTTTCTGTAATGAACACTACGCGTTAGGCTTCTCCGCAAAGCACTGGGAACTCTCCCTATTGGACGAACACGTTAGGTGGTACTAGACGTCCAATAGGGGTACTTCCCAGTACTAGGCGGAGTAGCCTAATGCTTAGTAGCCTAATGCTTAGTGCTCATTACGGAAACTTAATTACTTGTATCTTCTTTAATAATACATTCATCAATTATTTTATACTCTCTTTCGATTAAAAAAGAAGAAAATTCTAGCCCGGATTTAATTTGTAGAATGTTTTCTAGAAACTAGTGGTTATCGCCTCGAACGAGTTAAGAAAGACTTTTATTTCTGTCGTGATCTAGAAACAATTCAATTGTTTTCTATTAAAAATAGTCCAAGGCTTAAGTGTACGTCAATTTATGCATTATGTCTTAAACTCTTAACCCTAATTTCAACTCTCGATTCATTTTTCTCTACGCGATATTTTCTTTTGACATTTAAATTATTATGGTATTATAGCATTTAAATCGTAATAATTATTACCTAGGATTGGCAAATACAAGACCTACGCTGTCTTATTATCAAGAAGGGAACTTTTTATTATATTTTATATTATTTGAGGAAAAACTTCCTCAATTAGGCTTAGCAATGCAAGGATTATTTTCAATTGAAATTGAGTGGGTTTTAAATTTTCAAAATGGTGGACAAATTACTTTTTAAGAGAGATTTATTTTTGAACTTCAAAAAGAGGCACCCACTTTTATACCATGAAAGAATTTTTATACCGAAATAGATGTAATCTTTCTTTTCGTAGTACCTAGACTAGTCTTTGGTTGCCTTGGTTACCAAAACGTTTTTTTTTATTTATTTATTTTCATACCAACAAGGTCACAAACCTAGAACAGTTAGGGAATTTCAAATAAGGATATATAAAGGTCAGGGAAACATCAGGGAATCTGATTAAAAGTTGCTAAAATATCTGCGGTTCAAAACAATCCGACTATTGGGTGTCTGGGTGACGAATTAAGCGAGATCACCTTTGACCAGACACCGAAATCTCAGAGCTTTCTTCGCAATGTTTTAAAGTTATATATCCATTCATAAAATGCAATTTAAACGAAATTATTTGCTTATAACACCCCTTCTCATATTTAAAACAGTTTAACAAATTAAACGTCAGGGCATATCGCAGAATAAGGTCAGGGAAAACCCCTTCTTATATTTAAAACAGTAAGAATTGAACTGTCAGGGAAAATCGTAGGAAAAGGTCAGGGAAAACCTTGAAACGTCAGGGAATTTGAATCTGAAACTTTTGTGGCAACCTTCAGGTCCAAGCCACTGAAATACTATTGCGTTCCATGAATTTATACTTCAGCTGGGTTTTTTAGTTTTATTTTTTTTCTACTTTTTTTTTCAAAATGAAAATCGATATATTTTTTTTATATCAGAAGAAATATATAGCGTTATACATTTTTTTCCCTGGCATTTTTCTCGATTTCTCTCTTTCGGAGTCTCGTCACACTTTGCGATTTTAATCGTGGAAGCAATTTCTTTCATATATTTCTTTCATTTTTTTTTTGACAAACCCCAGACTCTTATACAATCTTACAACTTCAATCGAGAAATCGATAAATTTTCGGTCGATAATTTTAGAAAAATTGTAAGTGTTCTGAAACTCTGAAAGACACGTTTTCGTAGCCAGTGGCGCAGGGCCGGATTAGCAAGATTTTGGGCCCTAGGCAAGGCCTTAGTTCCGGGCCCCCAGCCCCCCAACAGACCAGTTTAAGAGAATCTAAGAGACAAACTATTTTTTATATTTTTTTTACTTAACACTTGACTGCATATTTAAATTTATTTTTGAAATCAATAGTTAAATTCCTTTCTTTCTAACTCAAGAAATTTAAAAATTATCTGTTCATAGTCTATGAAGTCGTTTAGTAAATCCTTTTCAATATATATCAAAGATAAAGAACTTAATTTTTCCTGGGCTCATGTGGTTCTTAAGTAGTTTTTCACTCTTTTTAAAGCTGAAAAGGATCTCTCGCCTCTTGCATTGCAAACACAAGTAAATTCTCAAAACAATTTCTAAGTTTGGAAAAGTTGAAATGATATTATTGGTACGATTGAAGGAATGAAAGAATTCTGGGTTTTTGCTTTCTTCATTCTTCACGAAATGCTTGAAATGTAGCAGTTCGTTTTCAAGCTCTTCAAAATTTAAATCATTGCAATACGTTTCTGCCAATTCTTGGAAAGCTCCAGAGAAAGATTCATCGGAGGCATTAATGTTACAAATAGGTTTGAACTTTTCATCAGTGTCCTTGTTAACTTTAGATTGTTTTTTTAGTATTTGTCATTAGATTGTCACACCAGACGTAAAACGCTTTTATTTTGAAAGCTCCCCGTCCACTCGGTGTGTTATCATCGTTTTTAGCCACATCGTATGATGTACATCAACGATGAGGCTCTTAGTTTGGCCTGCCCTGTTGTACTCGTCCTCGTACTAGTACTAGTACCAGTAGACGTGAAAGAGTAGCGCGTTTGGCAGTATAGAATTTTTCGTTCGTCATTTAAGGGAGAGTGAATGGGACAGAATTTTGGTGATGTGATTTTTACGTTCGTGTATTTTAAGAAGATCGGATTATAATAGTAAGCATTGCATTTAATTGTACCAGTAAGGTTAAGCATTTTGCATTGTGTTTTACGATTGCTCGACATCTTTAAACGAGAAAGAGGATTATGGTGTTATCTTAATTAAAATGGAAGGTTTAATACTCCCTTTAAATTTCCTGTCACCTGTCGGCAATAAGGATTTCACGCTTTCAATCCCGCTCCCCTATTTCAAAATCCAAAGAAATCGAGGGGAATTTTTAAAAAGCAAAAGGAAGTATATTCCGACGTTATATTTAGAACGGTCTTAAGGAGATGTTTATTATTAGAAGTTACGTGTATTTCTCCACAAATCGAGAAGAATTTTAAAAGAAAGTACTAGCTTGTGGCCCTAAATATTACAATTATAACGTAAGTAAATTTATTAAAGTGAGGATTAAGGGTTATTATTTTTGTTAGGGCATCGAGGGGTTATTCACTCTCATTTTCTGTACTTCTTTTAACGGGCATTTATGGGCATTTCGTTTAACCACTGTTAAAGGATGCTCATCGTGGGGGTACTCACGTTTTCCGTTCGTGTCACACTATTATAATTATAAAAGAAGTAAAAAAATGAAGTAATCATTTTAAAACAGTTAAGGTAGCGCATCGAGGTCTATCCACTCAAATTTTCTGTCAAGTACGGTATGATGTGGCTACTATTACGAGTCCAACCCTTGGGTCGCCTTGTTCTTTCCTTCGCCTTCGGCAAAGAACCGTTTTCGTATTTTTTCCCCTTTCTTCATTACTTTTGTAAATTATCTCTTTTGTCAGCTGACCAATTATTTAAAATATTTCAAATTCGCACGACCACCCTGAATAAAGCTTATCAAGGAATCATACTATGCAACACCAGTGTTTAATGACGGTCAGTAACAACACGAATTCAAACTGAAATTTCTTTCTCCGAGGATTGCGACTTCTGAAAATACATTTCCATTGAATTTTCAAGTTTCTTTTCGTCTTTTTCTTTCTTCCTTTATAAATTGCCTTAATGTTTTTGGGTAACGGGTTTTTCAACATAAAGCTGCCGTTACATCTCACATGGCTTTTCCATGGTGTCAGTGACGTTATTTTTCGGTAGAGAAAGAGGGGGGAATATATTTGTTGGTTTTTCATTTTCTCAATTTTTGAAAACTGGCTGATTACGGGCCCCTCAGATATCCGGGCCCTAGGCAATTGCCTAACTTGCCAAGTGGTTAATCCGGCCCTGCAGTGGCGATATTTATCGCGCTAGATTTTAATAATACTCGGTTCGATTATTCCGTGGGGATGGATAGTTAATTATGCATTGTATATTTCGATTTAGTGTTGGCATTTGAAAATAATTTTTATCATATCAAGAAGTGATATCTAGTTTACTAGGGAGAAGGTATAAATTCGCCACATTTCCAGCTTTATCTCCAGTCCAAACTTTACGAAGGTCCGGAGTTAATCCCCGCCGCCTGCAAATTACAACCAGCATCTCATTGGTTCTTGAAAACTCACGTCAGCTCGACGCTAATGACGAAAATTACAGTCATATTTTCCTTCTGAGAAGAGGGGAAATAGCCCGGGGCCTCCTTTTACGTCCCCCCTTGTATTTTGAAAGGGGGACTGGGACTATGGTGCGCGAATACTTAGGCATCTTATACCTTCTCCCTAGTAAACTAGATATCCCTTCTTGATCATACCAAGAATTTGTGTTTAATATACACTTTCTGTCAGTATCGTCTGCTTGATTTAGGGTTAACTTCCGGTATGTAGATGCAAAGACTTAAACGCTACCAGTCCCCTCATGTATGAAGCCATATTTAACGTCTTTATTGTCTATTAAGTCTTACGAGGTCAACACACCAGATTCTATTTTACTTTTGAAAGGGTTTTTTTGCTGGTTTTTTTTTTCAAACCAAATAACTTCTTGATTAGTTTAAAGAATTAAACGGCTTTAATTACTTTTTTAAACAATACCCTCACTCATTAGCAAATATTTTAAAAACACAATCAAGTATTTAATTGAAGTATTTTAAAAATGATTACTCCAGTTTTAATATAATAATTAAATCCTCCTTTTTTATTGCAATTACTTTCCTAATATTTCCTTGAATTAGAAATTTTAAATTACGAAGTGATAACGGAGATAGTTTTGGTCTTTTTGCTAAGCGCAACTTAAAAGAAAAAAAAAATTAATGATGTTAAAATACGGGTATTTATAATAATCATTAGCAAATGGCACCGAATAGTTGATGCTAAAAAGAAAATCAGTTTTTATTTCTTTAAAAAAATGTTATTAGGTCTGCTTCTCAGAATTTTATCAAGCGTGGCCCAAGTTTTCGTTTTGGGTGGATGAATTTTTACATTAGGGAAGGTTGAAATGGACTACAAACTAAAAGAATCAACCAGTGTTGTCTGTGTGTGTTTCCTCATCAGGGTACGATGGTGTTGTGTTTAGGAGGGAAAATGTTATGGAATAAATAATACCAGAAGCATATAATATACTTCCCTTTGATAGAAGAGAAGTGTACCACCACAAAGCGACCGGGATAATTGTAAAATGATTCATCCCAATATCATTTTACATTTGTAAATCTTCCTATATCTATATAAATCAAAGTCCTGACTGACAGACTGACTGATAATTAACGCCCAGCCCAAACCGCTTGCCCTAGAAGGCTGAAAATTTGCAGGAACGTTACTCATAAGTAGTAGGCGTGTACTAAGAAAGATTTTTTCCAATCCGCCGCCATCTTAAAAAATGGCGACCAGAAATGTAAAAAACTTCTCTATGCAACAAAGTCCGCGCGTTTCAACCGATTTCGCAAATATTTAGTACACTGGTTTCCTTTGACCTCTAGACGGGCTGAAAGGTCTTTTGGGTTCGATTTGTTGCCATCTTTTAAAATGGCGGCCACAAACTTAAAAACCTTTCTTTATGGAATAATGTCCGCATGAAAAGTAATAAAAATGCATCCCGACGGGCTGACGGGCAACGCCGAGTGCCTTCGCTCCTGGGGTGCTACAAAAGTATTAGTCGAATCAGTAAAATCTACTTATTCTTTATAACATTTTGATGGAAGTTATTATTACACGCGCGGGTAACAGCTAGTTTATTATAATTAAAGTATTAAGAGGATACAGAGTGTCATCCTTCTTCTATTATCCCCTTCTGCTAATATTATTTTTTTGAGATCAGTGGTCACCCTAAGGAATACTAAAATATGTTTGAAAGTCGTCCTTGGTCATGAAAAACAAGTATATTTTTGTACCATTTGGAGAATGCCTATAGCTGGCATGCAAGGTTTTTGGGGTTTTAGGCTTCAATAATTCAAACAAAGCACGATAATTTTAGATTTTTTGGACCGGAGGGGGGGAAGGGAACTTGACTTGTATATGGGGGTGTATACGTTGGCCAATTATTAAGTAAGAAAAAAAATTCTGGCCCGATGTTCCTGGGTCCATGTTTTTCAGGGTTACCGAACCTTCCAAAAAATACCACGTTAGTATCCTAAGGGGCGAATAACATTATGTGTATTTTTCAATCTAAGAATTTACTGAGGTTTAAAACGGGGATAGGTACAAATGAAATTAAATTAAAGATACACGCTAGCCCCCTTTGATTGTAATCGAAACTAATGCAGAGAAATTTCATTTTAAGTATTTTTCATCTTAAGAATTTACTATAGGAAGTAATGGGGGGTTTGTGCTTTTTCGATATAATCAGGAATAACACATATCCCGCCTTTAATAACGCTATTAACTTATGATGGAATTACTTTATATATATAAGAAACCAACCACCAAAATTTAGGGGAGAGGAGAAGATATCACGTTGGCAAGTTTGCGTTTGACCCTCCTAACTTCGATAATACCGTAGTCGTAAAGTACACATGCGAGAAACTCGGTTTTTAAAGGGATTTACAACGTATTTTGTAGGGGCGGGGCCTATATATTTATATAGAGAGCTTTCAGTTGGAGGAGGAGCTGAGTCTCGTGACATAATTTACGCTGCCATATTGCTGGGTTTAAAGCTGGAATGAAGCTAGGACCACCCACCCAATATGGCTACCAGAACAGCGCCGGTAAGACTTGGGAGGGTGTGACGTACTACTATCCCATTTGAAAGCTCTCTATAGAACTTCCATCAAATAGAGTTCTACTAGGCATGCGCCAATGTCGTAGCGTAATTAAGTAACCAGTTACAAACTTATGGAACTTATCTCATCAACTTATGATGTTTCGTTGATATTTTGGAACTCTAAAAACTAGTCACATTTTTATCATCCTAGTTAGGTCAAAGTTGACTCGCGCGTGTACTTTATTAAGTAAAGCCGTCGGAATTTTTGGGATATTTGTATGGTGGTGGTGGTAGACTTCAAAAGGCCCCTCTCTCTCTTTTTCTCTGTCAAAAAAAATTTGGCAGAATTTAGCAACAATCTTCTACAGAAAGTCAGAAAATGACTTTCCCGCCACTTTTTCGCGGATTTTTTTATATTTTAGAAAGGAAAATATATCGTTTAATATTATTTTTTAAATCGCGATATTTTTAATCGATTTCGCAATTTTTTTTAGGGGAAGCGGTTATGTTATATATATTTTTAAATAGGTTGTGTTAATTTATTTAATATATAAATAAATATAATTTCAGTACGCGTAAACTAATTTTAGAAGTAACTTTTATTATAACCATAAATGATTGCGATATTGTGTTTTTATTTAGGTAAAGATTTTACGCTATGCTTTTACGCCTATTTAATTACCAAACTTTATAAAAATAATCTCGTGTGACGAATTTTTAAAACCACAACAAGAAATAAATAATTTATTTATTTCATTTCATTTCCACGTGTAATATCTTAGCGTTTAATTAAGGTGATCAAAAAAATAAACCCCCCCCCCTTAAATTTAATTATTAATTATTACATCTGGACAAATACAAACCAGACTGTATTTCTAACCATTCATAAAAACAGCCTTAATTAAAATCTCCCCGCTGTAATATATTCCAAAAATCTACATGTAAAGAAACGGCTTAACAGTCGTTAGTCTTGTGTTGTGTATCGAAACGGTCCATACATTTATGTATGTGTGTAATTTAAAACTCTCGGTTCTGTTTTGTTTATCGCTTATAAATTTGTGTGTTGACTTCTCCGGACCGGACCGGACCGGCGTGGTATTTACACGAGACGCGCGCGTTTTTGTGACCGTGATACGTTCCGAAACGTGAAAACGTTTGTATTTGTCTACCAGGAAAACTTAAGGAATATATCGTTAAAACATGTACACCACCATGAAGTATGTACTCGTATAGTTAATAACGGAGCTAAAAAACACCCGAAATAAAAAAAAAATATGTATAAAGTTATCCTGGAAAAAGATTCGAGGAAACTGGTCAGTAATATCTTCAGTTAGGTTTGAGAAGCCGTCAGAGACGCCGTTGCGTTCAGTTACTGAATATTATCATTGAAAAGGCGGTATTTATTATTAGATTATAAATATAGTTAATTAGTCTTTAGACCTTGACTCACCTTAGGAATCATTAATTAATTAAAATATTAATTAAACGATATCGATAAATAATTAAGTCTAGTTTTTATAATCTTGAAACAATCAATATTTGGGAGCAAAAACCGGCTTACTTGAAGTGATGGTGCAGACTGCATTGCTTATCTTTCAAGAGGTTATGTGTGTGTTTTTTGTTTAGTTTAGTTTTGGTTTTCTAACGGGTTAGTCCAGACTATTTGCGCGTAAAATGTTGACCGTTTTAGTCGCTCTAACAATCGGCGGATTTTGGATTGTTGCCATTTTTTTGGTTGTACCTGTTTGGAGAAAGAGTAGGAAAGAATGGGTGAGTTTTGATTAAATTTAATTTTATTTTAAATTTGTGACTGGTGGATTTGTATTACTTAAATTGAAGTTTAGTGCGTTGAATTTAGTACGTTGTTATATTTGTTTATTCGGGAATGGTCAATTAGATCTCGCCTATGCAGTTTTTTAAAATTAAGTTTACGTTAATTTAAATTAAATTGACTGGTCCCAACAGTTGTTCTACTGTTCGTACGTAGAGAAAGGGTAATGCATTTCTATTTTGTATTTTTGTATATTTCTGTATATTTTCTTTTTTTTCCCTATGGAGCTGTATGACCTTCTGATAGGGTTCTAGCTCGTCAAATAAATGGAGCAAAAAAAAAAAAAAAAAAAAAAAATGGTTAAGGTTTGAATCGTTGTTAGACTTACTTAGTTACTTGGCCCTCAAACTCAAAAGGAGCTGGAACTGATATTGTAAGTCAGTTGTCTTATAATACCCAATACTTGCTATCGTAAGTTTATAAGATATGTTCTATATAAGTATGACACTCTTTATACTTAATTCGTAATGATACTGAGAGACTTACAGCTCGAGATAACTAGTTCTAGCAGAATGACAAGTGAGAATTGAAGTACTACACTCGGTGGTTAATTTTGCAGGATTTCCATCTTCCGATTTAGTCTGCATTACTAAGCAGCCTGACCAGTCGTCTCTTTACCTTGAATCTATGACCTATGTCACTTCATTCATGAAAAACCCCAGTTTCTAAGTTACCAGTGACAAACTTATGGAAGGAACATATCTTATTCAACTAACAACTTTTGAAACAAAACCATAATAAATTATAAAAAAACGTCTTGGTTTGGACCAAGGCCGAAAAAACAAACGATATGTCTGAGGTTTATCAGTTGACTGAAGTTTCAGATATTGCAATTTCTTTTTAAATTACTTTTATTCCTTTAATCCTTAATCAATATTTAATTCAATCAACTTATTTTTACTGTTAATCGATCTATTCCCTCTAAATTAATTTCAAAAATTACATATCTACGCTTTTTCAAGAATAATTCCATTTTCCGAAAACATTTTATCATGAAATTAATTATTTTGAAGGGAGTACGTGTTGGGTGACGAATATTGAATATTTGAAATATTATACGAAGTGTCTAAAAAGAGCAAGCGATCTTTGATATAACTCGAAAGGAAAATGTAAATATTTGATAGTGGATGCATATATTGGGGACGCGAATTTATACATTTAACTTCGAATATCGAAATGTTACATTTTTTTGTCGCGACTATGAAGGAAAGGTTGCACTGCAGTTTCCCTCTCCGAACTTCAAAGCTTCTTGGCCATAACTCAATCTAGATTTGGAACGTCATCACCCCTTACTACATTGTTGGCGTTACTTGTACACAGGCCCGTAGCCAGAAAAGTTACGCAGAGGGGGCAGTATCTTTCTGTGAGGGGGCATGGCAAATGGAATTTTTTTTATAGAATAACATAAATATCAAAATGTCAGACAATAAATATTTAAGCAGGTATTTCATTATTGACACTCATTTAACATTTGAAAATCAAACTTTTTTTAAAAAGTTTAAAAATAAATAAATTGTTAATAAACAATTCTAAATCTAAATTTCTAGTCAGATCTTTTTCGTAGGCTAGGGAAGTTAAGTTTCACTTTCTTTCAAGTGACATAGCTCGTCGTTAAAGTGAAAATACGCCAGTAGGGCAGGAAAAGTTTGCCTCGCAACTTCGCAACTCGCTGTTGAGGCGTCAAATGTAAGTCTGTACCCCGAGGGGTCGGTCATTCATGAACTCCCGTACGCTACCCGTGAAATCCAACTTAAGAAATCCGAAATCAATGCTGATTTCGAAATCAAATAAAAAATCCGAAATCAGCAACGAAATCACAAAACATTAAAGAAATCATAAAATCAGAAAAAAAAACAAAAAATCAACAAAGAAATCACGAAATCAACATAAAAATCACGAAATCAGAAGCGAAATCACAAAATCAGAAACAAAATCAGTAAAGAAATCGTGAAATCCATTACAAAATTCACGAAATCCAAAATCCAAAGAAATCGCAAAATCCGTCGAAATCACGGGAAAAATCTCAAAATTCGATGAAATTCATTGGATTTTATCGAATTCTGAAATCAAACGAAATCCGACGGAATCCGAAGAAATCAAATTGGATTTCAAAATCCCGAACACTTTTTCCAAAACGTCCGACCCCTCACTGTACCTCGACATAATATTTTGGTCCTGGATGACAAAACCAGCGATATATATCAAGGATAACCACAAAAAGCTAAAAATTCCAGTGTATCAGGGATACATATCAAAAGTGAATTTAAAACATACAAATGAATCAGGGATATATCAAGTAAAAAAATCCAAGTGTATCAGGAATATACACAAGTAAAGACAATAAAGTCTAAAATATGTTGATATACATTCTAAATAGCTTGAATATTTGTGTATCAAAATGAAAATATTCATTACAGGGGCAAAGTTAGTTTGATAAGAAGGCATTGGAAAATTTTGAGGGGGCATTTAGGGGCAAACCGAAATCTTATTTGAATGGGCAGGATATATTTTTGAGGGGGCATTGCCCCCTGGTGCCCCCCCGTGGCTACGGGCCTGCTTGTACACCGGTTACGTATTACGCGGAATGATTTTATCAGGCGTAGAGACCATTTCCGAAAACACACAGGGGCGAGGAGACCATTGGGGTATTCTTCCTTGCACCAAGGGCCATCGTCAGACGGTGCCAAAGTTCACTACAGGCGGGAGGAAAGTCAACTCGCACTGCCTCTAGCGGTGCTTCTAGGCGAGAGGGAGAAGACCCCAATGGCGGCATCGCCCCAGTGTTTTAGTTTCTCCTTATGTAATTTGTGTACGATCGGTCCATGGCAGTTCTGGTAAGGTATGATGTGTTCAACCATTTTATTTCCTCAGGAAATAACAAGTCATCGGAACTGAGAAGTATTTCTTTTTATGTAAACTTTACCCTTTCCTTTGGTTATATTTACACCGATATCATATTTTTCCAGTGCATAAAAGGAGAGCTACCTACTAAAAGAAACAAGACAGGACCGAGGTTGTTGCTTTGTCTTAAGTAGACAACATAAGTTTATAAATTAGTTTGAGCAAAATAAATTCTTTATCATAATTTCTTGACATCAATCTTCCCAGCAACTTACAACAGATTTAAACTTTTTTGGTGCAAACTTGAAAATTTGTCAAGGCAACAAGAATTAAAACTGTGCTTCCAACTTAGTAATCATCGACACGAAATCCCTTCAAAATAATTAATTTCATGATAAAATGTTTTCGGAAAATGGAATTATTCTTGAAAAAGCGTAGATATGTAATTTTTGAAATTAATTTAGAGGGAATAGATCGATTAACAGTAAAAATAAGTTGATTGAATTAAATATTGATTAAGGATTAAAGGAATAAAAGTAATTTAAAAAGAAATTGCAATATCTGAAACTTCAGTCAACTGATAAACCTCAGACATATCGTTTGTTTTTTCGGCCTTGGTCCAAACCAAGACGTTTTTTTATAATATCTGTCCCTTCAGTCTTAATGTAATTAAAATTTGAATAATTTCATGTTTTTTGTACCGACATACATTTGGGGTTGATCTATTTCTAATAGCTTAAAGAAGTACTTAAGTATAGTTAATTATATGAACTCATATCCAATAACATAGTTTTCGAAAAGCATATAATGTTGTACTTTATATATGAAGTTAGTTCAAAAATGACAGTATTTGAAATGTAGAATAAATTTTTTTATTTGTTGTGTACACTCTAAACATATATCAATGAGAATTTTTGAGGAAATGCATCATGAGTAGAAGAGCTTGAAGACGATGTCTATATAAGCATATTGTGTTGTACTTTATTTATGAAAAGTTTAAAAACGACGGTATTTGAAATATGGAAGAAAAATATTTGTTTCGTACACTGTATACATATACAGTGTTGTCGAGATCAGACCAACAGCTTCCTTTATGTACAACCCCCAATACTGCCAACGGGTGATGTCGTGCTAAATTATACAGGGTGTAAATAAATGTTTAGAATTCATGTTTTATTGTATTTAAGTGACAACGAGTGGCAAGATACACAAAGAATACAGGAGAATATGCGTGAATGCAACAAAATATTTTAAAGCACAGTCCTACGATTAGTCTTAGAACCTGGGCCTCAAATTGCAACCTCTAAACTGTTTAGTAAACAACTCAACGTAAATATTCGAAGTGTCTACCATTGTGGTTGAGGCACTCTTCCAGATGACTGTCCGTGTCTTGCATTACATTTGCAACCACTAAACTCATGACGCATGGCAAGACTAATGGTATTGCCGTCTTAGGTACTTCTCGTCCGTTAAGGCTTGATGTAGGGGGATATGATTATGCCTGTAGTAATGCCCTTGTAAACTGGCACGAACAGTAGAATGGCTTAGTGCAACTTCTTGTTCCACCGCTCTACTACAAGCATGAGATTGGCTTCAAAACTTTCTACGATGTCAAAGTCTGTATCCTCATTACAGACTATACAGTCTCTTCTACGTTCACGATCTTGCACTATCGAAATGACGAAAGTCCTCGCACCCAAATGTCGGTGTGGAGACCGTTCGGCATAAAGCACTACCTTTAGTTGAACCAGAGAGAATTTTACACATGTGTAAAATTCTCTATGGTTGAATGTTACCGCGACCTTCACCCAAAATAAACTTGCTGCCCAATTTTTCCTGGTTAGAATAAGTTGGCATTTTGCTAGGAAACGAGACCAACTACTGTAATTCTACTACTTAGCGACACTGAAAGCCCCTTTATATCTAAAAAGACCGGAAGTTCCTCAAAGTTGAGTTTTCAAAGATTGTCAGCTTGAGCAGCAGGTCATAGTATGTATAGTGGTGAAGGTCGCTTTAACATTCGACACGTGACACCACGGTATGTTTGGTCCTCCAATGTCCTGACCCTATAGGTCCAAACAATTACCATCCAGTTTTTCGGCTCAGCGTTGCGGTATTGCCGGTCCCATTTGAAATACAATTTCTGTAGTGTTACAATTTTAACAATACGCCTGTTAAAAAGGCACAAATACCGAAAAAAGAAACCATTGTAATAAAGGTTGGCCCCCTAACCTTAAACTATGAACAAAATAAAGAAAACATAAAGGTTTCTTTGGGAATGACTTTGAAGCAGAAGGTCCGAGTTGTCTGAGGAACCGAGAAAAAAGGCCGTAGTGAAAACTAATCGTCGTTACGTAGCAGTTAGGACCGAATTTAATTAGTTAGTCTCGTCTTTTAGCAAAATGCCAGTGTATTCAAACCAGGGAAAATTGAACATGATGTTTACGAGGATTACCCAAAACGGCAAAACCTTTGCGTGAACTAATTGAAGCCGATCCATTATTTTTAGAAAGGTACTGTTCTCTGACGAGGCTATTTAAGGATGGTACCTTAAACCTTCATAACGTGCATTTTTGGGAGGGCATTCTTGGAAACCAAATTATCGGACCCTTTTTCTTGATAAGAAAATCTCTGAAGGCATTTACTTGGACTTCCTGCGTCATGAGTTCGTTGCTTGTAAAGTAATTGAAAGACATGGACAGATGAAGAGTGCCTGCACCACAATGGTAATCACATTGAACATTTACGTTGACGTTGATGTGTACCAAACGGATTCGATTAGAGGTTGTAATTTGAGGCCCAAATTCCAAGACTTATCGTAAGACTGTGCTTTAAAATTTTCTGTTGCTCCCCCCACTTGACTGGTATGCTAGGTGGTATTTCAGTAGAAGAAAATTTATTGAATTAGGGATAGCGAGAGATGGCTAGTGATATGGCTTAGTTATGGGCTAGACGCCCTTGTTTTATTGGCAACATTATTACATTGAATGTTGCCAGATTAAATTGTTGCTGGTGATTTGGCGAACTATGCTAATGATATATTAAAATTTAAATGGAAAAGTTTCATTTTGACACATTCCTTACCCTAAAATTTTGTGTTTGGAGCCTATTAATGCATTATAGTGATAATGTAATTAATTTTAGTGTTAAATAGGAAAACATTTAGGCTGAAAGAACAACTGGCGTAGTTTAATCTTATTTTGTTATTTCAGTTAAGGGTTATCTATAGTTACCCAAAAAAAACCTGTTGTTTTCGATTAATTTTAATTAAATATGATCATTAAGTTGAAATTAACGGCTTATCTTCTTTTACTAGTGTTATTTCAGTTTATTATACGAGTTTGAACAAGAAATTCAGCAAACTTTAGAGGAGTGACTGTTTGACTCTTGCAGAACAATCACTACTTTGCCCCAAAACTTTTAAATATCACGCCTTTTCAATGGCTCTCTTTTCAAAATGGGGAAAAAAGCTTTTAAATGACAATTTAATTAATCGTAAGAATTAAACAGGAAAATGGAGGCTGGGTGAAAGATTTGTTAGTTTAATTATAAGGTATCCATGAATTTACCCAAAACACGAATCTTTCACATTCTGGGAGCACTGCCGTGCTCCCAGCCAAGTCGAGCACTGACATCCTTTTCTCGAAGCAACTCGTGGCACTTTTAAGCCCACTGTAACTTCGTGATGGGTATAGGTGAAAGTCTGAAATTTTGCTTGCCGCGAGGACTGTCAATCCTAGCTATTGTTTCCAAATTTCAAGTTCCTACCCTATATGCTTTTCGAAATATCGCAGATGAAATTTACCTTATTTTGTCACTCACTCACTCACTCACCGATCATCAAAATTCTAAGGTACTTCTAGAGGAGATAGAAACTTAAAATTCAGGATTTAGTTTTCATTTATTTTATAAAGCACAGAAAAATTAAAACATCCCGAATTTTTTATAAAATTGTTCTTTAGTTCTTTATTTTAAAACTAGATGGCGCTGCCGTCTTTTCAACAGAAATAGTGTGTGTTCTTGATGAAAGGACGTAATGGTCCAAAGTTAACCGAAAGTTAAATATATATTAAAGCTAATAGGAGTAGTAGTTTAATAGAAATGTGTCGTAACTGATGCTACATTCTTTTATTAGGATATCGCGTACAATCTTTATTGCATATTCTCTGCGGGTCGAAAGGGGTAATTCAGCGTAAATATGGACAAACGTTAGCGATTATATTGGCAAACGAAGTACCACGAGAGGGTCTTGTTTTAATATAACTACCGAAGTATAACGAGAGGGTCTACAAAAAGAAGTGAGATCCTAAGAAAAACATTAACATGTACAAAAATGGGCCAAGCCTCGCTTCGTGCCCTCTCCGCCGTAAAAGTTCTGAAATCCCATGTAGAGCCAAGTCTGCCTTTTGGTCTCATTCAATCGCCAATTGAACAATTATGTTATAAATTAAGTCCTTTTCCTAATTAATAACCAATATTCTTTGACTCTATCATTATTATACATCTTTGTTCGTATCAAAAATATCGTGACTTGGCAAGCGCAGGTGTACATAAGGTTATGCATAACTCGCCTTATAAACTTGTAAATAGGGTTATGCATAACTCACCATATAATTTGTACATAGGGTTGTGCATGACTCATCTTATAAACTTGTACATATCCCCTCGACCATAAACGATTTAGTGAATATCCCTTCGACTTCCTTTTAATATTACTTACTTGCGATTGCCAAGTCACGATATTTTTGATACGAACAAAGATGTATAATAATGATAGAGTCAAAGAATATTGGTTATTAATTAGGAAAAGGACTTAATTTATAACATAATTGTTCAATTGGCGATTGAATGAGAACAAAAGGCAGACTTGGCACTACATGGGATCTCAGAACTTTTTAGGGCGGAGAGGGCACGAAGCGAGGCTTGGCCCATTTTTGTACATGTTAATGTTTTTCTTAGGTTAATTATACTTGATTGAGTTTAATTTAACGGCTTATCTTGTTTATCTTGTGTGGATTTATTTTATAATAAAAGTTTCAATAAAATATTAACTTAAATTGCAATTACCCTAAAATTTTAATGTATGCGCTTTTGATGTATTTTAATGATCATTTAGATTAATTTGAAAGTGAAATAGGAAACTACTGTGGCTGTACGAAAAACTTGTGATGTTTTAATCTTAATTTGAGCGTGGTTCGTGAGAGTGGATTAAGCTTAAAATTTATTTGAATTTTTTACCCTATTTGCAATGTTTAGTGCAGTTTAATATTTTTGGCATATATTCATCATTATGGTACCCTAAACTTTTGGGTAGTTTAAACAGTTTATTTAAAAGTTATTTGAGCTTTTATCCAAAAATGTATATTTTGGTTTAATTTCACGTTAATTATATTTAATTGAGTTAAAATTAACGTAGGATTGTGTTTTGGCAGTGTACATTTAGGCTATAAAATGAGTTTAAATGTATACTTCACCTTAATTGCAATTTTTAGTGGAGTTTTCGATTCTTATTTTACCCTAAACTTTTGAATTTCGCGCCTATTAAGGTGCTTTCGAGATAATTTAAATTAGCTTAAGTGTGAAAGAGAAAACATGGGGCTTTACCAACGGCTTGGTTAGATACAATCTTAATCAAGGACATCATTTAAGAGTTATCTGAGTTTTCATCCAAAAAAAATGTACATTCGGGGTTTAATTTCACGTTAATTACACTTAATTACGTTGAAATTAACTTGTCGTCAGTGCTCATTAAGCTTATAAAATGACTTTTAATAAATAATTCACCTTAACTCTAATGTTTAGAGGAGTTTTTTATTATTTCCAACACATTGCGTTAAATTTTTATCATATCCTGTGCTAGTTTTGTGGTAAAGATTATCTATACAATATGTTAATGAATGATGTTATTCTATAGTTTAGCTTGAATACCAGTAATTAAATCAAATACCTATACAATTCATAGCAATTTAAACCAATAAACAAACGGCAACGTGGACTGTGGAAATAGCAAACAACGTAACCCTCCGTTTCTAACGTGGTTACGTTGAGAGAATCTGTGATGTAAACATGAAAATTATTTGACTAATTAAATTATATAACGACACTGTCCTCCTGGATTAACCAGCACCACTGTTACTTATGAATTAAACAATCCACTGTTGGTAACAAATAGTTTATAAAATGATAACGTAACATCACAGTATAACTGATTCAATAGGACCAAAATTGTTTTAACGAATAATCTGGTCCTCTACATTGGTTTAGTTTTAAGGAATTATATCACACACCTTCACAATTAGTAGCATTTTAGTGAGATTAACAAATAATGAAACCGCGTATACCTGTCCTCAAATGAGAATGTTGAGTGAACTGCGCTAACCAGTAACCTATACACCACTCTTTTAACTGCCGTAGGAAAACACATTGAACATTTTGTGATCTTTCCTGTAATATTTTGAAGTTGAATTCTTCACAGGGTGAAAACACTACCGTTGATTTCTAAACCATTAACAAATAATGAAACCCAGTATACCTCATACGTAACTCTCCGTTTCCAACGTGGTTACGTTGAGAGAATCTGTGCTGATGTAAACATGGAAATTCCTCTACATTGGTTTAGTTTAAGGAAATATATCACACACCTTCACAATTAGTAGCATTTTGGTGAGATTAACAAATAATGAAACCCTGTATACCTCAGTCCTCATATATTTGTTTGTAGCAGGAAACGAAGCAGACTGCGTATTTTTGGAATACAGAGCTGGAAATGAGCTTTTTTTATCTTGAAAGGGGAAAGACTATATAAATACTATATTACATAGACAAACTAAAATACAACTTAAGCCTTGGCCGTAAAGAACGTTCAAAAACTTACTTTAAATGATATAAAAACCTCTGTTAACTGTAATTATTTACCTGAATTACTTTTCTAGACGAAAATTCGACCTGATAACGACCTATTTCTTATTAAGGGTGCTACAGTTAATTAGAAAATACATATAAAGGTGCTCAAGCTCGGATGAAATAGTAAAGTAATCTGTCAGCGTCTACTGCTAGATAGTCTGACTCAAAAGTAATTTTGACGTACTTTTAGAATTAACTAAAATTAACATACTTAGAGTTAATTGATTTAAATTAAACTAGCCGATAGCACACCTTGAATACATAATTGTTAAATTAAGAGTATTCCGAAAAGTAATTTCGCTCTAGTTTTTCAGTTAGAGGTGGCTAAATATCACGAAAAACCCCATGTTAATCTCCATAGGAAAAATGGTAAAAGCATGTGAATTTTGCTTTAACGTTACAAAAGAGTATCAAGTCATATCTACAAGGGCCTACCGGCCCTGTAGAATTTCTTCGTTCCATGCGTTTACTTTTTGGATCAATAAAGAATTTATTATTTGGTCTAATAAATAGTAAATTTATACGAAAAATATCAGGAAATTGGTTTTTATTTACGAGAAAACTGAACTGGGACAATTGATTTTTATCAATATAAATCTGGAAACATTTATTTAATCTCGAGCAAGCTTGTATTTGCAATTTTTATATAAGTCGATGAAAAAAGGAATGTTTCAATAAATAGGGTAGGGTAAAAGCATTCAATAATATTTCATCATTTGATATTACACAATCAAAAGTACTTGCCTGTCATCATCGTCTCAAAATAAAAAATAATCAAAATAAATTTTTGACAAACTAGTTAAAAAATAAACTAAAAACCCATTTCGTAATCTCACTCATTATTTTCAAATTAAGGTAGTTTGTTTATTTTAACGAAATTACTTAATGACATTAAATTTAATTATTAGTTTAGTTAATTAGTCTAATTACATTAATTCGTTCCTGGGGCGGCGCAAACCCTTTTAAGAAATTATCATTGAAACTGCTCGCCCATTTACCATTTTTAATAATTGGCCCCCCGAAATATTTGGCGGTTCCCAGCAGCCTCGGGTGCTAATTTGTTGTTCTATTGTATAAACGTTTACCATTGTTGCTTTGCACTGAAAGAATTGATCAATAATGGTCTTTATACCCTTGACAAAAGTGACAAGTTAATTAAGGCGCGTTGTAGGTTAGTTTTGGGAGGGATTATTGAACCAAATTTTCAAGCTAGGGGTCGCTTAAATCTGGGGCAATGGCACCCTGTGTTAATTACTCATTAAACGTTAACCGTAATAAGTTATTCAACTGCCACGTCGTTTTGGGTTATTTGTAAAATCCACGGGGCGAATATCCTGTATTTAGAACCATTTTAATTTAGAACGAAGGTATTTCAAACAGGCCTTGGTTTAATTGTTGAAAATACCCTACTAAAAGGCTGGGTATCGTAATACCCCGTCTTCAATCAAAACAGTCCATGATTGAAACCCAATATCACTTGACGCTATTCCCAAAGTTGAAGAATACCCTGTTTTAACTGTTACTTTAAGGACAAGTAATACCGTTTTAACGCACTTTGTTATCGATATAGTGGTACAAATTTCGCTCTTTTGTGCTTCGTAATGATTGTGCCACATTTTTGATATAGAAGCGGAGTCATTTTCTAGTTTGGTTGGTGCCCTTTTGTCACAACTCTCAGTGGCACCCCCAAAAGATTCCCGCGTAGTTATTGAGGGGATATGAGTTTATTTCCAGAGAGTGTTTTTGTTTGAACTTGCGGGACATATCTTGGATTCTTTAGGGTCTTTTTTAAGCCTTGGCCTTTTGTTAGGAAAGGAACCTAAATGACACGCGGACTTTCCAAAGGGAATCGAGAATGCTGTCTGAATGGTCGGGAATGTTCCATTAGAAGTTGATGTCCCCCCAAAAAGGGAACATAATTTAAGTGTCTTTGAAAGCTATTTTTGGTCAGAGATCGCTTGTACTGGTGTTTAGTAAAGGCGTGTCTTTCAAAGGTTACGTTAGACTTAGTCATTAGCCAAGCGAGCCAAGATATCTGGTCAATTTTCTTGAAACCATTAACGAGGGGAGACACAAAGGAGAAAATGTCCCCGGGTTATATTCCAACCAAGGCTTAACCCAAAATGTCTTGTCATTATTCTCAATACTTTTCTACTTGCTTTCGTCAACAGCAAGCGGTACGAGCCAAACAAAACCATCGTATTATATCCGAGGACGCCGATTCAAGAACATCGTCCAATTCGATCCTGTCTTCCGGGACTAGTAGTACCATCACCACCAACAACGGATTAAGTAAACCGACGCTCAACACAAATTCCCCGGACTCGGAAATATACCCGGTTGTGATTAGAAGGAACAGTGCAGATAGGTTATTGGATGACAATCAAGACGAAGAGGTTATCAATAAGTCGGACAGTCCGGTACGCGCGGTTGGCTTCAAGGAAAGACTACGGTTTTTTCAACAACAGGAATCTAACGGTGGCGGCGGTGGTGCGAGTAGTGTTAGTGCTCAAAATGGAGGTGGTACGCGTAAGACTTGGAGTAGCAGTGGTGAATGGACACCGGCTGCACGGAGAGGCGAAGCGACTGTTTTAGACGAGGATGACGCGGCCACAACAATCACGAGTACTACCAGAGACAACAGTGACGCGTTAAGTGATTTTAGGACTCGTTCCGAATCGGATTTTGACGTATCGGATTTCGTCGTGCATCGGACTACTTTCGCGGAGGATTTAGACGACGCTTACGATAGTTGTTCCGCCGTGGAGGAAGAGTCGGTCGTTTCCGGATCCGGTTCGACACCGGTGACGTCACCCGTTAGGATTATCAAAGTGGAAATTGAGGATAGGACTGAAAATGTGGTGTCTTCGACGCCGAAAGGAATTGACCTTCATGGTCATCTGAGCCATGATGATGAAGGCTTAAATGACCTTGATGGACACGGTGATTCACCGCTCGTCGAGCAACCGTCCAGTGATCCTGATGACGATTTTGTCGAACAGGAGAGGGAGTTGCAAAAGAGACAAAGTGAGTTTTTGTTTTTGGACTTAATTCTTTGTAAATTTCGTAAATTACTATTACCAGAAGGGGATAATTGTAGAAGTATGACATTAGGTATCCTCTTAATACATTAGTTATGTAACATGATTCTTCCCATTCTCATGCACCTTTTTGTTTGCTTTCCTGTTCATCAAACTGTTTTGTAGTAAATACATAGCAATGAACCCACAAACTTCGTCTTGACGCGAGACAAAAATCCTTGGCAAATAGTTCAGCGCTAATAGAGTAATAATCAGGGAACTATTTATCGCGTACGTGATTCATTTATAATAAATGTAAAATTATGTTGGGAAGAATCGTGTTACAATTACCCCGACCGCCTTGTGGTGGTACACTTCTCTCGAAGAGAAGTATGATATGCTTCAGCTAATACGCGTTTGTTAGGGTAGGCAACCAATGAACACCATTCTTCAATTTCATACAATCGCTACTATAATAAACGAACTGTAAATAAAACAGCCCACCCCCCTCCCCGAGTTCTTGTAAACTCTTCTTCGCTAACTTCTAAGACCTGATGAACTCTTACGAGAAAGACGTTAGGCTTTTAGAGCAATCAATTTTTATATATTTTTTACGCGTGTTTCTTACATCGTTTGTTCAGGTGGATTGGCGCGAGACGAAAACGCGGGAGATGCCGAGGGACACGAATCGGAAGAAGGGGGAGGCGGAACGGAAACGGAAGAAGAATCCGAAGAAGATTTCGTGGATAACTCTGCTTCTTATATGGCAGCCGATCCACGTCGATACGTTTACTACACGGACGAGAACGAATTGGAAGTCATTCTCGAAGAACCGGAAGAGGAAGCCGAGGCCGAAATGTTGCAACAGCAACAAGAAGAAAATTACCAAGACGACGAAGACGATGAAGATGAAGATAGCTCCGATTCGGATGCCAGGAGCAGCACCGTTGATTCCGTTGTTCAAAGGATTATTCCAAGTACAACCGAAGCCCAGAAATTGATCAATCACGAGGAAGATCTCGCGACGGAGACTAAAGTTTCTATCAATGGAAATTCTCAATCGCGCAAGACCGAGAATGGTGAGTTTTTATCTATTCTTACCTTTTGTTTGTAATATTTTGGATTGCTGTTATATTTGGGACAACATTACCGCATATTGAACTCATTTTAGGGTTTGGCAATAACAAAACAAACAAAAAACACATTTTCCCTTAACGTCATGAGAACCATCTTGTTTTTAGCCCATTGTAAAACTAACACATTCAACACTCGCAAAGTAGTATATAACCTTTTGCGCGTTACTCCACTTATTTTTTTATTATTTATTATTAGTTCACGTGCAGTTGTTCCAACGTTGTATAACTATGTTTTACTAATATAAGAGAGATTAAGCTATGGGTGGAGACCATCTTGTTTTTAGTTTCACAAATAACCCATTGTAAAACTAACGCATTCAACACTCTCAAAGTAGTATATAACCTTTTGCGCGTGACTCCAGTTATTTTTTTGTTCACATGCAGTTCTTCCAACATTGTATAACTATGTTTTACTAATATTAGGGAGATTAAGCTATGGGAGGAAACCATCTTCTCTGAAAAATTAATCCATTAAGCTATACGTTTATATATATATAAGAAAAAACCCGACTGTAGCTTGCTGGGGCTGCTGTCGCCTTCGTGGGAGCTTTTGCCTTTTCGATTATGTATACACTAAAACGAGGCGGGGAAAGGTCTTTTACAGGCGCGATAAATCTTCTTGATGACTGGGGAACATTTATTTTTCTTTCTTCCCCATCAGTAGATGCATTTCCTGCCCCCTCCCAGCCCACTTCCCCAAGAACCCCACGTCATTAATTTTAGACTGAAGAAAAAAATTAAAAATATATAGGATATATAATAATACAGGTTTTTTATATTAAAAACAAAAATAAAATAGCGTTGGTTTCGGAAACGTTTACGTGGAAGGTTATAAGGCGACGGTGACGCCAATGTAAATATTCAATTTTTATTACAAGTATTTTTAAATCATAGAATTGATTAGGAATTATAAATACATTTTTAAGAGTGTCTTTAAAGGTGTGGTCAGGGATAGATTTAATTTTAGAAGTAGGAATGGAGAATAGGGTAATATCTGGGCGCGCGTCAAAGTCCCGAACCCCCTTCCACGGGACGGGGGGGGGGTATGAAAGAAGAGACGGGTCATAGCGACAGAGGTAACAAAGGGATTAACGTATTTTTCGCTGTCCCCGTCAGCAACGTCATCAAAACGTAGTTTAAGTGAGCCAATAAGATAATTTAAACTTTTCGTTACGTGTTGGAGGGAGAGTACGCTCTATACTGGGTGGTCTATGAGTCGGACTGAAGTAAATACTAACCATTCTCCATTCCTACTTCAAAAATTAAATCTATCCCTGGTGTGGTAGAACCGAAGTATAGTTGGTTCTATGGGACTTCAATTTTAAGCCTGTCGTTCTGTGACAAAGGACACAGTTTCAAGTTACGTATGAACCCTTAAAATTAACTAACAAAGGGTCGTGCGTAAAAGGCTAAAATCATAGTTTGTTTAGGGTGTCCCTCCTTAGGAGCAAAATGTGTCATAAAAGTTACATTTTGTTACTCAAAATTGTCAAAATTGATTTCCCATAGAACCCGCCCACTGTACTTCGGCCTTATAATTACCATTTTTTGAACAACCTGCATATTAAATTGGGGTTACCATACACCTAGCATTTCTCACAGTAATTTGGTATCATATACCGGTGTACGATTATTAAGTATGTCAGGGGTATTCCGGTCCTAAATCATGTAGGTATATATTTTCCAATACTCCAATATAATATTTTGGGCGGAGTATGCATATGGTATATGGTCTAGTTAGAACTGAAAAATATATATATCGAATTTCACTTTTAACCACGAAACTAAATAGTGTTCGATGCATTATAAGATATAAGGCTACCAATTGATATGTCAGGTATATTTAAATTCGGTAAGTTTTATTTATTTATTTACTTACTTATCATTAATTTCATTTATGCTGTACACCCATTAAATCGTGATATGAATTTATTTTATAACAATTCGCGTTTGCGCATGACATGATATAAACAATATTCGCTGCTTGTATTGTATTTTGGCCAAGGCTTAGGAAAAGAAAGAGCCACCCTTCCCCCTTTATTATAGATTAGTTTGGCTGTGACGTAGCGAGAAACAATAGAAGTTGGACCGTGGAATATGCGAACGTGCAGGTCGAATTAACAAGCATTTTCTGTCCATCGGTTTCGTAGGCAGTTTTTGTTTTATGATGATATGGCATAAATTATTCTTAGATTTCTGATTGATTTAATTTCGCTTGCCTCTGAGCCTATGAGGATCTCAGGGACATGTCCTCCTATGCGCGCTTTACTTCCGGTTTCTACCGCTAGACGAGAAAAGAAAGATTTTGAAGGCGACGTCTCGGAAGGTCAAGGCTAAAATTCGCAGTCTCTTGCGCGACGTAGTGTCTTTCATCTTTTCTCTCCCTCTCTCTCTTTCATCTTGAGCTTCTTTTTCCGTTGGCCATCCCTCGGTTACATGTCTCTTTTGGAAAATTTCGGGGTCAATGGTACGGTTGTGTCAACCCTCGGTGTGTTATCCCAAACCTTAGACGTCAATGAGTGGGTTGAAGACTTGGGTTTAGGAAATTTGCAATTAACATCATGGTTGGATTGTACTAATTGTAAGTTGTTTTAATTACAATTTACATCTGGGTTGGGGGTGTTGTAGATAAAGATGCTAATCTCTTTAAGTATCAAAGACATTAACGTTACGTTTCTTAAGGTTATCTTTTCTGTTTAATCCAAGCATAAGTTTATAAGATATGTTCTGTTCCATAAGTTTGTAATGTCTGGTTACAAACTGGAGCTTGTCATGAAGTGAGGTCGATTATAGATTCGAGGTAAAGCGACGCCTGGTGAGGCGCTATCAATGGCTTAGTAATGCAGACTAAATAGGAAGATGGAAGTCCTGCAAAACTAACCACCGAGTGTAGGACTTCAATTCTCGCTTCCGTCGTTCTCCCTCGAACTAGCTCTTAGTGGTTGTGTCATACTTATGGTAGGAACATATCACTTGTAAATTTATGATCCAAGGATATATGTGGGCGAGAAACAACCATCCGAATTAAATTCAATGGAAGTTTAGTTAATTCTAGAGACTATAGTTAATTAATACGTGGAAAACATTTTAATAGCGTGGGTTAAAGGTTTAATCTTTTTTTTCTTTGAAGCCGTTTAAATGTAAGCGTTGAAGTAAACCATAGCGAATTTGATATAGATTTAGTCTAGGGACGGACTTGAAAAAGTTAAGAGTCGTGGTTTCGAGTTTCACTTGGTCGTCTCAATCCAATTATTAAATATAGGAACGCTTGATTACTTTCGTTTATTTGGGGAGAGAGATAGAAAAAAAATCGGTGCCAAATTCTTGTCTGTAGCTGATTTGATTCGAAAATAACCAAAAAAAAGTTCTCAATTAAAACTAGGACGAGTTTGCTAATTAGAAAGTATTGAGTTATATGAAGTTCCTCTTCATTTCGCTTTTACATGGTCCACTGAAATCTGACTCGCGGTTACCTACCCATGGGGTTTTTTTTTTATGAAAGGATGAACAACGAATTCTTCACCATATTCTTGTGTTTGTAATTGCCTAGCGTAGGGTAAAAATAATTTATTCCCAAAGAAATTACTCGGTCACATTCGTGGCGTGGCATTGCGAGAGAAATGTAATGGTAGATTTTTGTGTGCAGAGAAAATTCAAAATTGTGTGTGTTTGTTGATGTGTGTTACTGAAGAACTTTTTTATTGGAGATGTTTTCGTCGAAATTTGTTGGTATGTTTATGTTTATTTGATTATTTTTGACTATGGTTTATTTTAAATCTACTAAAGGAAATTTATGCCAAAATTAAGTTAGTTTTAATGTATAATTACGGATATTTTTTATTATTTTTGTTTAGAGATTATAACACTTGATTTTTAGTTCGTATACCTTTTGAAATTTGTTGCTAGTATGTTTAATTATCAAAGGAAAATACAGCAAAATTTAATTTTAATTTAATGCATATTTAAATATGGTTTGAAGTATTTTTTAGCCTTGATATTTTGCTGGGTTATCTTTGAAAACACGCTGTAACTGACGTCACGAATTAATTTGCACGTAAAATAAAAACCACATGAGCTGCGGCCTAGATTATAATTATTTTCAATATTTAATGAATTCATTCTTAGTAAGCATTTAATTATATTTCTCTAACAATAACTTTGGCCTTTGAAATAAGCGCGGTAGAGGTGTGTGTTGTACGCTTTATATAAGTAACTCGATTTTATTCAAATGGCAGCCCGTATTAATTATAAATATTCTTAAGTACAGTTAATGTTACGTCTGTGCCGTTATTACGTTTGAAAGTCTGGCGATTTTATTCAAATGGCAGTCGGTATTACTTATAAATAGACTTTAGTACAGTTAAAGTTACGTCTCTGCCATAATTACGTTTGAAAGTCTGGCGATTTTATTGAAATGGCAGCCCATATTAATTATAAATATACTTTAATACAGTTAAAGTTACGTCTCTGCCATAATTACTTTTGAATGCAACATTCAGGGTGGTTTTTCTTATGATTTATTCTAGCTTGAAATTTGATGTTTTAAAAAATTACTTTTGGTGAACATTTCTTTTGTTCTGTATACGCATCTACGAATTCAAAGTCAGAATGACTTGAATGTGTATGAATAAAGTTATTCTTTAAGTTTCTCCCCTCCCCCATCTATTTCCGCTTAAGTAACAACTAAAATTGACTATATGCCCTCCATACACTCTTGTATAGCGGCAGTTATCAAAGAACTATAACTACAGTTCAAGGGGAGTGGTTTAAAGTACGTCATTAGCTGTATAAGTAAAGTTACAAACCGAAGAAAAACTAAGAAAAACCAGAAGTATATAATACTTAACTTCGAGAGAAGTGTACCACCACAAAGCGGGGTAAGTGTAACGTCACTCTTCCCAACATCGGAACATTTAGAGCAAGGTTACTAAACCGATAAATAGTTCCCTCATCAATACTCTATTAGCATTTAAAATATTTGGCAAGACGCGCTTGTGCATTTTTGTCCAACGGTGAGACAATCAAGCTTAGATTTCTGGGGATTTAGTGCCAAACAACTATAGATTTCACCTTACGGTGCGATGCCCTTTTCTAGTTTAATGAGCGGGAAAGCAAACTAAAAGGGTGAGCCTGGGAAGAATGACGTTACATTAAGAGGATACAGAGTGTCATCCTTCTTCTATTATCCCCTTCTGGAAAAGTTTATAGAAAACTATGATTCACTCTAGTGTGAAGTTAAGTTGATACTATGATGAAGTTATTTATTTTTTGATTTTTTTTGGGGAGGTTAATCGGTAACGTACCTTGCCACCCTCACCAGGAAAACCACCTTGATCCAATTCCAAACATTCCTGCATTCTCGACAACGTTTATTAGTTTAATTTTTTGAAATACTAATTAGCTGGCTATATAGATGTATTATAAATTTTTTTTCACTTTAAAATAAAGAGTGACAGGTTTTTGCAGAAGTAATATGTTAAAATACCATTTTAGGGATTGTTAAAGTAACTCCCCCCTCTATTCCCTTATCCTGTTTCAAACTCCCAGGGGACGTTTTTCAGTTCTTAAATCATTTATTTTGTCGTCGACAACCTTCGTTGTATGGTAGTGTTTTTTTTTACACCAGTTCGTTTTTATCTGATGATGATTGGTGTTTGGAAACGTTGATTGCTTCTCAACAACGGAACGGAACGGGTGTATTTTGGGGTCGTATCTTCGTATCAGTATATATATATTTATTGAATTGATTAGATTATATTTAAATAAGCAAGTACTCGCTCGTATCGCCAGAGTTAATTTAGTTTGAAACAGGATCTTCGATTTAATTTGCGTTTAGTTTTAGATTAAATTCTTTTTGTTTTGTCAATGATGTCTTTAGGTAATTATGGATGCCGTTGTTTTCAATGGGTTTTTTGTAAATTTTGTGTTTATGTAACTACTCCACGTGAAAATTGCCGCGTAGTGTCAAATATCTCGTGAAAATTGCCGCGTAGTGTCAAATATCTCGTGAAAATTGCCGCGTAGTGTCAAATATCTCGTGAAAATTGCCGCGTAGTGTCAAATATCTCGTGAAAATTGCCGCGTAGTGTCAAATATCTCGTGAAAATTGCCGCGTAGTGTCAAATATCTCGTGAAAATTGCCGCGTAGTGTCAAATCTCTCGTGAAAATTGCCGCGTAGTGTCAAATCTCTCGTGAAATTTGCCGCGTAGTGTCAAATCTCTCGTGAAATTTGCCGCGTAGTGTCAAATCTCTCGTGAAATTTGCCGCGTAGTGTCAAATCTTGTGCGTTGTCACGCGTTCTTTCATTAAGTCATGGTTTATTTATCTAATTTTGACTTTCATTGTTATTCTTTTGAAGGTATTAGTTCCGACGATGACTCTATAAAGTCGCCCACTTCTTTGGGTGGAGGATTATTTGGCAAAGAGGATAATCACGATGATTCCGGAGTGGCCGAAGACCACCCGAGTAGTAGTAGCGCCGCTGAAGAGTTGGATGACCCCTTATCACCCTGTTCTTCCTTGGACCACAAACTTAACGGAAGTAACCTTATCGTTAAGGGCTTTGAAAGTCCGGATCCCTTGCCGAGACTAGAAGAAAATATCTTCACAAGTAACTTGGAAGTTCCCTTAGTACCACCAAGGTAAGGTGACATTTTTTTATATAGTGATTCTTAGTTCTTAGAGACTCTTGCTCAAAGTAGGCTTAACTACGTAATAGTTCACTCCCTCTTTAAGATTGGGGTGTCTTTCAAACGTTATTAAGTTTCCTAACAACCCTTTTTTTTTTCGTCATTTTTTCTTGTCACGTTTCTCTTTAGACCGCTACCCAATTACATTCCCGTAAATGGCTATCACAAGAAACAGGAAATTAAAGAGAAAAACGACCAAGATCGTGATGAAACCCCACCAGCTCTTCCGTCGACTCCTCCACCGAAAATTCCTTCCCAATCCCCGCCTACACAGGTCAAGCAGTCACCCGAAATAAAGCCCAAAAGTAACGGTCACGTCACCTTCAGTGCGAAGGACAGCAACGAAGATGAGGTCATCACAACCAACAGGCCTAGAAGCACGACGCTGAGTTGGGACCCGGTAGGATTTACTATAGAAAACCACCACGTGACGTTTGTAACCTAAATCCGTATTATTATTTTAAACTTTATAGTCGGATTTATTGGCGGAATTGTATAAAACTCCACAAATTAATGAAGTAAGTTCTCACGAATGATTTTTAATAATAGTTTTTTTTATTAGACTAATTAATTTTGTTCATAATTAACAGCGAAGTGATTGTCGAAATGTGTCTTATCCCGGGGAACGTCCCGTCATGATGGAAGGTTATTTAGAAAAATTACCAACTGGAAAACGGAAATCAACCTATTGGAACTCTTGGAAACGGAAATACTTCAAAGTTTTTGATGGACATTTACATTGTTACGATGTAAGTACTATTTTTTATTTTTTACTTTTTATTTTACTTGATGGCGGAGAAACGTTTGCGTAGACCTCGCACGGTCGGCTGGTTGTAAAATTTTCTTTCTCTTCTTTCTTTCTTCCTCTCAACCTTCAGAGTAGTTATTCGGAAGAACCACGTATGTCCTTACTTTTAATGGGAGGGACCCTTGAAAGACTCGACGACAAAGTTGTTGGATTGGACGATAGAGTAAGTACCGGTTGAGTGTTTTTTTATTTATTTATTTACCATCGGGGATAGTTTTAACCGAGGCTTAACTGACTCTCTCAGAAAGGACACTACTTGGTACTGAGATGCCATAGTGTTACGGATACCGATGATTGGTTTGACGTCCTATCTTGGCATTGTCAAGAAAACTTTGACGCTACTTACGTTCACCCCGTCGCCTACCCATTACCTAGTCGCAAAAAAATTGTCATAATTGATTTGGGAGGTTGTTCCACAAGGGCTGGTATCTTGATGGATCAACGTAAGTCATTTTTAACTATTGAATACTAATTTTAAACTAATTAAACATAATTATAGCGACACTACCGCAAGTTTATTTCCCGAATGTTTGCGCGTCTAATAAAGTTAATAGTCAAAAGAAAGTCTTTGGTAGTGAAGCCTTGGTTCCTTATACAAGGCAACAATCCGTAATTTCGTTTCCAATTCAACCCACAGCCAAGATAAGCAAGGTAAGTAAAGCCAAGGAGCTAATTGCGTGTCCTCCTAGTGCCCTAATCTTTTGAGTACATGGTTTTTCAGTACACTCTGGATGTTGATTCACTGCCAGTTTTATTTAAAAAAGTCTTTACGGAATTGAACATGGATCCATCGCTTTACACGGTGGCCTTATGCGTTCCAAGAACTCTCAGCCCTCAAACGCAGCTAGCCATAACCAAAATGCTCTTAGAGGATTTTGGTGCTCAAGGAGTCAATATGACACATCAAGCTCTCCTGACGTTATACGCTTATAGATCCACTTCCGGCGTGGTTGTGGACGTCGGAGATCGACTCGATATCGTTCCTGTTAGCGAAGGTAAAACAATTTTGCCAAGGCTTATCTTGATTTCGCCAAGGCTTATCTTGATTTCGCAAAGGCTTATCTTGATTTCGCAAAGGCTTATCTTGATTTCGCAAAGGCTTATCTTGATTTCGCAAAGGCTTATCTTGATTTCGCAAAGGCTTATCTTGATTTCGCAAAGGCTTATCTTAAATAATTATTTTCTTTCAGGTTATATCGTCGAAAATGGCATAACTAGGTTACCTTACGGTGGTAGACGAATAGCTCACCATTTAAACCACACGTTGGCGCACAAACAAATAAGTCTCCTCAGTGACGTAGAATCATTCCTGCTAAGATATCTATTGGAGCAAAGTTGTTACGTGGCTCAAAATTATGATGAAGAGGTTGAAAGGTGTAGATACGACCCAGAAAGTGTCGAAAAAGTGATACCGGTTGATAAATTCTTGCAGGACAACCCTCCTTTCAAGTAGGTCTAGTTATAGGCTTAGCATTAAGCCTAAAAAAAGTTACTGATGTAACTTTACGTAATATAGGTCAGTTACTATGGAGTTTGGAAGGTTTCACGCGCCAGAGGGGCTCTTTAATCCAAAATTATGGGGTCTTGATAGCCCCGGTTTAGCCAAATTAGTTCATAAGGCGATACAAGAATGCGGAATGGATGTCAGAAAGGAAATGGCTCGCTCCATTTTCCTCAGTGGCGGTGTCACGTGTCTACCCGGTTTTGCTCAAAGATTAGAGAAAGAAATTGATAAATTGACGCCTAATAGTGTCATTCCAAAGGTATATTAATTAGGGCCAAGGCTTAAAGGTTGACAAGGCTTAAATTAACCGTCCGTTTCTTTGAATTTGACAATTTTAGGTTCACGCTTCTCCTTACCGCCAACATATGGCGTTTTTAGGTGCCTGTCAAATGTCCTTGTCAAACGAATTTCAAAGAGTTTGTATCTCCAGGGAAGAATGGATGACATCTTCCAATAATCAGCGAGCTTCCTTAATTAACCGATGGCACCTCTGATTAACAACAGTAATTAATTAAAATACACCCCCCCCCTCTAGAAACATTTTCTTACTTGAAATAAATAAAAAAGAACCAAAACCTCGCCAGTGTAATATAAAAACCTCTTAACCAATCAGAGCTTTCCTGTTTGGATTAATGCCAAAATATAATTATTTTTTAGATAGGTCCACCTAACAATTAACGTTTGGGAGGTGTAACTATTTTTATTTTATTTTTTCTTTCCTAAGATTTAATGATAATTAATTTTAATTTAACCCAAATAACTTCGAATGTGATGAAATTTTTTGGGCTCAGATTTATTCAATTGTTTAGAAACGTTTTGTGAATAGATTTACTTCAATATATTCCATCTACGTAAAAAAAAGGTTTTTTTAAGTATAAAACGGACTTAATTATAATTAACTAACGGCGGTGATTAGTAATTAGGTCGTTTTAATTAATCCATAAATGTAAATAGTTATTAGGTTAATGTCGGTTTTTAATTGACATTAAAAAAGCCTTTTAAAAAAATGGTATGTATACAAAAGGTTTAAATAATTAATTAATTATCAAAGTAACTAATTAATTAACGTATTGGAAAGAATAGACATTCCATTTTGTTTTTGTGTTTTCTAGTTTGTTTTTCTGTAAATAGTCTAATAGACCTATTTTTAATGGAAAATCCTTTTACAACTTCTCAAACGCGGGAAAAAAACAGTAAAACTTAATATTTATCCAGCCAAAATTACTTTTCTTCCATTTTTTATTTAGATTTAGACTTAATCGAAATTAAAAGATTCTAATTTCATTAATCCAGTTACTTTTTTATATATATAAAAACAATTTTGCTAACATCTTAGACAATCTAAATCTTAAGTTTTTGTCAAAATAATTAATAAAATAAATGAGTTTCCCGCTATTTTCGCTTAAATTTATTGGTTTGCTTTTCAGAAATGGCTACTTTCGGCAACGTGGCACTTAAAATTTTAAGTTTGGTTCGGGTCAAAGGTCAAATTTCAGTAAAATTGCAGACGACGCGACTGCGCTGTCTGGACTTTTTTAGTCTGCGGTGATGAAACGTGTGAAGGAGGCGAGTTTTGGTTATTGTAATGTTTTACTTTAATTATTATTAGAGTTAAGTTCGCGATGATAAAATTAGTTAGTACTAGATTAAAATCTTTCGTTACTACGCGGGAAATATCTTAATAATTAAAAGTAAGTAATAAAACATTTTGAAACGGAAGATTACCTATTTTTTAGTTTCACTAAGCCTTGGCCATTCCTACGTTTTCAAAAATTCAAATTCATATTTTCATAAACTAGTCTAAACTTGAATTAGGGTTGAATTACCGGTTTTGCTTCTAAATTAATGATGATTAGTTTAACCTCTGCCCTATAATTCCAGTTTATTTTTCGAAAATTAATTATCTTATGATTTATAGGAATAAATAAGTAAATGCAATGGATAATGTGTCAAAGAAAGAAATGCATTCCTCATCATATAACTACGAGCTTCTAGCCAACACTCAGGTAAAAATCTTATATTTTTCAATGTTTTTTTTCCGTGTAAGGGGCATAAAACCATGCTTTTCATGCTTTGGTGTGGTATTTGGTTATATATTGAGCAAATGGTTTCCTCAAATCCTGAGTAGTGTAAGGTTTTGTTGGGAACAAAGTTATCTGATAGTTGGCGATCTTTATATTGGTTTCTGTTGTTTTTGCGAGTGAGATGGGGAATTTATAATTAACAAGGTGTTGATTTAAACCTGGCACAATTTGTACCCCAATAATTTGGACCAAATTCTTACCATTGATTGTTTAAATATGTTTTGAACCAAAGCTTGTTTCCTATTGTCGTAACTTGATTCCTATTCATGTACACTGACGCGTTTATTGTGATTCTATTGGTGCAGGTATGCAATGTAGTTGCTTTAGTAGTAGTAGTAGTAGTGCAAGTAGTTCCATGAATGAGTAGAAAGTATGGGATTTGGCAACAGTAGCGATATAATACCATGCTTTTCAAGCTTCGATGTCAGTATTTGGTTATTAAGCAAATGGTTTCCTCAAATCCCGGTAACGTAAGGTTTTGTTGGGAACAAAGTTATCTGATACTTGGCGATCTTTATATTGGTTTCTGTTGTTTCTTCAAATGGGATGGGGAATTTATAATTTGGACTGTTTTGAACCAAAATCTTTTTCCTATTGTAACTTGATTCCTATTCTTATATACTGACGCGTTTTTTATGAATGTATTGGTGTAGGTATGCAATGTAGTTGCTGTAGTAGTAGTAGTAGTTGTAGCATGAATCTATATAACTATGAATATACAACTGCGTTACGCTGTCTAACCTCTCGATAAGGTTTGGGCGGGGCTTAGCGAAAGGAGACATCAGTCACGTGTCTGCTAGTGTTAGGAGCGGGAGAAGGGAGGGGGAATTCGGAGGTGTGTAAATTCGAAACGTCACTTCCTCTTGTCTTGTGATTGGCTATTAGAGCCACGCAAAACGCCTCAAAGCTAGGAGGGTAACACCCAAACCAAATCGACATGATAGATGGGGCATATGATAGAGCTGTATGTTCATAGTTATATAGATTCATGGTAGTAGGCTAGTAGTTCACTGAATGAGTAGTAACTTAAGTCTGGAATTTGGCAAGCCATAGCGGCATAATAGGGAGCTAACACTTCTGACCCTGAAACGTCACACCCTTCTATCTCTTACTGGAGTTTCATCCCCCCTACCGGTTGGAAGCAAAAATGCCAACCAGAGAGGGGCTGCGTGATGTCAGACTATCTCTTCCCCCTAGCCAGTTGTTAGCTCCCTATACCATACTTATCAAGCTTTGGTTATGTTTTGAGCAAATGGTTTCCTCAAATCCTGGATAACATGAGTTTTTGTTGGGAGCAAAGTTATCTGGTACTTGGCGATCTTTATATTGGTTTCTGTTGTTTCTGCAAATGGGATGGGGAATTAATTAACAAGGTGTTCATTTAAGCCTGGCACACACAATTTGTATCCAAATAATTTGGACTGTTTTGAACCAATGCTTTTTTCCAATTGTCATAATTTGATTCCTATATACTAACCAGGGCCGATGGGGCTTGTTGGTGGCGCATCCCATTGAGTTAAACTATTCCCCCATAGCAACATTTGCTGTTCTTCTTTTTTTTTCCGACTTAAGGGGGCGCACATTCTCGGCCCCTCCGTGTGCTAAATTGCTTAATCCGGCCCTAATACTTAATACGGCGTTTCATTATGAATGTATTGGTGTAGGTGCGTAATGTTTTTGCTTTAGTAGTGGTGTTGTAGTTCCCTGAATGAGTAGTAACTTAAGTCTGGAATTTGGTTGACAACCCTAACCCCTGGTCGCACCATTAGTCCTTTCTCCTTTAGTGCTCCCTCTGGTGAGCCGCCCCGTTATAAAGGGGTTGTAAAAAATGTCTTCCATTAAATCCTGAATCCTTTGTCTTGCTGCATTGGCAATTGCAAATATACACAGTGACACATGCACTTCTTATTTTGATACCTTTTGATTCTACATTCAGAAATTTTTATATTTTCTCTGGATAACCTTTAAAACAAAAACAAAGGTTTCATCGTTGCAAAAGAATTCCATCTGCAAACGCTTTGGTTTCAAGAAGATTCTGTTATTCCTGGCCGTTTTACAACTACTTTGCATCTTATATTTGTACAAATCTAATTACTGGAAAATATCCAGTCCCGCCAAAGAAGCGAACAAAAATGCTTACGATTACGAAGAAAATAGGGGACAATTTCTTCCAAACTCCGTGTTTCATCTACCCTTGACGCGACCCACTGATATGAGCAAATATTACGTTGAAGTCGATGAGGATGTCTCTTGTATGATTGGTGGAATAATTAGCGAAGATGATACGCGTAAAAAATGTTTGTGTTTGGAAGGGTGGACTGGAAGCGATTGCGGAATCCCTTACACTATATGGGATTCCGGGTTTTTAAAAAATGGCACCGCTAAAGGAATTAAAGTTCAAAGACGACAACAACCTAGAAGAATCGTACATTCTTTATGGTTTAACGGAAATTTTAAACGATTAAGGGTTTATTTGAAAACCTATCAAGATGTAGTGGATTTATTTATAATTGGATTTTTCCCTAATAATTCCAATTCCAAACAATCCCTGAATGAAATTACGGAGAAGCATAAACTTTCTTTCATTGCCGATAAACTTATGTACATTCCATTAACGGAGAGTGAGGTTTCCTCGAACAATATCGCCATAATTCAATACGAAATTTGGAAATACGCTAAGACCATCTTGTCAGAAGTTCGCCCCGATGATTTGTTAATTATGAGTGATATTTTTAATCAACCTTATAAAGAAGTATTAATGTTTTTAAAACTATACGATGGCTATGGGGAACCGTTGTTCTTTCATTTGCGTCAAGCCGACGTAACTGAAAATATTAATTCAACTTTAAATACGTCAAATCAACAACAAAATTTGGCAAGTTTATCGACTGATATTGTGGCTTGTCACATTGAGTTTTTAAGGTTCTTGTGTAACTATGACGCGCGTTTAGTTTGGTTACATAAATTTTTGAAGGATAAAAATTATAAAGTTAAAATACGTCGGTACGAAGATAGTTTGAAGATTTCGAAATTTTCACCGTGGAATGTTGGTTCCGTTCATACCCCAGCTGGAATTTACGCTAATAACAAATCCTCCAAAATTCATCCTCCTACTTCATTAGATAAAATTAAATTAACGGATAATGTTAATTTTAATATTACAAAACTTCCGGTAAATTTTACTGGTTAAATTTACTGCCTAAATTGTATTAAAACTATTTTTTAAATGTATATAATTATTAAAATGGGTTAAATACTGGTGATATTTTAATTAATACTCCCTAATATACGTAAAACTCTACTTAGTCAATTAAAATTAAATTAAATTAATTATTAATTAAGAAAATTAAACTTTCTACAGCCGGTCTGTAGCCTGAATTAATTCATTAGAAAATGGGTTTTTGGACCTTAATTTGTATTATAATTTAAATTAAACATCACTAATTATTAATTAATTAAATTATTAGTGATTAAGCATATAGTCATGTACAGTATTAAATCACAGTAATTATCAAAGATGATGGGGGTGGGGGGGATACGTTATCTGAGGGAAATCGGTGGACACACTATGGAACGACTCGGGTCCGGTGGAACGCTAGAAATAGGGGAGGAATGCTCGGTAAAATGGCGTGAGGTACCGTCTACGTCAGACGACGAATCAGGAAGACTCCCGTCACTTTTCCGTGTATTCCTCCCCCATTTTCTAGCGTCCCACCGGACCTGAGCCATTCCACAAGTGTGTCCACCGATTTCCCTCTGATTAGTATCATCCCCCCATCATCCTTGGGATTATAGACGGTTTTCACTAAAAGGGGGGGGGCTAAAGAAAATACCTCCCCTCGCTCAGGTTTAACTTCAGTGTGGTGTTGCCAGTTATTTTGTAAGCCTAGTTTCTCAGTATCGTACTAAACTGCCAGCCTTTCACTATGCTGATTCTTGGCTTACAAGCGGGCTGGCAACATTTTGGTGAAAACTATTATGTATATGTATTTTTATTAAATTAAACTTGGTGGCCAAAAATAAAATATTGATTTTTTTGAAATTATTCTATGTTTGTTTGTTAAATTAATTTTTTTTACACTTTTTAAACTAAACATTAATTAGACTTATTGCATTTTAGTGCAATTACGTTTTATTTAAAATAAAAGTATATATATATTTAGGAGTTTGTTGGATTGTAATCTAAAACTATGAATAAAATAACGTTTATACTTTGGGTGCCTTTTTTGTCTACAGTCAGGGAGGAGGTATA
Organism: Phalangium opilio; assembly: GCF_054372755.1. Taxonomy (NCBI): domain Eukaryota; kingdom Metazoa; phylum Arthropoda; class Arachnida; order Opiliones; family Phalangiidae; genus Phalangium; species Phalangium opilio. The sequence continues at coordinate 304,272 of NW_028324156.1, forward strand.
AAAGGGGAGTAGCCTCTTTCTTTTTGCCTCCAGTCAGGGAGGAGGTATAGAAGGGGAGTGCTGCCTTTTTTGTCTCCAGTCAGGGAGGAGGTATAGAAGGGGAGTAGATAGAAGGGGAGTAGCTAGAAGGGGAGTAGCTTTTTTTTGTCTCCAGTCACAGGGTTGCCACAGGTCAAGGAAGACCTGGAAAAGTCAGGGAATTTAAAAATGGGCCGGAAGAGTAAGGGAAAAATCATGGATTTTGATTTTAGTGGGTAAAATTTCTGGGGATAAGTCTTTATTGAAAGAGTAATGAAAGTTTCTCCTCATCCTCTCTTAACACAGAAAACTCTAGAGCAATCCTTAAAAATGCCATCTAGAATGGTTTTTATAAAGTAAATGCCTTTAAAAAAATCTCTTAAGACTGTTATTTATAACTAAAATGTTTCTTAATCATTTTGGCGCAACAAATACATTGGAGTTTATTTAATTATAAGCACTTAAAACGTGCTGTAAACATTTACTTTTTCGCCTTAAAAAGGTCAGGGAAAATCTAAGAAAAATGTCAGGGAAAACCTAGAAACGTCAGGGAATTTGGTTCTGAAAATTCCGTGGCAACCCTGAGTCAGGGAGGTGGTGTAGAAGGGGAGTAGCCTTTTGTTTGTCTCCAGTCAGGGAGGTGGTATAGAAGGGAGTTGCCTTTTTTTTATTTTTTTTCTTTTGGTCTCCAGTAAGGTGCTATAGAGTGGGAGTTGAGATTTGGATTTTGGTCTCTCCGAGTCTCCTCCTATATGTGCTTGCCGCTGCAAAATAATTTTGCAGACACATTTTTTATGACAGTGGCATTTTAATTATCTAATGTATACATGAATTACAGTTAATAAGATCATTCAAGTTTGGTTTGTTTTTGGGGGCCGCGAAAATCCACCCAAACATTTTATGTAATGTTTTCAAAAATGGTCGGTACTCAAAAACGTCGTTTATTTTATTTATTTATTTATTTATTTTTTTCTTTAATGATTTCCCCTTAAATTAAAATCCGAAATAAAATTTAAATATTTTAAAAATGGAATGAAAACATTTCTTGCGCCGATTTCTATCTGCCTTTATTTATTTATTATTATTTTTTTTTATTTTAACTCTTTCATTTTAACTCGTTAATCCAACACATTTCTCAAAGACTTCCGTTAATTAATTTAAAATAATTAATTAATTAATTAATGGGAAAAAATATTCCGTATTTAACAACAGACGCACATCTAAAAAGTTTTTTGGGGGGAGAAAGTTTAAATTTAAATATTTAAAAATGAAGATTTTTTTCAATACTTAATACTTAATTAAAGTTGTGCAAACAGATAACTATACCGTAATTTGTTTTTTTTAAACTTTTTTAAATCTTTTTTCAAAAGCGAATTCAGACTTTTTATTATTTTGGTTTTTTTTCCTGGGTTTTTTAATTTTTCTGGCGTTTATATTAATTTTATTTATTTATTTTTATTTATTTTATTCTTTTTTTGTCAAGCACCGAACACACTTCTTAATTTATAATTTATTTTTTAGGGGTTTTTATGTGGGGGTTTTTTTTTTGTTTTTTTTTCGTAATAGTATCTACTCCAATTTTATTTTTTTGTTAATATATATTTAATATATCATTTTATTTTCAATAACGCTAAAAGTTTCAACAAGTTTTCGCATTTTTTTTTTATAATTTAGGAAGAAGAACCATGCTTTGTTTGTTTGTTTGTTTGTTTATTTATTTGTTTTTGGTTTAAAGATTTTTTTTTTAGTCAAACATTTAAGACTAAAAAAAAGTTTTTTTTTTGCGTGGTGACTTCAGTACATGTTTGTTTATTTATTTATTACATAGACTATTCTGCGAATTTTTTTTTTTTGGTATTATTTTAAACACTTTCCACTGAATATCATAAATTTTTAGATACATTTTTAATTTTTTTTTTGAAAAACAGAAAAATTTGCAATCAGCGGCCAACATAAATTTTCTTATTTATTTTTCGTTTAGTATTTTTTTTTATAAACCTACGTTTGTGTTTTGTTTGTTTGTTTGTTTTTTTCTATATATTTATATATATATATATATTATATATTTACATAACCTCCCTTCACTGTGGTTAATTTGTTAATTAGTTTTATTACCCCCAAAAAATTATGGCATTAATTATTTACATCAGAAAGACAAATCTCACCTACGTGTTTGTTTGTTTATTTATTTTTGTTAATTTTTTTAAAGTCAAAAATTATTAATTAAGGGGAAAATTAATTCACTAATCAACATTATCTCACAAAAATGGCAATAATTTTCTTTTTTTTTTAAATCCAGCACCGAAATTAATTGAAATTGAAATAAATTATTTTTATAATTTTTCAATTTTATTTTCGATGAGATAAACGCCAAAAAAAAATTACCGAAATAATCCTTTATTTTAGTTTAACCCTTAATAGTTTTTTCTCTCTCGTTTAATTAAGTTTGTAGCTCTAGAAATAAGAACATTATTTGTTTGTTTTTTTGTTTACGCGATGTACACAGTACATACATGTACTTAACCTTAATCCTTTTTTATTTATTTTTTTTTAAGAAAAAAACATTTTAGTTTTTCATTTTCATTTTCGTTTTGTGAGAATTTGTTTATTTATTTATTTGTTTAGAAAGCTGACCCAGAAAACATTTTTTTTGCATCATGATAGTATATTTGTTATTATTAAAATATTTTAAAAATTAGGCTTAGGGTTACGTTAAATTTGGATGGCTTTTAGGGGTTTTTAAGGTGTTTTTTTTTAGGAATTATTTATGTTAGGAATTTATAATTAATTTTGGCCCAATTTTAATTTTTTTATTTTTATTTATTTTTGAAGGATTGAAGTTTGAAATTTTATTCATTTTTTTATTTAAAAATTGCAATTTTTTAAGTGGAAAATTATCCAATTATTTTAGGAAGCACAAGTCCTTACGTTACGTACGTTAATACACGTTGCATTTACTATTTTTTCACTTTTTTTACTTTTTTGCTTTTCTTTGAAATATACATCCTCTCAAAAGAATTGCGTAGACCCCCTCTGGCTGGCTGGTTTTTTTAAACCTACCGAAAAATCCAGAGGGAGCTGTTATATATATATATATTAAAATTCAAATTCAATCCCTCAATTAATTCGTTTTAATTATTTAATAAATTATTATAAGCCTTTTTAAACTCTTTTTGGCATTTTTTTTAATTTTAAATTTTAAATTAACATTTTGCACTCTAGTTTTGTTCCAGGGGCTGTTAGTTTATTTTTTCTTTTTTTTATCAATTATTATTTAGTTAATTAATTTCAATTCCTCTCGGGTTTCTTTGTTTATTATAGGTAATTAGGGTTGATAAATTAAATTATTAATTATATTAAAAAAGCGCGGCGTAAAAATTAAGACATTACCATAGATTAATTTCTTGTTTTCAAGCTATATTATTTATTGAAATCGGAAGAAGTGTTTTCGATATAGATTTGGTTTTTTTTAATTAACTATATCTCGATAAAGCCTTGGTTAATTAATTAATTTATTTAATTATTTTAGAAATTCTAGCTCATCGCAGTCCGATTTGCAGTATTTTTTATACCAAAAAAACTACCAACCATTTTTACCCTAGTTTATTTTTTGCCCTCGTGTTCTTCAAAGGGGAGAGCCCCAATTTTGCAGACGATTTTTTTGGGTGTATGTGTTTTTATTTTTTTTTTGGTCCTAGAAAGGTCCAGATATCGTATGACTCGTGTAGCCAGAGGTAGATGGTAATGGGCTACCAACTTCCAAACCAGATATGACCATACTGGGCTCGGTGTTGCGACGCTTGATCTTGCTTTTACTTTTCTTTAACATTGTGGCCTTTTGTTGGGTGAAAAAAGAAAGGTTAAAGGTTATAACCACCCTCCCAAAACATTATTTTTATTTAAAGAGAAAAAAAATCCTATTTATTTTTTCTTTCAATAATTTTTTTTTGGTGTAGATTCCAAAGGGTTTGAAACAAAAATAATAGTTAATTTCATAACATTTTTTTGTTTTTTACATTTGTTTTTTGACAAAGCCCGTTTTAACCTTAAAGTTAAACGAAATATTCAAATTTTTATAAATGAAAAATTTCAATTTTGGGATATATATATAATTTTTTTTTTCAATTTTTTGTTAGACTTTTTAATTATAATTTAATTTAATTTAATCAACATTAGTTTATTTCATCATTGTTGAAAATTCTAATACGGAATTTATAGTTTCATTAACAGTTAATTTTTTTACATTAATTTTATACGATCATTTTTAATTTTCATTTAATGCGCTGCTAGATTAATTAATCTATGAAACTCGTTAGGTAATTTTTACATTAATTTTTTTTTCAAAGCAATTTAATTTTTATATTTTCGGTTTGTTTTTTTTTTTTTTTTTTTGGTTTAAATTTCATTTTTTTTTT